>NW_026571095.1:37639682-37656420 GCF_026225935.1 Boleophthalmus pectinirostris | reverse complement strand
GTGAACAGCCTGTTTGATATCGTCATGTCCCTCATAGTGCCGGGCCAGGTGGTAGGATGCTGCCCTATCCCCTGTGTCGTTGGCAATCTCAGACGCTTTCTGAATATTTCCCATGTAGCAGAAAACTCGAACAAGAGAGAGGTAATCCTGAGCCAACTCATAGTAGCGTAGTGCTGCATCCATGTCCGACTGGCTCTCAAGATACTGTGCCCACCATTTGTACACATTCTTGTCTCTCATTTTGTTCACATACATTTCTAGAGAGGATGTGTCGTCTTGAAGCATTCTTGGTACTTCAACCCTGTGGCTCTCGGATTTCTCAAAGAATGTGATGGCCTGTGCTTTCTTCCCTAAACTTTCCAGGTATTTTGCATAGTTGTAGTAGGTGGTACGCAGGTGGATGCGATCATGCGTTTCTGCTAGTTCCAGAGCTTTCAGCCAGTCTCCTGAGGCCTGGTAGAAGTTGTTGAGCAGGTCATATCGCTGACAGGACTTGTACAACTTCTCAGCGTCTTCCAACATGCCAAGCTGAATGGCTAACATTGCAACTTGTGCTTCAGCCTCTGGCTCGACCTCAGCCTCCTTCAAAGCTTTCGCTGCTCTGGGATTTCCCATATTCCCGAGGCAAACCCGTGCCACATCCAAGCGCCGGGTTTTTACACACATCCGCGCCATGTTTTCCCATACTGCTGCACTTTTAATTAGTTTGATAGACTTAAAGGCTTCATCCATATCCCCAATGGTCAAGTAAAAGCTGAAATTTAACATAGCGTCTCGGGTAGTTTTCTCACAGTTCTCCAGCCCCACAAAGTCTCGAAGTGCTCGTCTTGACACCATCTTTGGAGCAATGGGACTTTTGGGAGACAGGCGAAGGTGTGGAGATATGGCTTCAGATTGGCATGATGGATCCCTCTCCCCAGGCTTGCAGATGAAGTAATAATACGGCACATCCATTGCAAGGAGAGACTGCAGAACCGCTGGTTTGAGGTAGCAGTCGTGTAATAGAAGGCCATGTTCCTGAGTGCAGAACAGTGTCACCACGGAAACATCAGCCCCATCGACAGGAACAGGTGATGAACTCTCAGAGCTGACCGGCACAGTCTCACAAACGAAAAGACGAGGCTCACTTTCATCCCAGAAATGAGAAATGGGACAGCGGCCACTGAGCTCTGTCCCTTCTAACTGATGCCTGTCACCATCTTCAGATGGTGTGTGATACCACTTGAGGGTCTTCCACTAAAGAAGTCAAAGTGTGTAATGGTGTCCATCTCAACATCGTAAAAGTAGACTTTGTGGTCTGGCTTTCCGTTTTCCTGTGTAATAAGGATGCTGACTTGGCTGCCATTTGCGTTACACTTAACTGAACTCAAGTCCTCCCAGATTGGGAATAAACTCAGCCAGGTTCTTGGCACTTGAATGAGCTCTGGCATCTCTCCGGGAGAGATCAAACACTCTTATGTGAGCAGTGTCTGTGCCAACTATTAGATATGACTGGCACACACTGAGCAGTACTGGGTTTCCTTCGGTTTTTGAAAATGTTAGTAATTGCTTCACCGTGCCCTGGGGTGTACGGATCTGGACTCTACTGGGTTCTACAGTGTATAGATTCTCTCCATGTACGGCTACTACATGGGAGTCACAAGTAAATGACCCAGAAGTGCGTAAGGCTGTTTCTGAAATGTCATAAACAGTAATCTGCTTGCCACTCCAGACTATCAATGACTCCTTTGTACCACAGACACCCTTGATATGTGAGTCTGACTGCAGAGCCAAGTGCATCTCTGGATTGAACCGAGAGACACTGAGCTGAGTCGGTGAAACCTGAACGGCTGCCACCTGCTGGTTGAAGTGGGCTGACAGAACATGTTCAGACAGGGTCAGGGCAGTGTAGGAATTGTTAGCAGCTAAAAGATTTAAGTTGGGATTCCACTCTAGTTGTGTGACATTGCCTTGTATTTCAGTAGGAGCTTGTAACTTCCACTGGATTTTAGTGTCTGACTTGGTGCTGCCTGACTGAAACACCATTTTCCTCATTGCTACGCGACCACAGCTGGTACCTGCAGCCAGTATTTCTTTCCCTGAACAATAAGTGACACAGTTGACAAACTGTGTCCCGCAAAAAGTTTAATTCAGCTTCCACGGCTTGGGTTTACATCAAAAATCTAAATATCAACTTTTTCAACTTTAACCCTTTATTCCCTGATTTAGGATTAGGGTCAAATCTGACCCATTGGGTTTTACGCGTATCATTTCAAAGAATAACAATAGGAAAACACTGTCAATGTTGATCACCGCAATAGACAAGAAATGCCAGAAAAGTATCATATACTAACAACGGCTCCGAACACATATGGAGCCAAATCGTGCCGCTGCAAAAGCTTACAAGTGGCAAAAGAAAGGCTTTGAGTTGCCATGACAACCCAGACCAGATGGCTTTGAGTTGCCATGACAACCCAGACCAGATGGCTTTGAGTTGCCATGCCATGACAACCCAGACAGACCAGATCAGCTGAACAGCCAGGAGTACAATGATTCCATGGGAGGAGTTGACATGCTGGATGTGCGTCTTGAACACTGTAAATTTCCCATTCGGAGCCGTTGTTAGTATATGATACTTTTCTGGCATTTCTTGTCTATTGCGGTGATCAACATTGACAGTGTTTCCTATTGTTATTCTTTGAAATGATACGCGTAAAACCCAATGGGTCAGATTTGACCCTAATCCTAAATCAGGGAATAAAGGGTTAAAATTGAAAAAGTTGATATTTTGGTGTTCAGTGGACTCATAGCAGTCATTTATGTATAGTTCATAATTTTCCAAAGAAGAAAAGGGGTCTTGGGTTCTCCAGGGTTAAACAAATAAAGGACTGAACTGAGTGCACAAACTGTCGACTGGGTTTTTTGAACTTTTGGCGGGCGGCTTCCCGCTCTTCTTCTTCGCGGATCTCTTTGAGTAGAGTTAGAAATGGTGGGGGTTACCTCGCCTTTCTCTCAAACTTAATTGAAGGAGCATGATATCAGACTCAGTTGCACCTTTAATGAGTTGCTCTAGTCTGGCTTTGTTGGCGTCACTGACTTGCAGGCCTCCTCTTTGAACGACCTTGTTCGGTGTTCTTTCCAATCTGAGCAAAAAGTCCGACAGACACTCACCTTGTTTCTGGTGAAGGGCTCTGAATGTGAGGTAAAGTTCCCCACCCGATTCTGACGTTCCAAAAGTACTTTCCAATGCCTGTATGATTCCATATGATTCCATATGAGTTGCTTCAGGTTTTGACGTACCTACAGCTTGAATTATTTCCAAAGCTGGTCCTTTGAGACTTTCGACTATTCGCCTTCTTTTCTCTTTGTCTGAATACTCGTATTCCTCACTCATAAACTTTGCTTGTTCAATCCAGTTGTCCAAGTTGTCCTCTCCAGGGGGAGTGGGGTGGACTCCAGAGAAAGTTCTTAGACGCCTGTATGAACTACTTTCATTTGACTTTGTTGGTTGCAATACATCACTTACTGCACAAATGATTGACTCTGGATTTTGGTTCCAAGAAGCGCCAGGACTGCACAGTCGCTGAATATCCTCAAGTGTCTTCCCTTCCTCCTGCAGAAATTTGTCCAATTTCTCTGAAAAAAGGTCTGAACTACTGTCTTGTTCAGCGATAACTATCTGCCAATTAATGCCTTCTTCATCGATGGCAACTCCAGGGGGAACTCGGGAGGAGTCAACTGCTTCGCGGCATTCACAAAGCATTGTCAGCATTTTGCTTTCAGGGTCAAACATTTTGCCTCGCACTCTAACTCTGCCTAGGGCTTTTATGGTTTCAAGAGCAGCTTCTACAGTTTCAATCTTTTCATCTTCAGA
The DNA here is from genome assembly GCF_026225935.1 of Boleophthalmus pectinirostris. Lineage (NCBI taxonomy): Eukaryota > Metazoa > Chordata > Actinopteri > Gobiiformes > Gobiidae > Boleophthalmus > Boleophthalmus pectinirostris. Next base: position 37,652,567 of record NW_026571095.1, on the reverse strand, counting down.
CACACCTACGACCATGAAGGCATGTGTAACATCTATACCTTCACCTCGGCACCACTTATTTATGCTAGGTAGACTAGCGTTACTTTTAGCCGCCATTATTTAACCAGGTTACTCAAAGTTGGGGTAAAAATCAAGTGCTTGCGTCACGGAACTCAGGTTACGTTTTGAGGTTACTGTTGTTTAGGTTGCAATAATAAATCTGGTTTACGGGAAAAGAAACTAAATCCCAGCGGTGCCTCCAATTTGTGTAGCACCCATCCCATGTAGCTAATGTGTTAATCAAATAGTGGTGGTACTATGGGCGGGGCCCTGGGTACAGTTACTTTTAAATACTAAGGAGATACAACTAAAAATCGAATAAAACTTTGTTTGGCGGTGCCTCCACTTAGCAGGAATATTTTAAATACGTAATTTTTTAAAACCCACTAAGAATAAATGAATTTATATTTATATGTATGTAACCCAATGAAATCTCTACCAATATATACCAATAATAAGCGCACACAAACTGTATAAAAATGCTAAATTTGTAATTTAGTCAATTAGAATAATGGGTCAAATTAAATGACACTCGTGTGTTTGTTACACTTAGAATTTACAATACAATAAAAAAAAAATTAACTAATAATAATAACACCCTCTTGTATTTCAGTCACATGTTCAACCCCTAACTTATTTCACCAGTTCAGTTCAGTTTTTGTTGCAGGCCTGATGTTGCTCGGGTGCGTTGGGGCCTTAAAACATATAAAATGGCCGCTTCACTTGCTGAGCAAACCAAAACAAAAAGCACGTGCACTGAGGCTCACTAGTATCACAACACCGTAGTTCCACTCAGTGAGGAGGGTCAAGGCGGCATACAGCACGTTCATGTCCATGAGCTTGTTCAAATGGCGGCGGTGTCTGCCTCGTGCAGGATTCAGGAGCAGCTCACACACGCAGGACGAGACTCTTGACATCCACAGCAGAAGGGTCCAAAGAGAGTGGCCTTGGTCCGCTGTGCATTAAAAAGTCTCCTTTTAGCTAATTATTAAAATAAACTCTCTATACTCTGCGTACCGAATTTACTATTAGGCTAGCTTTAGCGCTAGCATGCTAAGCCGCTAACTCATGATTAGCATTATTCATTTACTTGTACCAAACGGGCTGTTTTAATTCATTTACTTTTTATTCCTTTACAAAAAAAAATTTAAAATCACAAAAAAAATATATTGATTTCATCATTTTTCCATCATGTCGGGATGGATTCTGGTCCGTCGCGGACACCGTTTCTGTGGTCGGACACCGGCACCTGTACCTCTGCCTCAGAGCAGTGGAGGTCGGCGCTCCTGCAGCCGTGGGAGAGCCAGAGCCTTGTCTGTCTCCTACGGGGGGCGGACGTTAAATACTAACCCTAACCCTAACCCCTAACCCAATCACAAATTGAAAGGTCACTTCGAGAGAGAAAGGCTGTAGAGGAGGAACTGGAGAAGGTGTATAAAGAGGGACGTGCGGAGCCAGAGTTCAGAAAGATAGAGGCTCTTCACCACAGGTGTCTGGAGGCCGAGAGAAGGAGAGAAGACATTAATCTCACTCTACAAAGCACTCTGAGCAAACTGAAGAAGATGGAAATGGACTACAGTGAGGAACTGTCCCGGTGCCAAGAGGAAGTACCCCGTCTGCAGAACACTTTGACTATAGCCAGGGAGGAGTGCGTAAGCATCAGTGAGGAGCGCCTTAAGCTGCAGCAGGAAAACACTCAACTCCGTAAAGACATGGATGATTTAAGAAAATCTAAACTTGATTGATCAAAAGAAAGCCAAGCAACGGATGTCACAAATGGAACAGGAGTATTGCTTGAAAGAGCGAGAACTGGATGCTCAGATTCGTGAGTTGGAAGAAACAGGCAAAAGAAATAGTGCTGATCTAACCCGGCTTCTCACAGCAGAGCAAAAAAACTACTCAGTGCTGGAAAGAAGAGGCCAAAAAGCTGATCCAGGACTTTGAGACTAAAATAATGAGCCACAAGTCAGAGTTGAATCGTCAGAAGCAGCGTTCACATGAGCTTGAATTGCAGCTTGAAACTGATCGTGCCACTATTGCAGAGTATGAACGACAGCTAGCAGAGTATCAGGAGATGTCCAGCCGTCTTCAGCTACGCCTCACACAGGCTGAACAAAAAGCAACTACAGCTACACATCAGCTGAATATGATTGCATCACGACAGAGGAAAAGACCCATGGGCGACACAGAGACGATATGACGATACGACAACTCCACCTCAAATAGCTTTTTTTTTTTTTTTTTTTTTTAAATGTAATACTAATTGCATTTGTATGTGTATGTTACATTTGGGAGATGATAGGTGATAGTCTAATGTTTACAGAATACATATTTGTAATTAAAAAAAGAAAAAGAAAAAAGAAAAGAGAAAGAAAAAGAATAGTTAAAGAAGAAAGAAATAAAGAAAGAAAGGGGCTTTGTTCTTCTTCAAAGCAGACGGCACGGCAACCATGGATCTGGGGATTTAAAAAGCTCTGATTTGCCTTTAATCTTCTTTATAGAATGAAGTCTTTGTTCTTTGTTTAAAAGCCATAGTTTTAAATACATTTACGGCTGATGTAAACACTTTATTTGACTAACCCAATTTAGTATATTTTCCATAATATAATCTCTAATTGATTAGCTTTATCAGCTAGCTTAAAGCTAGTTTTGTGAGCTTATGTTTGGTAACCACAGCTGACAGTCAGAGCGGCACCATATACCTTTTGTAAAGCTACGATACGGAGATACGGAGTTAATTTTTAAAAAGCCGTGGAAGCTGAATTAAACTTTTTGCGGGACACAGTTTGTCAACTGTGTCACTTATTGTTCAGGGAAAGAAATACTGGCTGCAGGTACCAGCTGTGGTCGCATAGCAATGTGGAAAATGGTGTTTCAGTCAGGCAGCACCAAGTCAGACACTAAAATCCAGTGGAAGTTACAAGCTCCTACTGAAATACAAGGCAATGTCACACAACTAGAGTGGAATCCCAACTTAAATCTTTTAGCTGCTAACAATTCCTACACTGCCCTGACCCTGTCTGAACATGTTCTGTCAGCCCACTTCAACCAGCAGGTGGCAGCCGTTCAGGTTTCACCGACTCAGCTCAGTGTCTCTCGGTTCAATCCAGAGATGCACTTGGCTCTGCAGTCAGACTCACATATCAAGGGTGTCTGTGGTACAAAGGAGTCATTGATAGTCTGGAGTGGCAAGCAGATTACTGTTTATGACATTTCAGAAACAGCCTTACGCACTTCTGGGTCATTTACTTGTGACTCCCATGTAGTAGCCGTACATGGAGAGAATCTATACACTGTAGAACCCAGTAGAGTCCAGATCCGTACACCCCAGGGCACGGTGAAGCAATTACTAACATTTTCAAAAACCGAAGGAAACCCAGTACTGCTCAGTGTGTGCCAGTCATATCTAATAGTTGGCACAGACACTGCTCACATAAGAGTGTTTGATCTCTCCCGGAGAGATGCCAGAGCTCATTCAAGTGCCAAGAACCTGGCTGAGTTTATTCCCAATCTGGGAGACTTGAGTTCAGTTAAGTGTAACGCAAATGGCAGCCAAGTCAGCATCCTTATTACACGGGAAAACGGAAAGCCAGACCACAAAGTCTACTTTTACGATGTTGAGATGGACACCATTACACACTTTGACTTCTTTAGTGGAAGACCCTCAAGTGGTATCACACCATCTGAAGATGGTGACAGGCATCAGTTAGAAGGGACAGAGCTCAGTGGCCGCTGTCCCATTTCTCATTTCTGGGATGAAAGTGAGCCTCGTCTTTTCGTTTGTGAGACTGTGCCGGTCAGCTCTGAGAGTTCATCACCTGTTCCTGTCGATGGGGCTGATGTTTCCGTGGTGACACTGTTCTGCACTCAGGAACATGGCCTTCTATTACACGACTGCTACCTCAAACCAGCGGTTCTGCAGTCTCTCCTTGCAATGGATGTGCCGTATTATTACTTCATCTGCAAGCCTGGGGAGAGGGATCCATCATGCCAATCTGAAGCCATATCTCCACACCTTCACCTGTCTCCCAAAAGTCCCATTGCTCCAAAGATGGTGTCAAGACGAGCACTTCGAGACTTTGTGGGGCTGGAGAACTGTGAGAAAACTACCCGAGACGCTATGTTAAATTTCAGCTTTTACTTGACCATTGGGGATATGGATGAAGCCTTTAAGTCTATCAAACTAATTAAAAGTGCAGCAGTATGGGAAAACATGGCGCGGATGTGTGTAAAAACCCGGCGCTTGGATGTGGCACGGGTTTGCCTCGGGAATATGGGAAATCCCAGAGCAGCGAAAGCTTTGAAGGAGGCTGAGGTCGAGCCAGAGGCTGAAGCACAAGTTGCAATGTTAGCCATTCAGCTTGGCATGTTGGAAGACGCTGAGAAGTTGTACAAGTCCTGTCAGCGATATGACCTGCTCAACAACTTCTACCAGGCCTCAGGAGACTGGCTGAAAGCTCTGGAACTAGCAGAAACGCATGATCGCATCCACCTGCGTACCACCTACTACAACTATGCAAAATACCTGGAAAGTTTAGGGAAGAAAGCACAGGCCATCACATTCTTTGAGAAATCCGAGAGCCACAGGGTTGAAGTACCAAGAATGCTTCAAGACGACACATCCTCTCTAGAAATATATGTGAACAAAATGAGAGAGACAAGAATGTGTACAAATGGTGGGCACAGTATCTTGAGAGCCAGTCGGACATGGATGCAGCACTACGCTACTATGAGTTGGCTCAGGATTACCTCTCTCTTGTTCGAGTTTTCTGCTACATGGGAAATATTCAGAAAGCGTCTGAGATTGCCAACGACACAGGGGATAGGGCAGCATCCTACCACCTGGCCCGGCACTATGAGGGACATGACGATATCAAACAGGCTGTTCACTTCTACACACGAGCTCAGGCGTACAACAATGCCATACGGCTTTGTAAGGAGAACAGTCTGGACGACCAGCTGATGAACCTAGCTCTCCTCAGTAACCCAGAGGATATGATGGAGGCTGCCCGTTACTATGAGGAGAAAGGGACACATATGGACCGAGCAGTGGCTCTTTACCACAAGGCTGGTTATGTGTCAAAAGCCCTGGAGCTGGCCTTTGCCACAGAACAGTTCTCTGCTCTGCAGCTCATTGCAGAGGGTCTGAAAGAGGGCTCAGACCCCGCGCTGCTGGCACGCTGCTCTGACTTCTTTATTACACATGCCCATTATGAAAAGGCTGTGGAGCTATTGGTAGCAGCTAAGAAGTATCAGGAGGCACTGGAGCTGTGTGTGAGCCAGAACCTGGACGTCTCAGAGGAGCTAGCAGAGAAGATGACTGTGACCGAGTCAAAAGACATGTCTGAGGAGGCCAGGAAGGAGCTGCTGGAGAGGATAGCAGACTGCTGTATGCGACAGGGCAACTACCACCTAGCAACCAAAAAGTACACGCAAGCAGGGAATAAGCTAAAGGCTATGAGGGCTCTTCTCAAATCTGGTGACACAGAGAAAATCGTATTCTTTGCCAATGTTTGTCGTCAAAAAGACCTTTTTATTTTGGCCGCAAACTATCTTCAGTCTCTGGACTGGCGCACAGATCCGGAAATTCTCAAAACTATCATTGGTTTCTACACTAAAGGCAGAGCGCCAGAGCTGTTAGCGGGCTTCTATGAAGCCTGTGCACAGGTGGAAATAGACGATTACCAAAACTATGAAAAAGCACTTGATGCTCTGACTGAGGCCTATAAGTGCCTTTCAAAAGCGAAGGATACTTCTGGGAAACAGGAAGTCAAACTGTCAAACATGCAACACAAAATCACTTTAATCAAGAAGTTTGTCCATGTGCGCAGGTTGTATGTGGAGAACGCTGCAGAGGCTGTGCGTGTTTGTGAAGCCCTGTTAGAAGAGCCGGACTTAGACCCAGCTGTCAGAGTGGGGGATGCTTTTGGTTTCTTGGTGGATCACTACTGTCAGCAGGGCCAGTACCAAGTGGGATACCGCAGGTTAGAAGAGTTACAAAAACTGTTGCCGTCCCAAAACCTGCGGTACTACATCAACCCAACCAGTCTGGAGGCCCTGCAGAGAGAGATGGGCGTGATCCTAGACCACTCAGAACAGAAAGTGATCATGAAAGATGACGACGAGGTCATGGAAGAGTTAAATGAATCTCACTCATGACTTGTGACTTTTAGTTTTTATTTTATATTCGTGACTTCATCCTCCAGAGTGAATAAACAATGTGACAGCTGTCAGTGTAGTTGAGGTATTTCTGGTAAACTTTAAACTGACAGAAAAAGTGCTATCTCTACACATAATCTTATTTCATGAATACATTTGTTGAGTATACCATAACCCTAACCCTAACCCTAACCCTAACCCTAACCCTAACCAGAGGCTCAACCTAAACCAGACAACGCTGAAAGCCGATAATGACAGAGGTTGATGCGAGGAGTAAACGATTCCATTTATAATCAATGTTCTGCCTCTAAACCTTACCCATAATCACCGTTACGTTCGACAGAACAGTGGTAACAGAAATCAGTTGATTATGGGATTATAGTTCCGCATCAGTAGTTTGACCCCAAGCGTGGTCAGATAATTTTCCAATTGTGAATGATCTTGTCCAGAAGTGGACTGCTGCGTAGGATGTGTGTCCTCGCGTGACGTCTGTGGCGGGGTCCGTACCCAGGCCAACATTTCCGTGACCTTAGCGACCCCTCCTCCAATTCTTGTACAGGGGAAGAAGGGACCGGCTCAGGGACAACAGAGGAAGCAACAGGGACCAAATTAATTCTCGGGACTTTAGAAATCTTAACAATATCCGTATCCAAGAGATGTTCAGGGGCAACCACCGGATTCCTAACAGTCAAGTTGCGGGCAGGTGCTCTGCGCGGAGGCCTCTGCTCCAAAGGAGGAGCCACAGGAATGGACTGGTCCTGCGGCTGTGTCCAAGCCGGAGGCTCGTGTATCATCGCTGCAGTAACTGTTTGTGTGTGGGGCAACTCTCGTGGTGCTTGTGCTGACTCCAAAACCAATAAATCCTGCCGTTGTTCTGACCGTGTGAAATCTCTGAGCAAAGTTTCTGCCTGATCTATCACTTCTCAAGAAATGTTGGGAACATTTTTTCTGGCCCATCTCGTTGCAATGTGGAAAGCGTGCGACCAATCCTGCGGGGGATTCTGCGTCAGTTCAGCAACTATTTGGTCAACTTGTAACTGACAATGTTCTTGGAGTATTTGCAGAGTAGTGTATCCCCAATTCTTCGCGTTTCCCACAATCAAATCAAGTGTACGAGACGTGGGTAAAGCAGGCCGAATTCCCATAATCAAACTACGCACTGTACGAGAAATCATCACCAGTTGTTCTTCTTCAGTCTGTCCAGAAACTCTACTCAGATGATGCAAAACTTTCAGGAGAGAATGCAGCTGTCTAATCAAAATTCCTAACTGCTTATCAGCTGGTTGATAAGGATGACGTTGAAATTGTTCACGAGGAGGGAACAATTGTTTATCCCCTCTATAAGGTCTCAGCTGTTGTCCCTGAGCCCCCCGTGCACTAAAAGCTGCATAATATCTCGGTGAATACGGCAAGTCGTCACAATCGTCACAAAGTAATTCAAAGTGCTTGAAAAGTCTTAAAATCATCCAAATCGCATCGAAGATTAAAATAAAAAAAGAAGACATAAATTGGAGAGAAGAGTGCGAATGAAAACCTTTCAGTTATATGCACAGAAACAGAAATGTTTAGAGTCTGGATTTTAAACAGCGTCACAGAAGAGTCTGTCTCACATGTTCAGACTGTTCCAGGTTTTAGCTGCATGAACCTGAAACTCTGACTCCCCTTGTTTAGTCGTGACTCTGGGCACCAGCAGGAGGTCGTCCCTGAGCTCCTCAGAGTGTGAGATGTTCATATGACACTAAACATGTCACAGATGGACTTTGGTGCTCGGCCAGGAGACACTTGTACACAAGCAGGCTGTTTAAAGTCTATTCTCAGCAAGGAGCCAGCAGAGACCTGAGCAGGACTTATGTGCTCTCTTCCTAGTTCGAGAAGGACCCGAGCTGCAGCGTTCTGGATGTTCTGGATGTTGTGGATGTTCTGGATGTTCTGGATGTTCTGCAGCGTCTCACAGCTCGTTTGGAGGACCAGTGAGCAGAACATTACAGTATCCCTGGAGACACGCATGGATAAGTTTCCCAAGTCTGATTTAGACAGTAAACCTTTGATTTTTGCTAGTTTTTTAGCTGCAGATGTTATTGATTTGATGTGACTGTTAAAGTTCAAGTCTGAGTCCATTATACCCCTAGATTCTTGCCTGATTTGAAGGTTTAGAGCGAGAGACTGGAGGGATGCTGACACTGCCCTTTGTTTTCTGTGGACCACACTTGACTTCAGTCTTGTCAGAGTTTAGCTGGAGAAAGTTGTTTTGCATCCACACACTATCTTTGGATATGACCAAGTGACTCCACTGTCCATAGTCCCTGCTGCCAGGAGACGTAGATCGGTGCGGATAATTGCGACACGTTATTGCTGCTTATAACTCCTAATGGCACATTAGGATTGAACAACAGGGGGCCAGGATCCCCTGAGGCACCCCACAGGTCAGGGCCATGTCATCTGAGACACAGTTTCCAATTTCAACAAAATACTTCCTGCTTCTAGATACTTGAACCAGTTTAACAGCCAGAGATGCCCACCCAGTCCAGCTCTGGCCCGGCGCCACTCAGACCGTCGACTGGACTTTGGCATCAGCCGTCACAAAGACAGTCTCATCTCCATATAAATCAAAGGAGTTTATCATTTTTCAATAAACAGCTTTTTCAAGGACTTTGCCAAAAAAACGGCTTTTGGGTCTTTTTGTTGTGGCATCAAGACTTTTTTTAAAAATTTTTTTTTGTTTTTTTTTTTTTTAGAAAAAATAAAAATTAAAAAACAAAAACAAAACTAAAAAATGGTGCCTCCAGGAAAACGTTTCAGGCTGTAGTCAGCCCTTCCTCAGCTCCGAGGCACAGCAACAAAAGAAAAGGGGAGACGTGTTGCTCCACCAAGCGTCAGCCAAATAATGAGGAGCAGAGCCTGTGCGCGCAGGACAAGGGAGCAGAAAGGGAGGGGCCGAGCGGGCATGCCTCAACAACTCACCCGTCCCTGCCCTCTGTTTTTATTATTTTTTTATTATTTTTATTATTATTGTTTCTTTTCTATAAAATAAACCCTGTAAAACCTATAACTATATACAAAATATAAAATATAAAATATACAAAATAGGGAAAGGTGGCTTGGCGGGAGGCAGTTCAGTCCAGGTCAGGGTTAGGGTTAGGGTTAGTAACATCGTCATAAACCCATCCCCAGCCGGGAACGGGTGGAGCACGGGCTCTCGCACGGGTGGCGGCCCTCCGACCCCCACTGCTAAAACGGCGCGGACCCAGCCCACGGGCCCGGCGTCCAGACTGTCTGGACTGGACAGACGTCCAACCAGACTCCATTTTTGTTAATTTTCTATATTTTTTTGGTCTTTTGTTTTTTTATATTTTTTTGTTCTTTTTTTGCTTTTTTTTAAGAAAAACAAATAAATAATAAAATCAAAAAACTAAAAATGGTGCCTCAGGACTTTTTTTATTTTTTATTTATTTATTTTTTTTACACTATAAAAACAAAAGCTGATTTAGTTTATTTTTTTACAGTTTAGTCCAGTTTAAGGGGTTGTTGTTCATCAAATACTCCGCCAGGAAGTGGACAGGGTCTTGTGGCTGAGCGGAGCAGCAGGCCAGCAGGCCCTGGGACAGAGTGGGCATCACATGCTCCATCAGGTAACTCCTCATCTGTGCTGTCTCAGCCTCCAGAAGATCCTCCTCCTCACGACGCAACTGCTCCACAGACCTGGACCATTCCTCCCAGCGGGCAGCTCTCTCTCTGGCCTCCTCTGCCTCTCTCTTCTCCTCTTCTTCTTTCCTCTGTGCCTCACTCCTCTGTTTCTCCTCCATCTTTTTCCACTCCTCCTCCTCCATCTCTTCGATGGTGGGGCTGTAATTTCGAGATGGACCTACAGTTTCAATGATCTTCTCCAACAGATGCAAACAGCTGGGTTCATCCTTGCTTGTGATTTCCAAGTTCAAAGTGGTGATGTTAAACTCGTCGTAGAAGTCGCTGACAGTGGAGTCTTCACTGTTCCTATGTCTGTATCGGCTCAGTCTCTTCAGGAAGAGCTCCGGTTCATAGCTGTTCTTCTCCACCTCCGTCTCTGGCAGGTTTATAACTCGTTCTTTCAAAAACAAATCGGAGGCATCGAGGACAAACACAAACTCTGGCAGTATCTTGTTGGAGACTGTTTCATCCTCTTCTTCCTCATCATTTTCATAGAGTTCTTTCACTTGGTCATAAGTTTTGGGGAATCCATCCAAAACAAAGCCTTGGTTCTGGCAGGGTTTGGTCATCAGTTTGTCCCTCATCACTTTCAGCAGCAGGTGCTCTTCCAAAAAACCTTCATTCTGCTCCATACTTTCAGTGAGACTGTTGAGCAGCTCCTGGGCGTCTGCTGTGCTGTTCGTCTCCACTGAAGGATCTTTATTCACTGTTTCTTTCAGTTTATCAAGGGTCTGTGTAATGGTTGGCTTCAGTTTGACATGATGAAGTTTGTAGTGATTGCAGATAATTTTAGACAGAGTGCTCTTCCCAACAGCAGGGGGCCCCATAACACAAATGCGGATGGGCTGTAGTCCTCTGTATTGTCTGTATTCTTGAACTACTTGACCAATGTTTTCCACCAGTCCTTTCTCACACTGCCAAGAAATAGACAGCAGCTCTTTCAAATGGGCCGACTCCATTCTCAAATTCACCGTCATGTAGTCAATTTCCATGACAGTGATTTCTCGTATAAGGTAGGCCTCCTCGAGTGGTATTTTCTTGATAATTCCTGGTCCAAGTTCATTAGAAATTGCCTGTACAATCTCCTCCATAGTGTGACTGGAATAGTCGACAGCCAAAAGGTAGTATGGGCTTGGGCGGTGTTCAATCACATTCTGTATAACACTTGCTAGGTCATTGATGTGGATTGTGGGAACGATGTTGGTGCCATCTCCAAAAACAGGAACTTCAGCTTTCAGTCCCTCCCATGATGTCTTGAAAAAGTAATGAAAGATCTGCTCTCCCATTCCATACTGCATTCCCGACACCACCACATAAGTAGAGAACATGTGTTTATTTGTTTTTCCCAATTGAACCACTCTCTTCTCCAGATCATTGTGAGCTCTGAAGTTTGCATGTGGTCTTCGCCGACGGAAATCTTCATCAGTGAAAGGCTTCTCCTCATCCTCTGGATCAATGGGTTTTCTGCAGGCCCAGGTCATGACTGTGGACACAAGGATGAACATCTTTGGCCCAGTGAAATTGTCCAACTCATTGTGAAGGGTTGCAACAGCCCAGAAAGCCTCGTCCACTTGGTCCTGGTGTTGAGTAATGTTATAAACAATTACATTACAGTCTAGAAGTTTGGGTAGAAGCTCCTCCCTTTTCAGCTGATAGTACTGCTCCAACACATAATCTCTGTTCTCCTGTGGTTCTTCAGAGACAGTTCCCACTATCTCAAAGGCTTTTTCTTTATTAATATTGGTGTCCACTGACTCCTCCTCCTCTTCATCCTCACTATGAGCTCCAACAACGCATTCAGACAGAAACTTTGATATATATTTAGATGAGTAGGAGTCGATGTTGTTGATGAAAACCCGTTTTAGTGACGACTTTCTTTCTTCCATAATCTATTTATTACGTTAGTTTATTCCTGGTTTAGCGGCTGTTAGTAACTTAGCGTCCCGTTGTTATGGTGACAGGGGAGGGAACTGTTGCTATGGTGCCAATGATGTTCATTTTGTCTTCTTATATACTTTAACTTCTTAGGTTCTTTTTAAAGACAATGCAGTAAAGTAAACACACTTTACTGCATTGTCTTTAAAAAGAACCTAAGAAGTCAATGTCGCTATGGTGATTGCAGCTGGTCTCGGCGTGTCGCTCATATGTGAATTTGTGTCCAATTTTAATTTAGTTTAATAATTTTACATGAATCTGCGAATGAAGAATGAGACTACTTTTACCAACTTAAAAAAAAAAAAAAAAAAAAAGACAAGTTGAGGAGTTTATATATGAGAAAATATNCCGCCCCTGAGCCTCGGCTACATCTTCTTCCTGTCTTTGCATCTGTTCCTTGAGATTTTGCAATAATTTGGTCAACTCATTTACTTTGGCTGTGGCTGTCCGTAATTCAGCCTTAGACTGCCTGTTGTAACTCTGTAGCTCCTCCATCTCGGTTGTCTGCTCAGTTAAAGTCTTCAGAAACTGCTGGTTGGTCATTTCCAGCTTCTGATTGTCCAGTAGGAGCTTTTGTGTTTGTCTCTGTAACTGGACAAGCTGATCTGTGGGCTGCTTCTTTTGGGCATCATGCATCTGTGTGTCAGAAACAAACTTCTGATGGATCTGCTGAAGACGATCTAGCTCCTGAGAGGTTGTCTGCCACAACTCCATGGCCTGCCCTCGCTCCTGTTCAGACAACTGTATCTGCTCCTGGAGGTTTTTGATGATGGTTTCCTCCTCCACTGTACTGCTCTCTGCTGCTGAGGACACTGGGATGGCATGTAACTGCCTCTCCACTGACTCTCTGAGCTCAGTGTGCAGCCTTTCGTTCTCCTTGACAACTCTGTCCAACTTGACTTTTATGTCTGCCATTTGTACCTGGAATTTCTGTAGCTGTCCCATCATTTCCTCTATGTGACGATCATATTCATCGATCAAGGGAGCCATTATACTCCTGTCAGTAATCCAGGGAGTGGTGGGTTGTGCTTGTGCTTCCACTTCACCCTGTGCCGAGACTTGAGGGTT
>NW_026571095.1:37598519-37639182 GCF_026225935.1 Boleophthalmus pectinirostris | reverse complement strand
ACATCACACTTCACTGGGCGTGATCGTGTTTCAAATGTTTCACTTTGTGCGGATCTGGAATGTCAGAGTCCGCCATGTTTCACTTCAACAACAACGACAAAACATCTTTTTCATACGACGTGACGCACCATTAGACCATGATTAAACCAGAACCACACAGATCCAAACAGAACTAAACCGAGACTAAACTAGTACTAAACAAATACTCAACCTGGTATTAACCAACACCAACCATGTTTAAAAGAGGTCTACATCAGGTCACAAAAAGAGGCCTGAAAATACATATTAAGATTCCAAGTTTTATGTGGTTTAACAATCTTAAAACTTATAATTACATGTCACATTTCCAACCAGGAAATATAAAGTTTATTTTAAGGAAGCACTCTGTAAACAAGGACTGAAGCTCGTTCAATTCTGCAAGTTATTGTCTAAAAAATATGACTTTTATTTTCTGAATTCATGTTTGAAGTGAAAAACGTGTCTCTTGTTTGTAAATTGTCTCTGTTTTTAGATTTAATTTTGAGTATTGTGTATGTAGGACACAGGATAAACCATTGTTCCATTATTTTATATATTAAGCACAAGAAATACTCACTGCGTCAGCGTCGTCTCTGAACACGTCTGTTACTTTCACTTTCTACAGTCACGTGACGATCTGAACCACGCCTGTGTGACTGAGGTGCAGTGTCACTGAGCTCCAGCAGAGGGCGCCATGTTATTGTCTCTGAATAGATGCAGCAGGAAGACAGAAGGTGCTTCCCTCTGGTAAAAGTATCTGTGATGAAACTAACAAAAAACTAAATTAAAGAAAATTTAAATGAATTGAATTTAGGCCATAGAACTTGTCAAAGGCCAATCTCCTCAGATCTCCAAACCTAAGACCACAGACAGACCAGGTGCCACTGAGGGACCTGTGACAAAAACACTGTTATGTCCTTTGGCAAGACACTTCACTCACATTATCTAGTATGAATGTGGTGTGTGTGTGTGAAGTGTTGGTGTTGGTCGGAGGGACTGATGGTGCAGTTTGGCAGCTTCACTTCAGTCTGAGTGTGGAGTGAATGAAGAATACTCTTGTTGAATGTTCCACAATGCTCCACAGTAAAGCTCGTCTCCATGGGAACATCACCAGACTAACTATGTGTCTATGCCACTGGGGGCAGTAACATCTCTGTAGTGGAACAAAGGTGTAAAAATAAGTTTAAATTTAGTTGACAAAAAATTTACAAACAACAAATTAACAAAAGCTCAAATTAGGGAAATAATTGTTTACAAAAAGTCGAGGCCAAATGAGGAAACTTAACCAAACTGAACAGAACAAAACAAACCCACCAGAAAAAGAAACAGGAGAGTTTAAATAGTGGAGGACTGACTGAAACTGGACACAAGAGAGAGAATTTACACTAAAGGATCAACTAAAACTACAAACTTACAATAAAGCAAATCATTATTATAAACTAGGGAAACTAACAGAGCAAAAACTAAACTAAATAGTGCTCCCCCTCTTGGTTTGGAGAAGGTCTGTGCCAAAGGGCGGCGACTCAAACAAAAAAACAAGTGTAAGTAAATATTTCAGACTTATATGAACTAAAATGTGTGCACCCAAATTAGAAGAAAAAAAAAACGTCTATATAAAGAATTAAATCCAACAATTTTAACTATTTGTATTGTAACCGATTTAATGAAAATGTAAAATGTTAATGAAATGAAATAATACTAACACGGTGGAGCAGCGGCAGAAGTTTCCACCACCATCTCCACAAAGACAAGCCGTGGACTCTCCAAAAACGTACAATACATTAAATTCTCCATGTTTTACGAGCTATTTACGACTTTATCCCATCGTCGTATTAAAGGAACTGCACTTCACAGGCAGAAATATCAGTTTGAAAACATTAGTGATGAGATGGAGAGATGGAGGTCTCAGAAACTATGTTATTAGGTTCTTTTTTCAGACCTGGAGTGTTATTTCATACCTGACAGTTTGGACTGTTCACTAGCGTCTTCCTTGGAGTCACGTGATGTTGTTGTGACGTGTCTGGTCAGTTGATTTAAACAGGTTTTGGCGCCGTCTTCCTACCGGTGGAGGCAGGACGACAGCGCCACCTGCAGTCCCACTTCCTCAGGACTCCTCAAAAAGGAGTGGGAAGAAGAAAACTTATTTAATCCCGCCCCCACTCTTCATAATCTAACACAATGAGCTTCTTTTGCGTTTTTCTGACATTTTGAAGTAAACTATATGAACTATTTACAAGTGTAGACAAAGAGTCACTGTTATAGTTTGGTAGTAGAACGTAAGTGCACCAACAATGTTAAAGTTAAGGAAACAGGCAATGTTAAGAAACAACAAATACAAGTCATGTAATGGACGAAACAAACCAGCAATGGTAAGAAAACAACAAACATAAACCAGCGCTACAGAAGCAGTTTTGTTGTAATATTATGACCCACTCTCCATAAACTGTGACCAATCCATACGTTTATATAACAACTTGAATTTATGGATATTTTGTCGTTGCTTGAGACGTGTATCCAGTCTGTTCCAGAGTTTTACACCACATACACACACACAGAAACTTTTACAAGTAGTTCGTACGTTAGCCAATTTGAAATGTCCATACCCTCTAAAATTATAAGTTCTCTCTCTCATTTTGAACAAGCTTTGAATATGACGTGGTAGTAGATTATTGCGAGCTCTGAATAAAATGACCAGTGTATAATATTGTACAAGTTCAGGAATTTTGAGAAGCTCAGATTGAATAAAAAGATGATGTGTGTGTTCTAAAAAAAAAAAAAACTTTATGGATGATTCACAAAGCTCGTTTCTGTGATATAATCAAAGTGGACATTGGTAAGTGTTCCCCCACACTTCAACACAGTCTGTGAAACAAGGAAGAACCAATGAACAGTAGAATGTGCGAAGGGCATTTTGATCAAGGTCATATTTCACTTTGTTTACTATAGCAACTTCACCTTCAGACTGCAGCAGCTCTTCCACCGGCAGCTGGGAATCTCGGCGATCAAGACCACTCCATACCATCCCCAGACGGGCGGCTTGGTCGAGCGGTTCAACCAGACCCTAAAGAGGATGCCGCAGAAGTTCGTGGCAGATACCGGACGAGACTGGGACCTGTGGCTGCCCTTCCTGCCGAGAGGTTCCTCAGGCGTCCACTGGTTTCTCCCCGTTCGAGTTACTGTATGGCTGAGACGTCCAGGGACCGTTGGGCCTGACTGCGTGGGTGCTGGTTTACTGTAAGTGCTGTAAATATTATAGTAAATACTTCTCTTTTTTTGACTCTACTTCATCATTTCCGTTGTAAATACTGCACTCTGCACATTGGGCTGTGGTGTGAATAAAAACGCACTGAAGTGAAGGTTTTTTTTGATTGAGCCAATGTTTTTTTTACATTTATCTTGGACAAACCCGTGACATTTGGTGGCAGTGGCAGGACCGTTCATGTGTCCCGCGGTCAGTGTTGGGAAGTTTACTTTTAAAATGTAATCCCCTACAGATTACAGATTACACACACCAAAATGTAGTTTGTAACGTAATCCATTAAATTACTTAAAGTGAGTAATGTAATCTGAATACTTTGGATTACTTGATTTGCTGTAGAGAAACAAAGACGAGGAAATCTTCACATAAGAAGTTTTGTCTGATAAAAGAAAATAAAAAGTCCAGACTTTACTGAACCAAATTAAAAATATTATTGATAGAAAACGAAGAAACACGTCCACACAGCAGGATTTAGTCCTGTTAAATCCTGTTTGAGACATAATTTAGACTTAGTTTAGACCTGGTTTAGACCTGGTTTGGACCTGGTTTAGTGTCTGGCAATGCATGGAATTACCGAAAAGAAAAAAAAAAAAAAAAAGAAAAAAAAAAGAGATAAAGCCCAAAATGTGAAAACAGGAAAACACCGCCGTGTAATCCATTTATTTCAACAAAGTAACTGGTAATCCAATTACCACTCATTGAAACAGTAACTGTAACTGAATACTCATCATTTGTACTCTGTTTACATAACTCTGGTACATGTAATCTGTTACTCCACTACACTGCCCACGGTCCAGTACCTCCACAGACTGTTTCCCTGCTACCTGGACTTTGTTTCCCCGCTAGTGCGTTCGAGGTGCACACTCGACGCCTACGCCCTCACACTCTTTGCCTGCAGCAGTGTCCACGCCGTTCTCTGGTTCAAAGGCCAAACCGAGGCACTTCCTGCTCGTGCTCTAAATAGAGCTCAGTGGCGCTACAGGAGGTCACAGGATCTCCGACTCGACCATTGTGTCAATTTGTGTTTTTATTAAATTGAATTGAGCATAACCAGATGAGGGGTTATTAAGTAATTGTTATTATGTTTATTTCCAAGTTGATTTATCAGTAGTTTTGCTTTTGGATCCGGTCAAGCAGTAACGGAGGGAAACAGGGTCAGATTTTTGACATTCAAATGTCTCTTATTCAGAAACTAGAGGAACTATTGAAATAAGTAAAGTATCAGAATGTAGGAAAGAGTTACACTCCAACAGGGTCAAGTTAAACCTGTGAGATTCTTTCAAGTTCAAGACAAAAAAAAAAAAAAAACTCATGTTGGTAACGGAGGGAATGAAATATGCAGCACTTTTTGGTCAATAAATCCAAACAGTGATAACTCTTGGTTCTCACTTCCATATCCTTAACAAACTGATTTGAATATTTGCTTCATATAGTTTTCTACCATATGGTACAAGATTAGGTTGAAAAACCTCTGACTTTTTGACTCATGAGATTTTTTATTAAGAAAGTTCATGGTAACGGAGGGAAAAGTAACGGAGGGAAAATTGTACAAACAAGTAGAAGGTGCAGGATTTTACATCATTTGTCACTTTTTTCTTCTGAAAACTTTAATATTACTTCAAAATGAAAGAAACTATTTCTATAAAATATTTTTATCATTTTAAATACTTTTTTTTTTTTTTTAAATCCTGTCCCTTCATCAACAGTTCAAAGATGGAATAACACAAGATATGATGAAATACATCCATTTATTTACATGATTTTCAGGTCTTTGAAATTTGGGAAATAATTTTTGTTCCATGTTTCATACATGGTCTGTTTAAAACGGATGGAACTTTAGAACCAAAAATGGTCCAGAAAAAAGGTCAACAGTTTCATAAACTAGAGCACATATGTATCTGTTCAATAAATTTTTATATCAGATGAATTAACTTGAATTTTTTGGCCTTGTTGTTTACGTCTGTTTGACCGAGCTCTTATGTTAATTCCTTAAAACCCTATTTTTTGTTAATTGGTTAGCCCAGGGGGAGGGGTTAAGGGGGATATAAGGAGGGAGCTCCAGTCACGTGGGTGCTGGTTACTGTAAGTGCCATTGCTGTAAATATTATTGTAAATACTTCTCTTTTTTTTTTGACTCTACTTCATCATTTCCATTGTAAATACTGCACTCTGCACATTGGGCTGTGGTGTGAATAAAAACGCACTTAAGTGAAGTTTTTTCGACTGAGCCATCATTTCTTTACATTTATTTTGGACGAACCTGTGGCACATGTCAAGACTGACTGGTGTTTAACATAATCACCTTTATTAATTTAACATCATTCTGTGTGATGAGAATGTGCTTTACTAATGAGTGGGTCATAAAAATAGTCCAGTAAGAGCTCGTCTGCCTTTGTTGTTTTGTTGTTTCTTTGAGACACTCAGTTTGCCAAAGTTTACAAGAGAAACAAATTTTGAAAACATGTTTAACTTGACTGACAGTAAATATTCTCAAACACAACACTGAACACCGCACAGTCAGGTCTGTTTTCTTTGGAACGTTTATGTCGTTCCTGAGCAACACCCTGTCATGTAAACTCTGTAACGACAGACCTGCAGCTGTCAGAGCTCGAGTGAGGAATCCAGGTGAACACACACACACACACACACTCACACAGACTCACACACTCACACTTACACACACAGACACAGACACACACACTTCTACAGAGGGAACCACACACAGTGCACGAGCCACAGAACGGTACGGACAGGGGACAGTCCAGTTTGTCTCTAAAGTCTCATTTTCATCGCTAGGGCTGGACATCATTATCCTGATTCATCAGCCGGTTTCACTTGGTGGAAACCGTGTGACCTCGCAGCATTAGGATTCATTCGCTTGACGGTAGGTGAGTACTTTTTTATTTAACCAATCGCTGCTGTTTGGTGGGCAGTGATGCGGTCGCTGTATCGGACCATTGTCGTGAAGAGGAGCTGAGTCTCGATTTACCGTCAATCTCTGTTCCGTCCCTCACCTCTGGTCATGAGCTCTGGTCATGACCGAAAGAACCAGATCGACGATACAAGCGACACAAATGAGTTTCCTCCGCAGGGTGGCTGGGTGCTCCCTTAGAGATAGGGTGAGGAGCTCAGTCACACGGGAGGAGCTCGGAGTAGAGCCGCTGCTCCTCCACATTGAGGGGCCAGTTGAGGCTCGGGCATCTGTTCTGATGTCTCCTGTGCGTCTCCCTCAGGAGGTGTTCATGTCCCACTGGGAGGAGGCCCCGGGGAAGACTCAGGACGCGCAGGAGGGACTATGTCTCTGGGCTGGCCTGGGAACACCTCGGGGTCCTCTCGAAGGAGCTGGAGGGACGTGTCTGGGGTGAAGGAAGTCTGGGAGGCCTTGCTTAGACTGATGCCCCCGTGACCCAGCCCTGGATAAGCGGAAGAAAACAGATGGATGGAAGCTATTTGGACGTACGTATGTAACGCGTCACTAACGGGAATAACTGGTATATTAAGTTTTTCCCAAATCCCGTAGGAAAAAGAACAATAACGTCTTTCCCCTTGATGAAATTCACCAAACATTCTCTGTGTTCCGGCTTTAAATCCTCGATGTCGGGAATCGTTGACAACACAGAATTTTTGACTCTTCGCTGATTGGCTGGTGCCTGAACTCACACTTCTGGGCTTCTTGTAAACCGTCTCGTGCACAGGTGTCAAACATGCGGCCCGGGGGCCAGATCCGGCCCTCCAAGACCTTTAATCTGGCCCTCAGCTGATTTTCTACTAAAATATTTTGATTCTATTTTTTATTAAAATCTTGTTAATTTTCTGTGGTGTTTATCACAGCAGCGTCTCCAGCGTCTCTGTACGTGGCCCCTCCCACCAGAGCAGCACAAATGAAGACTTGTCTCTTTCCAAACGCTCTTAAAGGACGATCGTTTTGACTGTTGACCGTGACACCCTCATCAGAAAAATGTCCAACATGAGAAAAGTGGAGCCAAGTGCAGGATTTTACAACAAAAATGGACTTATTCCTGTTTACAGACAAGTTCATGTTCAAACTTTGTGTTGAAATTGTATTTTTCTTAAAGTTTCAGGTTGTTCATAATATTATAATATTTTGTAAAAGAAAGAGTTAATCAATTAAAAAAGATTTCTGTAATAGATTTGTGTTTCTCTGCACAAATATTTGAACTTATTGTTATTTTTGGGGTTTATATGACATGAGTTTTCTGATCTGAACACTTTGGGATCAAAGTCGGTTGGATACGACCCCCGGAACAAAGCTCCTGGTCTAGTGTATTCTGATTCATTAAGAAGTTGCTGATACGATACATTCCTCGATATAGTGATATACGATATAATTCAAATCGATTCGATATGGTTCAATAAAAAATAAAGGCAAAATCATGTCTGTGATACTAAAATTACTTGTTAAACCACTTCTTGTGCAAAGTGAACATGAAACACGCATATTTTTATCATCAAAAACATGTTAAATGTATCAAACAAGTTTCCTTCCTCTGAACAAGCAACAAAACTGTTGCTGCTGCAACTAAATAATTCAGTAAAATAAACCAAAAAATACTCTTGGTAAAAGACCGATACAGCAGCCCACGATATCGATACTGTATTATCACATTAAACGGTACGATATATCGATATTTATTATTTTTTCACACCCCTTTTCATCGCTGAGCTGCTTCTGCCTCGTCCCTCTCACAGTTATTTAAAGCTGAGTCTGTTATCGACATGTGGCTGTTGGAATGACGTGGTCCTCGCCAACATGGCCGCCCATCTGTCACGCCGACATCTTTAGACTGTCAGCGCGGTCACGTGGGCAGTCACATGACCCAGAGGAGGATGAGTAAGGCCAAACCCTCAGGACTGAGTGTGTAATACAGAGCTGACAGTGTGGATGTGTTTGGTCACTGTTATCACCACATCACACAGAGAGATGTCTGTGTCTGTGCGTCTGGTCAAGCAGTAACGGAGGGAAACAGGGTCAGATTTTTGACATTCAAATGTCTCTTATTCAGAAACTAGAGGAACTATTGAAATAAGTAAAGTATCAGAATGTAGGAAAGAGTTACACTCCAACAGGGTCAAGTTAAACCTGTGAGATTCTTTCAAGTTCAAGACAAAAAATTAAAAAACTCATGTCGGTAACGGAGGGAATGAAATATGCAGCACTTTTTGGTCAATAAATCCAAACAGTGATAACTCTTGGTTCTCACTTACATATCCTTAACAAACTGGTTTGAATATTTGCTTCATATAGTTTTCTACCATATGGTACAAGATTAGGTTGAAAAACCTCTTACTTTTTGACATGAGATTTTTTAAAGGTCATGGTAACGGAGGGAAAAGTAACGGAGGGAAAAATTGTACAAACAAGTAGAAGGTGCAGGATTTTACATCATTTGTCAACTTTTTTCTTCCTAATACTTTAATATTACTTCAAAATGAAAGAAACTATTTCTATAAAATATGTCAGTCCTTCCAAGAACATTTTTATCATTTTAAATACTTTTTTTTTTTTTTTTTTTTTTTAAATCAGTATGTACCTTCATCAACAGTTCAAAGATGGAATAACACAAGATATGATAGTGGGGCGGCAGTAGCTCAGTTGGTAGAGCATTTTGCCCGCTGATCTGAAGTTTGGTGGTTCAAATCTAGTTCCCGACATAAAAAAAAAAAAAAAACATCACAGGTTGAGTGGTCAGATCCACTGACCCACAGGTTGGTGTGATTCCAGCTCCCACAGATGAATGCTGTTGTTGTGTCCTTGGGCAAGACACTTAACCCACCTTGCCCACAGTGTCTGCGTACACTGGTGTGTGAATGTGTGAGTGGTTCCTTGTTGTAAAGCGCTTTGAGCCTTGAAGGTGGAAAAGTGCTATAGAAAAATGTGACCATTTACCGATGAAATACATCCATTTATTTACATGATTTTCAGGTCTTTGAAATTTGGGAAATAATTTTTGTTCCATGTTTCATACATGGTCTGTTTAAAACATATGGAACTTTAGAACCAAAAATGGTACAGAAAAAAGGTCAACAGTTTGATAAACTAGAGCACATATGTATCTGTTCAATACATTTTTATATCAGACGCATTAACTTGAATTTATGGCCTTGTTGTTTACTTCTGTTTGACTGGGCCCCTGTGTCTCTGTGGAGGTGTGTGATCATCTTTATTTAGGAAAATACACAGACAACTAAACAGAATTTACACAACTGTAACTAAAACATATCAAGAATGAAGTACAGGTCTGTACTTGTACTGTGGTGGTGTAATAAAAATGAAGTTAAAATGTGTAGTACGTGACCAAAGCCTGATCCTGTCACATCTCAGAAGCTCAGCAGGGTTTGGTTAGAACTTGGATGGGAGACCACTGGGAAAATCATTAGCCACAGGGGGGCGCCAGTTGTAAAAACTCGTTGTGTCCTTGGGCAAGACACTTCACCCACATTGCCTAGTATGAAAGTGGTGTGTGTGTGAGTGATGGTGGTGGTCCAAGGGCATTGGCATGGCAGCAGCTGTCGGTGTGCCCCAGGGCAGCTGTGGCTACAATAGTAGTTTACCATCACCAACTATAGAGTGAATGAATAATGAATCTATAAATGCCCTGTAAAGCGTCTTTGTGACATATGTCTGTGAGAAGTGCTATAGAAATGAAAAAACTTACTTATTTACTTACTTGTGTCCTTAGTAGGGATGTAACAATAACCGAAATATTGTGATATCGTATCGTCAAAGTTCTCACAATAATATCGCAGACCATCACAATAGATTGAAATACAAGTCTCTTTATTTAAACGAAGATTTCTGGTGCAGCAACAGCTAAAAAAAACACAGAGGGAACTACATAGACCATGATCCTTTGCTCCATTTCAGTGCAGACGACAAGAAGAAATAACAGTTCTAACACTTTTAAGTCTTTGGATTAAGTCTTGTCAAGGCATTTTAAGACGAAAAAGAAGAATATTCACAGTTTTGTTCGCAGCCTCCACAAAATATCGCAATAAACATCGTACCGTGAGATGTATATTGTGAAAATATCGAACAGAGAGATTTAGATATGATTATATCCCTAATCGTGAACCTCCCCAACATATCGTGAATTTTCCCACAATATCGCAATAAATATCGTATCGTGAGTTTCATACCGTGACGATATCTCGTTCCAGCTCGCCCTTTTGTTCGGTTGTTTTTTGGTTGTCTCATTTTTCGTTGCCTTTGTGAATTGATTTCGTTGAGACACCTTGTTTACAACTTTAATTAGGTTTTTGTTGTGTTGTACTTAGTTAATGCTCCTCAGTTTAGTAGTTTATTTTAGTTTAAATCCTTTTATTTCACTACTACTTTTCTTTGTTGTTTTTTTTTCCTTACACACAATTTTTAGTTAAACCTTTAACATCTTGTTGTTGTTTTTTTTATTGTTACTTCCCTTCTCTCTTAGCAAAGGGAACGTAACAAATATACCTGTGACCGAAATAAAATAATCAATCAATAATTAATCAATAATCCCAATCTGTGTGGGTCATGTCATTCTGTTATTGATTTAAGCAAGGATCTACATATCATAGTAATAAATAAATAAATGTATTGTGTTACTAAAAAAAAAAAAAAAGGATCTACATATAGTAATAAATAAATAAATGAATAAATGTATTGTGTTACTAAAAAAAAAGGATCTACATATAATAATAAATAATAAAATAAATAAATGCATTGTTACTAAAAAAAAAAAAAAAGATCTACATATCATAGTAATAAATAAATAAATACATGAATAAATGTATTGTGTTACTAAAAAAAAAAAGCAAAAAAAAAAAAAAAGCAAATCAAGTAATCCACAGTATTCAGATTACATTACTCACTTTAAGTAATTTAATGGATTACGTTACAAACTACATTTTGGGGTATGTAATCTGTAATCTGTAGGGGATTACATTTTAAAAGTAAACTTCCCAACACTGGACAGGAGTGAGTTGAAGATTTGTTTTTTTTCAGTATCTCTCTGTATAAAGTCAGATTAAACTCATGATTCAAACGTTAAATTTGTCTTTAGATACATTTTCTTTGTCCTTTTCTCTGCGTAAATAGTAGTTTTTGCATGAGCTCCCCCTGCAGGTGAAGTCTTGTGAGTGCAGTTTGACTCAGAGATACAGAAGAGATTAGAGCTTTTGCCAGGCCTCGTTTTACTCGAGTAATCAGCAGATCGTGTCTTTAGGCCAGTAAGAATTTCATGTAAATAACATCGTATTTTGACCAAAAGCCGTGACTCACCCGTGACAGAGGCAGAGCAGAAGAGTCATGTGTTTGTTTTTTCTGGGGCTGAAACGACTCTGCACGTTAGACTCTTTAATCCACAATAAGCCGATCGTGATGAACTTATTGATTTTAACAGATCAATACAGCAATATGTGGAAAAATCATGTTTTTTAAAGATACAAATATGAGATTTAACCCTGCAATAAAAGCGTCTCTTTGAGTCCCTCTGGAGCCTGGGGACTGTGTCCCCTCGAGGTTTAAGATTCTCTCAAGATGTTTGTTTTTAATATAATGTGTGTGACAATCCTGGTTTAGTCCTGGTTCAGTCCTGGTTCAGTCCTGGTTTAGTCCTGGTTTCAGTTCTGGTTTAGTTCTGGTTTAGTCCTGGTTCAGTCCTGGTTTAGTCCTGGTTTAGTCCTGGTTTAGTTCTGGTTTAGTTCTGGTTTAGTCCTGGTTTAGTCCTGGTTCAGTTCTGGTTTAGTCCTGGTTCAGTCCTGGTTCAGTCCTGGTTCAGTCCTTTAGTCCTGGTTTAGTCCTGGTTCAGTCCTGGTTTAGTCCTGGTTTAGTCCTGGTTCAGTCCTGGTTTAGTTCTGGTTCAGTCCTGGTTTAGTTTTAGTCCTGGTTTAGTCCTGGTTTAGTCTGGTTCTGGTTTAGTCCTGGTTTAGACCTGGTTTAGATCTGGTTTAGTCCTGGTTTAGTCCTGGTTTAGTTTTAGACCTGGTTTAGTCCTGGTTTAGTCCTGGTTTAGTCCTGGTTTAGTTCTGGTTTAGTTTTAGTCCTGGTTTAGTTCTGGTTCAGTTCTGGTTTAGTCCTGGTTTAGTCCTGGTTTAGACCTGGTTTAGACCTGGTTTAGTCCTGGTTTAGACCTGGTTTAGACCTGGTGTAGTCCTGGTTTAGTTCTGCTTTAGTCCTGGTTTAGTTCTGGTTCAGTTCTGGTTTAGTCCTGGTTTAGTCCTGGTTTAGACCTGGTTTAGTCCTGGTTTAGTTCTGGTTTAGTCCTGGTTTAGTTCTGGTTCAGTTCTGGTTTAGTCCTGGTTTAGACCTGGTTTAGTTCTGGTTTAGATCTGGTTTAGTCCTGGTTTAGTCCTGGTTTAGACCTGGTTTAGTTCTGGTTTAGATCTGGTTTAGTCCTGGTTTAGTCCTAGTTTAGACCTGGGTTAGACCTGGTTCAGTTCTGGTTTAGTCTTGGTTCAATCTGTTATCCTTTTTTTTTTTTTTTTTCCATTTTTCCATTTTAACACAAAATCAAAAACTGAAAAAAATAAAATAAAATTCATTTTGTTTTTGGAGACAAATAATGAAGAAAATCGTTGTTTTTTCATTTTCTTATTTTTGTTTTTATTTTGAAAAAGGTCTCGGACTCTGGTAAACTATAATAAACCATAAATAGAAATGTGTTTCACAGTGTAGGTCAGTGTTTTTTATTTGCTTTGTCCCAAATAAACTAAACTAAAAGAATATTTTAACGTCTAATTACGTAACGTCGTCTGCGTCAAACCTCCGTCAAACTCTTCAGAGAGAAACTTTCTGTTCTCGTTATAAATGATACAGACGTCTGAGACAGCGATTATGGGCCTAATATTCTCCCGTTTGAAATATGAGCGCGTTTATGGGGCCTGGCGCTCCTGCCGCTCCTGCCGCTCCTGCCGCAGTCTGAGCACCTGCCTTCTTTATGGAGCCTCTTCACTTCATTTGGCAAACGGCACTTTGGGGCGTTTTATTTGTTTATGGTCAAATATAAAAAGCAGTTATTAGAAATGAGCTGAAATATGTGGCCTCCATTATGGAACAACGCAATCATAACAACGCCATAAATATCCTCGGAGGGAGAGCGAAATCCAATAGCTGTCGGTAAAACACGGCGCCTGACGGATCAGCTGCGCCGCACACTGCAAAAAGAAAAAAAAAAAAAAACTACAGCTGAGTGGTGAAAGCAGATTAAAGACGGCGTATTAAGCGAAATCTATTTTTCTTTGGCGCTTTCTACCACGTTTTAACACTTTTCCCTCGTCAAAAACACGTCTGAAGAGGTTTTTAGAGTCATCCACGCGTGTCTGAGTCATCTAGCGATCTGTCCTTGTCCCTAAACCTTCCAAACTGTTAACTTTTCTGCCCACAACTCTACAACAATTCTCCATAAATGTACAAAAATATGATACAAAACGGTGCACGGCGACTTGATTTGGGACTGTGTCGTGACAGCGCTCTGAAGGGGGAGTGACTTAGCGCAGAGAGCAAAGGGAGAGGGAACTCACACCGGAAAAAAAAAAACATCATCTAGACCAGCGGTGTCAAACTCATTTTGTTCCGGGGGTCGTGTCCAACCGATTTTGATCCCAAAGTGTCCGGATCAGAAAACTCATGTCATATAAACCCCAAAATAACAATAAGTTCAAATATTTGTGCAGAGAAACACAAATCTATTACAAAACTCTTTTTTAATTGATGAACTGTTTCTTTTACAAAATATTATAATATTATGAACAACCTGAAACTTTAAGAAAAATACAATTTCAACACAATATTTTAACTTGTTTGCAAATAGAAATAAGTCCATTTTTGTTGTAAAATCCTGCACTCGGCTCCACTTTTCTCATGTTGGACATTTTTCTGATGAGGGTGTCACGGTCAACAGTCAAAACGATCGTCCTTTAAGAGCGTTTGGAAAGAGACAAGTCTTCATTTGTGCTGCTCTGGTGGGAGGGGCCACGTACAGATATAATATAATTAAAATATTTTAGTAGAAAATCAGCCGAGGGCCACATTAAAAGTCTTGGAGGGCCGGATCTGGCCCCCGGGCCGCATGTTTGACACCCGTGTTTTAGAGTCATCCACGCGTGTCTGAGTCATCTAGCGATCTCTCCCGGTCCCTATTCAAACCTTCCAAACCGTTAACAGTGACAATCTGTACGAGGCTCCGCCCACAGCTCTACGACAATTCTCCATAAATATACAAAAATATGATACAAAACTGTGCACAGCGACTTGATTTGGGACTGTGTTGTGACAGCGCTCTGAAGGGGGAGTGACTTAGGGCAGAGAGCAAAGGGAGAGGGAACGCCAAAACGTCCAGAAAATGAAAGTTAAAAAGATGTTAACACGTGGTTCTGGGTGAATATAACATTTTCAAAACAGTAAAAGAAACTTTGTGATCTAAATATGTGTTGTGTTGCATTTAAAACACACTGTCTTTGTTTTGTGTCGTTCTTTTTAGTTTTAGTTTTTTTTTTTTTTACTTATTTTATCCATTTTCGTTCCACATTGGGGAAATCGCAGTTTCAACAGCAAAGTACAAGGTCATCTATTTTTATCTAAAATATTACAATAAATAGAATATAAAATGCAATAAAATACAGTGATACGAGCTTTTTAAAACTTGAAATCGCAATGTTACTAAATGTAAAACAATAAAAAGACACTTAACATTTCCCACAATGCACCATGAAAAGTGGTCAGTCCAGGTTAAGACTGAGGCTCTATTGTCCCTGTAGAGGAATTTATCCTCTGCATTTGACCGATACAGAATAAAAGGCAAATAACTTGATTAGTCTGATTCATGAGCCGGTTTGATTTCGTAGAAACCGTGTGACCTCGCAGCTTTAGGGTTCGTTCGCTCGACGGTTGGCGGGTACTTTTTTTATTTAACCAGTCGCTGTTGTTTGGTCGTGACGTTTGTAATTCGCCAAATCCTGTAGGAAGAAGAACAATAACGTCTTTCCCCGAGATCAAATTCACCAAACATTCTCTGTATTTCGGCTTTAAATCCTCAATCTGGGGAATCGTCGCCAACACAGAATGTCTGTCTTCGTCTACATCCATCTCGACGCTTTGTTTACTGTTGTGCTGAAACACAAAGGCTGCGTTCACACTGCACCTGAAGTGACCCAAATCCGATTTTTTGGCCTCTATGTTCCTGTATCCGATCTTTTAATGACAGACTGAACCACACAGATCAGATTTTTTCAACCCAGGACACTTGGAGCTGTGCTCCTGAAACTGATACATATCTGATCTTTAACATGTGACTTCAGTGTGAACGGTCAAAGTGCATTCATCCACCTACATGTTATCAACAAGACACAAACGTCACTATTCTGCGCTGAAGTAGGAGAAAATTGTTAATGAACTGTTAAAGACTCTTGGCTCCGTCTCCACATCCACACGTTCCTTTCAACGGACTGAACCACAAAACACCACGACCAAAAACCTCGTCCTTCTCCTTCTCAATCTCCTCCTTAAAACAAGTCAGTTGTTCATGTTCTGGCTCCGGTACGAGAGGAACTTTAAAATCTCCAGGTGCTCGATGCTGCGTCCATGTTTGGACAACTTCTGTAAACACAGAGACGCTCGCTGAGGTTGACCTCGTCGTGTCTCCAGTGTCACATGTGGGACACTTTTGGACCGTTTAATGTTCACACTGGAGTCACATACAAGTCACATTTAACTGGAAATGTGAACGACTTCGAAAAAACATCGGATTTCACAAAAAAAATCGGAATTGAGCGTTAAGCCCTGCAGTCTGAACGTAGCCAAAAGGTACACAGCTCACAGCTGATTGGCTGGTGCACTGTCTACAACCTCCGGGGTTCTTGCAAACCGTCTAGTGCAGGTGTCTCCAACCCTTCTCCTTCAGTGAGCTACTTAACAAACAAAATGAAAATGCCGGAGAGGAGCTAGTTTTAACAGTCACAAGAAATTGATGAGATTGGAGGAGCCATGGCTTTAGATGGGGAACAGTTAGATGCCTATAAAACATAAACTAGTTTACATGTACAATAGTAATAGGGATTTAATCAATCAAATTGACTTATTCAGCACTATTCATGTAGTTAATGTGATTAAGTGAGATTCAGGAGCAGGACCAGGCCTCAGCCGCCCTCTCCTCTCACCAGCGAACCACAACTCACCTCCACTACACCTCCAATTTCCCAGAAGCCTGTATGTAGCAGCCTTTCCCATCATCCCAGTTTGTCTCGGCGAACTCGACCCCGCCTCCCATCACCTATTTTGTCTTTCAGTCATTAGACCAGGGGGGTCCCGCTCCGGCTGAGCCAACTGAAGACTGAGACGGAGCCTCCACCCAGAGTCTCAACCAGCCGTCTCCGCCTCGGTTCGTACATTATCAATAAACTTCTTCGCACTATGTCGTTGTTGGCGTGGTCCGAGCTAGTGAATTATAATTTAGGGATCTCTTGGTGAGCTACTTGGAATGGAGTGGAGAGCTACTGGTCGCTCCCAAGTCTCCTTGGGAAGACTCCTGGTCTAGTGTGTTCCACAGAGTTGGGAAGTTGCACACTGTGACTTGGTCAGATTTGAGTCTCTATTTTTAGAACTTGAGGCTTGACTTGATAAAATGGACTTGGGACTTGACTTAGACTTGAAGGTCAGTGTCTTTTTTCTACTCTGACTGTAATGACTCACACTGAGATCTTGTCCAGACATTTAAAGAGCACATACTCTATAAAAACTCATGTATAAATATATTATATATTTGATTCATATATACATCATATATATATATGATTTTTTTAAAGTACAATTTATCTTAAAAATTATATAAATTGCAAAAATCTTGGTACTTCGGTTTAAGTTAAAGACTTGAAATGACTTGAAGCTCAAAGCAGAAGCTCAAAACAACTTGGACTTGACTTGGATTTATGGGCCAGTGACTCGAGACTCGACTTGGACTTGTTTGTGTTTGACTTGGGACTTGACTCGGACTTGAGACTTACTTGAGACTTGCAAAACAACGACTTGGTCCCACCTCTAGTGTTCTGATTCCTGACCTCGTCGCTGGAGAGAAATGAAATTGAGCGGAGACACTAGGTGGCGCCAGACTGGAAACACGACTTGCAGACTTGTTCAGTAAAATATCAGAGGTTTTTATTTTTTTTTTTGCAGTGGAGCCAGACGCGATGTTCTGGGATGATCACGTTCATCATTTAAAGCCGTCGCGTTATGAGAAATCAATACAGGGTCATAAGCAGAGCGCAGACATGTGTGTTCTATGGATTTTCTGATAAATATTTAGCCGCAGCTCTAACGCCGAGGACATTTACGCTCAAGAGTGCGGACGAGACATGAGTCCACAGTCGATACGTGACGACGGATGAAGGGTTTGGGTTAAAAGAAGAGCAGATACTGAATGTTCAGACGGTGCAGAGGAGGACTGGAGGAAAACCAAACAGAAGATTTAATCATAATAATCCACGTTTGGAGGTAGTGCGAGGTTTTATTGACGTGGAGCAGATTTGACCGAACCAAGGCTCCAACCATCAGCCTCCTGACGACCACAAGCACCGTGAAGAGACGGAGACGAGGTTTGAGAAGAGGAGAAGGTCAGAGGAACAGAGAAGAAGGATCAGAAGAACAGAGAAGGTCAGAGGAACAGAGGACAGGGTCAGAGGAGCAGAAGGTCAGAGGAAAGGGTCAGAGGAACAGAGAAGGTCAAAGGAGCAGAGGAGAGGGTCAGAAGAGCAGAGGAGAAGGTCAGAAGAACAGAGGAGAAGGTCAGAGGAACAGAAGGTCAGAGGAGAGGGTCAGAGAAGAGGATCAGAGGAACAGAGAAGGTCAGAGGAGCAGAGGAGAGGGTCAGAGGAGAGAAGGTCAGAGGAAGCAGAGAGAGGGTCAGAAGAGAAGGTCAGAGGAGCAGGAGAGGGTCAGAGGAGCAGAAGGTCAGAGGAGAGGGTCAGAGATGAGGGTCAGAGGAGCAGGAGAGGGTCAGAGGAACAGAGAAAGTCAGAGGAGCAGAGGAGAGGGTCAGAAGAACAGAGGAGAAGGTCAGAGGAGCCAAGGAGAAGGTCAGAAGAACAGAGAAGAGGGTCAGAAGAGAAGGTCAGAGGAGCAGAAGGTCAGAGGAGAGGATCAGAGGAGCAGAGGAGAAGGTCAGAGGAGAAGGTCAGAGGGCATCATCATCATCTCTCCTTGCCTCAGCGAGAGCTCGGAGCATAAACCCCGTGACCGTGTTCGTTCTGGAGTCTGAGCCGATAATAAACCAGCAGGACGCTCCACCTCTAACGACTCCTTCAACCCGAGCCGCAGCCGAGCCGACCGCCCGACACAGACGCCGTTCCTCGCCGGCGGGGGGCCAATCACCTCCGAGCGCCGCGGGAGCCCGAGGAGCCCGAAGACGCTTTATTTAATGACACAGAAAATCTCAGCAGAAGTGATCAGGGCTCGGCGACGATGTCGTTAATGACAAACAGCAGCTGCTTCTGGGTCCACGGGGTAAAGTCTGACGCCGGAACATTTGGTCATTTAACTGTGTCAGTAGGTGGTGCCAACGTCGCTCCAACGTGTGATCGGTTTAAAAATGAATGAAGAACGACGACAATATAGAGTTTTATCAAAGGATCTGTGCATAATCTGCTCCTCTGACCTTCTCCTCTACTCCTCTGACCTTCTTCTCTGCTCCTCTGATCTCTCCTCTGCTCCTCTGACGTTCTCCTCTGCATCTTCTTTGCTCCTCTGATGCTCTCCACTGCATCTTCTGCTCCTCTAACCTTCTCTTCTTTGCTCCTTTGACCCTCTCTTCTGCATCTTCTGTTCCTCTGACCTTCTTCTCTGCTCCTCTGACCTTCTCCTCTGCTCCTCTGACCTTCTCCACTGCATCTTCTGCTCCTCTGACCTTCTTTGCTCCTCTAACCTTCTTCTTTGCTCCTCTGACCTTCTCCACTGCTCCTCTGACCTTCTCCTCTGCATCTTCTGCTCCTCTAACCTTCTCCTCTGCTCCTCTGACCTTCTTCTCTGCTCCTCTGATCTTCTCCACTGCATTTTCTGCTCCTCTGACGTTCTCCACTGCATCTTCTGCTCCTCTAACCCTCTCTTCTGCTCCTCTGACCTTCGTCTCTGCTCCTCTGACGTTCTCCTCTGCTCCTCTGACCCTCTCTTCTGCATCTTCTGCTCCTCTAACCTTCTCCTCTGCTCCTCTGACCTTCTTCTCTGCTCCTCTGATCTTCTCCACTGCATTTTCTGCTCCTCTGACCTTCTTTGCTCCTCTGACCTTCTTCTTTGCTCCTCTAACCTTCTTCTTTGCTCCTCTGACCCTCTCTTCTACATCTTCTGTTCCTCTGACCCTCTCTTCTACATCTTCTGTTCCTCTGACCCTCTCTTCTGCTCTTCTGTCATGAAGTGGTAGTTTTTTTTTGTTTTGTTTTTGTTTTTAATGATCAGCTCCTTTTACCTTTAGTTCAGTAAAGATCGGCAGTTCTTACTGTCCTCGTCCGTCTGTGCCGTCGCTCCCGTCGCCTCAGATCAGCCGACACCAACCTCCTCACTCCCCTCGTCAGGACAAAGCGCCGGACCCTGTGGGACTGAGCCTTCGTCGCTCCGGAACTCACTCCCGCGATCCGTCAGGAGCTCGGACTCACCGCAGCCAATCAGATCTACTAAAAACTCCCCCCAGGATTTCCCCCGTTTTTTACAGTGTCACTTTTTATTTGTTTGTGAAGCGTCTTAGAGCGTCCAAAAAAGAAAGTATT
Source organism: Boleophthalmus pectinirostris (assembly GCF_026225935.1). Taxonomy (NCBI): domain Eukaryota; kingdom Metazoa; phylum Chordata; class Actinopteri; order Gobiiformes; family Gobiidae; genus Boleophthalmus; species Boleophthalmus pectinirostris. The sequence goes on along the minus strand of NW_026571095.1, from coordinate 37,619,159 downwards.
ATTATTATTATTATTATTATTATTATTATTATTATTATTATTAGTCGTGCTCTTTTCTGCCGCCGATGCATCACGTGACCATTTTTCACGAATCAGAGGGAGACGACCTGAAGCGGAGCCGGAGCCAACGGTTCAAAAGCTGAAGGATCAATGAGCTGAGAAAGAGTTTAGGATCTAAAAATAGGTTAAAAAAAAAGTCGCCACGAAAATCCGGCATTTTTGAAAACTGTAAGTCCCTGTCAGCTCCTGTCAATTTATGGTCAGTCTTTCTCAGTCTATGGTCAGCCCCTGTCAGTCCCCTGTCAGTCTATGGTCAGTCCCTGTCAGCCCCTGTCAGCTCCTGTCAGTCTATGGTCAGTCCCTGTCAGCCCTGTCAGCTCCTGTCAGTCTATGGTCAGTCCCTGTCAGCCCCTGTCAGTCTATGGTCAGTCCCTGTCAGCCCCTGTCAGCTCCTGTCAGTCTATGGTCAGTCCCTGTCAGCCCCTGTCAGTCTATGGTCAGTCCCTGTCAGCTCCTGTCAGTCTATGGTCAGCCCCTGTCAGCCCCCTGTCAGTCCCTGTCAGTCTATGGTCAGTCCCTGTCAGCCCCTGTCAGCTCCTGTCAGTCTATGGTCAGTCCCTGTCAGCCCCTGTCAGCTCCTGTCAGTCTATGGTCAGTCCCTGTCAGCCCTGTCAGTCCTATGGTCAGTCAGGTCCCTGTCAGCCCCTGTCAGTCTATGGTCAGTCCTGTCAGCTCCCTGTCAGTCTATGGTCAGTCCCTGTCAGCCCCTGTCAGTCCCTGTCAGTCTATGGTCAGCCCCTGTCAGTCCCTGTCAGCCCCTGTCAGCTCCTGTCAGTCTATGGTCAGCCCCTGTCAGCCCTGTCAGTCTATGGTCAGCCTGTCAGTCTAGGTCAGTCCTGTCAGCCCCTGTCAGTCTATGGTCAGTCCCTGTCAGTCCCCTGTCAGTCTATGGTCAGTCCCTGTCAGCCCTGTCCTGTCAGTCTATGGTCAGTTCCCTGTCAGCCCTGTCAGTCCCCTGTCAGTCTATGGTCAGTCCCTGTCAGCCCCTGTCAGTCCCTGTCAGTCTATGGTCAGTCCCTGTAAGTCCCTGTCAGCCCCTGTCAGCCCCTGTCAGTCTATGGTCAGTCCCTGTCAGTCCCTGTCAGCCCCTGTCAGCTCCTGTCAGTCTATGGTCAGCCCCTGTCAGTCTATGGTCAGCCCCTGTCAGCCCCTGTCAGTCTATGGTCAGCCCCTGTCAGTCCCTGTCAGCCCCTGTCAGCCCCTGTCAGTCCCTGTCAGCCCCTGTCAGTCCCTGTCAGTCGAACTCCTGCAGTTTACTTTGTCTTTACTTTATGAGTAAAATCCTTTCTGGGCAGGAGGGTTTTTTCCGCTGAAGTTCCAGCGAGCGTCTCAAGCAGCAACACCTCCAGGTATTTGAACAGATCCATGAGGTGTGTGGACTTTAAAAACACAGTGGAGCACTTCCTGTATTACCACTAACTACTTTAGAACAGATCAAAAAAAAAAAAAAGGTGTAATATTTCATGAGTTTGTTGGACCCACGTGAGTCCAGATCCACATTCACAGTCGGTGTCCACAGGCCGAAACTGGAGGAACCCACAGAGACGCAGGGAGAACAGGCAAACTCCACGGACCCCGACGGGACTGGAGAATCAAATGAGACGTTCTGTCGCAGGAGACCGATGTGAATTCAGCGTGGAAACTGTTTGTGCAGGTTTAAGACGACGGAAGAGGCCTTCAGCTGATGAGATTCACAGGGGTCCGGTTCAGTCTGAGCACCTAAACATCACATTACACCCTCCATTAGCCACGGAGGAGCCTCGAGCTGCAGGCCTCCGCTTTCTCATCGCAACTTTCTCAAGAATTTAAAGCACGATAAAGAATTTGTCCCACGAGAGGAATAAACGCTAATTCTTCCCACGTTTCCAACCGCTTCGGCTTGTTTCGGGGTCTTTTATGTTACATCACGAAGTCGATTTCATTACGACGTCCGACCACGCCTCACGATCTGCACGACTTCTCCAGACGCACGGGAGGACGGGAGGGCATCTGACGCACACGGAGATATAGAACGCTGCTACACTGCAAATTTCTCTGATTTGGACAAGGTTTTAAAATTTATCAGGTTATTCATTTAGTTTTCAGATTTATTACAGTATTTTTCAGACTATAAGGTGCAGTATCAAAAATGTTGGATTCTCTCGTCTATTTTCATACATAAGTTGCACCGGTTTGTAAGGAGCATTAAACGAAACAAACGGACGACAATCCCTGTGTCATTCGTTCATTCGTTTTTCAAAATAAAACCAAAAGTAAGAAAACAAAAACAAAAAAAAACTGTTTTCTTCGTTATTTGTCTCCAAAACCAAAATGAAAAAACGGGTAATGATTCGTTTTTTCAGTTTTCGATTTTGTGTGTTTAAATGAAAAATGGAAAAAACGGATAACGGCCGTTTATGTGACTCCCGTGACTGCGATGTCGGACTTTTGCACTGCATACGGACTGAACCAGGACTGATCCAGGTCCGGGACCAGACCGGGACCAGATGAGGACCAGAGCGGGACCAGATGAGGACCAGAGCGGGACCAGATGAGGACCAGACCGGGACCAGACCGGGACCAGGCCGGGACCAGGCCGGGACCAGATGAGGACCAGATCGGTCTCTGAGTTTTGACTCCGAGCCTCCGCGGGGTCCGTCCATCAGCTTCGAGCTCTGGCCCTGCTGTGGGCTCTGAACCTCGGGTGTGGTCCCGGCCTGGTCTCGGTCTCAGTTTCAGTCTCAGTGCCGGTCTGGTCTCGGTCTGTTTTAGACCTGTTTTAGTCCTGGTTTAGTCCTGGTTTTAAACCTGTTTTAGACCTGGATTAGATCTAGTTTAGTCCTGGTTTAGACCTGGTTTTAGTCCTGGTTTAGATCTAGTTTAGATCTAGTTTAGATCTCGTTTAGACCTGGTTTAGGCCTGGTTTTAGACCTGGTTTAGAACTAATTTAGACCTGGTTTAGTCCTGGTTTAGATCCAGTTTAGACCTGGTTTTAGTCCTGGTTTAGATCTAGTTTAGACCTGTTTTAGTCCTGGTTTAGATCTAGTTTAGACCTGGTTTAGTCCTGGTTTAGATCTAGTTTAGACCTGTTTTAGTCCTGGTTTAGATCTAGTTTAGACCTGGTTTAGTCTTGGTTTAGATCTAGTTTAGTCCTGGTTTAGATCTAGTTTAGACCTGATTTAGTCCTGGTTTAGATCTAGTTTAGACCTGGTTTTAGTCCTGGTTTAGATCTAGTTTAGACCTGGTTTAGTCCTGGTTTAGATCTAGTTTAGACCTGGTTTAGTCCTGGTTTAGATCCAGTTTAGACCTGGTTTTAGTCCTGGTTTAGATCTAGTTTAGACCTGGTTCAGTTTCCAGGGTGGTGGGGGGTTTAGCCCAAAATGTGAAAACAGGAACATATCTCTGTGTAATCCATTTATTCCAACAAAGTAACTGTAATCCAATTACCACTCACTGAAACAGTAACTGTAACTAAATACTGTTACTCATAATTTGTACTCTGATTACTCCGGTACATGTAATCTGTTACTCCCCGACACGTGTTATAGTTTTAAGAAATAGTTTGAATGTTTTGGCAGTCGTCACTGTGGCGACTGTAGTGACGGGTGTGATCCTCCAAACATCAGGACGGAGTTAAAAGTATTTGTGTATTTGTACTTTGTTGAGTAACTGATCCGTGAGACATGTGTTTGTGTTCAGAGGAGGGAGGGAGGTGTGAGCGGGAACAGCCTCTCGTGACGCTGCACAGACCTGCTGCTCCACACAAACAAACACAAACAAACACAAACAAAACACAACAACATTTATCAGTTTCTCAGCTGAAGCGGGAAAAACTCAGGTCGAGTTCCATAAAAAGTGTCAATATTTTGCTGTTGTTTCCTACGACGGAGCATAAGGGTCAGATAAAAAAATATATATATATAAATATGCTGGCGCTACGAGAATAAAGCCGTAACATTTCAACATTAAAGTTGTAATATTACGAGAATAAAGTCGGAATAAAATCAAAGTCAAAGTGAAAAATGCGGCAGAAGAAAAACCTTGTTTTTCAATATAAAACCAAAAATAAGAAAACGAACAACAATTTTCTTCATTATTTGTGCCTCCGGACTGAACCAGGACTAAACGAGGACTGAACCAGGACTAAACCAGGACTGAACCAGGACTAAACCAGGACTAAACCAGGACTGAACCAGGACTGAACCAGGACTAAACCAGGACTAAACCAGGACTGAACCAGGACTGAACCAGGACTAAACCAGGACTGAACCAGGACTAAACCAGGACTGAACCAGGACTAAACCAGGACTGAACCAGGACTGAACCAGGACTAAACCAGGACTAAACCAGGACTAAACCAGGACTGAAACCAGGACTGAACCAGGACTAAACCAGGACTAAACCAGGACTGAACCAGGACTGAACCAGGACTGAAACCAGGACTGAAACCAGGACTGAACCAGGACTAAACCAGGACTGAACCAGGACTAACCAGGACCAGGACTGAACCAGGACTAAACCAGGACTAAACCAGGACTAAACCAGGAAACCAGGACTGAACCAGGACTAAACCAGGACTAAACCAGGACTGAACCAGGACTAACCAGGACTAAACCAGGACCGAACCAGGACCAGGACTAAACCAGGACTGAACCAGGACTGAACCAGGACTAAACCAGGACTAAACCAGGACTAAACCAGGACTAAACCAGGACTGAACCAGGACTAAACCAGGACTAAACCAGGACTAAACCAGGACTGAAACCAGGACTGAACCAGGACTGAACCAGGATAAACCAGGACTAAACCAGGACTGAACCAGGACTGAACCAGGACTAAAACCAGGACTAAACCAGGACTGAACCAGGACTGAACCAGGACTAAACAGGACAACCAGGACTAAACCAGGACTGAACCAGGACTGAACCAGGACTAAAGGACTAACCAGGGACACCAGGAACCAGGACTGAACCAGGACTGAACTAAACCAGGACTAAACCAGGACTACCAGGACTAACCAGGACTAAACCAGGACTAAACCAGAACCAGGGACTGAACCGGGACTAAACGGGACTGACCGGGACTAAACGGGACTAACCGGGACTGAACCGGGACTGAACCGGGACTAAACCGGGACTGAACCGGGACTAAACCGGGACTGAACCGGGACTGAACCGGGACTGAACCAGGACTAAACCAGGACTAAACCAGGACTAAACCAGGACTAAACCAGGACTAACCAGGACTGAACAGGACTAAACCAGGACTGAACCAGGACTGAACCAGGACTAAACCAGGACTAAACAGGACTAAACCAGACTAACCAGGACTGAACCAGGACTAAACCAGGACTAAACCAGGACTAAACCAGGACTGAACCAGGACTAAACCAGGACTAAACCAGGACTAAACCAGGACTGAACCAGGACTGAAACCAGGACTAAACCAGGACTGAACCAGGACTGAACCAGGACTAAACCAGGACTAAACCAGGACTAAACCAGGACTAAACCAGGACTTAAACCAGGACTGAACCAGGACTAAACCAGGACTAAACCAGGACTGAACCAGGACTAAACCAGGACTGAACCAGGACTGAAGGACTGAACCAGGTCTAAAACCAGGTCTAAACCAGGTCTAAACCAGGTCTAAACCAGGATTTAACAGGACTAAATCCTGCTGTGTGGACGTGTTTCTTCGTTTTCTATCAATAATATTTTTAATTTGGTTCAGTAAAGTCTGGACTTTTTATTTTCTTTTATCAGACAAAACTTCTTATGTTACGTTTTCCTCGTCTTTGTTTCTCTACAGCAAATCAAGTAATCCAAAGTAATTCAGATTACATTACTCACTTTAAGTAATTTAATGGATTCTGTTACAAACTACATTTTGGTGTGTGTAATCTGTAATCTGTAGGGGATTACATGTTTAAAAGTAAACTTCCCAACACATTCAGCAGTATAGTTGTGTGTTCGTCCCTGCGTGTGGTCTGGCAGCTCTTCTTAACTCCGCTGATTCTTTCGAGCCCGATGGATCCGTGAACCTTAAACCTCCTCCAGAGTTCACAGCTGCGGTAAAACGATCTTAAAGTGATTAATTTCTAATAATCTATAAAGTTTGTGAGGGCGGTTTGTGAAAACACCGGCGCAGACAGAGTCAACAGGACGAGCGAGCGCTTCACGACGCACAAATCACCTCCTGGACGTCGCCGGCCTGGTTCCCATTAGCGCCGCTGTGATTCCATTAGCGCGGCGTTAGCGTGGACCACACCAAACGCCGCCGAGGAGCTCTGTGTTATTCTGAGCCGCTACAAAGTCTGGTTCAGCACCTCCCTGTGACCTTTGACCTGAGCCCAACTGAGGAACATCTGGACGGAGGAGGGGCTCTCCGTCTTTATTACACATCTGACACATTTGGATCCAGTTTTATGTTTTATAAGATGTAAAAAAAAAAAAACGGAGATGATTATGTTCAGATTTGGAGACGCTGTATCTTCTGCAAACATCAAAACACAAAATAAATCTGCCTTTTTCTTTTTCTTTGGTGAGGAAACTTTTCAGAACGGTTCGTCAAATGAAGATTTTTTACAAAAGCAGAATCTGCAAAATGTGAGGTGAGAGTTTCGGAGTCTGGAGGGACGGAGGTTATCGGCGAAGCTCTGGTTGTCGTGGCAACGTGTCGGTTTATGTTTTTCACGCATTTATTTGTTTTATTGGAATGCCCCTTGAGATGTGCTGTCTGAGTTTCGAGGGCGTCCAGAAAACACAAAACACAAAACAGTACAAGACGATACTATAAAACAAAATACAAAACTTGCAGGTTTACGTTACAAAACATAAACACACAGACACATGTTCTCCTCCAGCTTCTGCAGTACAGAGTATGAAAACTTTCAGAAATATTCGAGTGCATAGGACAGAAATCCGTGCATATTTGTCTGTGGTTGAGCATAAAATAAATATTCGTAAACTCTTAAATGAGTCCAGTCGTACAGAAAATGTGTTATGTGTATTTTATCCATCAGAATATGAATTGAAAAGTTACGACATTAAGAATTAATATCACCAAATGAAAATTGACTCGGACAGGACCAAACCATAACTGAACCAGGACTAAAGGCTGAAGTATAGTTCTGCGTCGACTCAACGCGCACCGCCGCCGCCGTCGCCTTGTCGCCGTCATTTTTGATTTACGGATCTGTGTCGAGGTCTGTGCACCACGAAGTAATTCACCGCCAAAACACTAGGGGGCGACGATATCTGTCCATTCATATGTACAGTCTGTGCGTGTGAGCTGCAGACATAATCTCTGAAATGTTTCACATGAACCATCGTTAACGCGATAAAAGCACAGAACAGACTCAACATTAGTACAATATCCCTGTGTCACAGAAAGACACTCATATTCCACTGAGTCGTGTCCTTTTTAAGTCCGACAGAAGCTGAACCTCGAGCTGTTTTTTGAGTGTTTAGTTTATGCAAATTAGCCATTCAGTTTTAAGTTTTGTTTCTGTAAAACATAAACACATATGCTCAAAGCTGCATTAAACACATTATTTCTCAATATATACTGAAAAAAAGAAAAGCCGACAGGAAGTGTCTGTAGTGCGGTGGTACGGACGACCAATCACAGCTCTTATCGTCTGCGTCGCTTCCCCTGTTGTCTGCGGCGTTTTGACGCGTAGTTAGAACATTTGGGAGGTGCACGTCGGTCGACGCAGAGGCTCTGCGTAGGGGGTACACGTCGACGCAGAGGCTCTGTGTTGTGACGCAGACGTAAATTGGCCTTAAGTTTCGGGACGGCCCAGAGGTGCGCCCGCGTAGACTGTCAAGTGACCGCAGGACAAAGGACCGGCACAGAGCTCCGCCCCCACGGGACTAAACGCAGCCATCGCCTGATTGCTCTTTGCAGACACCCTGCTCCACAGGCTCAGGGTTCTCCCTCTCTTTCTCTCAAGTCCAGGTTTAGTCCTGGTTTAAACAAAGAGTTTTGAAATATGAAAACAACGATGACTGAAATGAATTGAAAGACATTAAAGTTCTTAAGGGTGTGGGTCATTTATTCCAGTCTGAAGAGGCTTTACTGAAATGATCTGTTCGTCCAAATCTCAGGGTTTAAAAGTTCACAGCTCAGGATTCATGTTCTCACACTGTTCGATCCGATACTCGTGTGAAACCCTCACGAGAGGCGACTGGATTCAAACAGGTTTGATTTTCTTGTGACCTACGATCAGGAGCTGGTCGTGAGGGATTAACGGTTCTTGTTACCCACTGTTCACTAAACGACACACGATAAAGCCAAAAGTCGAACAAGAGAAAAATCGTCTCAAAAATCACAGTGTACGTCCGGTGTAAGTGAACATGACGATCTTACTGGGACTAAATCTTTCTCTAAGTTATATTTTTGACAGTTTTATGGTTTATTTTATGGTGTAAGTTGAGATGAGGCTGTGGGCGACAAATTAGTTTCATAAAGTGACTCCTGCTGACGTGTTAACAACCAGAAAACATTTTCCCAACAATAAACCTGATCGTTTTCTCACCTTCACATAATCCTGTTCCTGAACTCAAACCAAACCCAAACCAGAACCTGTTTCCAGACTTTAAAAATAACCGTGTTCCTTCGCAGCAGAGCGCCCCCCCCCGACCTGACACTCAGACTCTAACCTTTGGAGAGAGCGGGGCAGGTACGAAGGAGCTCACTTTATTTGTTTTATTGACACGTCCGGACACAGCGGCGGACGGGAGCACAGACGCTTTGAAGACGGACGCTGGTCTCTCGCAGAGTTCAGAGGATCCGGTGAAAAGAAAATATTTGATCTGGACTTTGGTTTGGAGGAGAAATCTGCTCGAAATGTAAACACAGCTCACCCGCTGACTCTGAGGTTTGTGGTTCAATCCCTGCTCTGTCCGCACGACCTCAGGCAGTTCTGTGGTGGAGTCGTTAGCACCTTTGCCTCACCGCAAGAAGGTCACAGGTTGGATTTCTGGACCACGTGGGGCTTTTCTCACTATCAAACAACAGGTAACATCCTCCAGTTAAGGTACTCCAATAGGCAGTGTCGGGGAGTAACAGATTACATGTACCAGAGTAATCAGAGTACACATTATGAGTAACTGTATTCAGTTACAGTTACTGTTTCAGTGAGTGGTAATTGGATTACAGTTACTTTGTTGAAATAAATGGATTACACAGAGGGATTTTCTGTTTTCACATTTTGGGCTAAACCAGGACTAAAACCAGGACTAAACCAGGACTAAACCAGAACTAAACCAGGACTAAAACCAGGACTAAAACCAGGATTAAAACCAGGACTAAACCAGGACTAAACCAGGACTAAACCAGGACTAAACCAGGACTAAAACCAGGATTAAAACCAGGACTAAAACCAGGACTAAAACCAGGACTAAAACCAGGACTAAACCAGGACTAAAACCAGGACTAAAACCAGGACTAAAACCAGGACTAAACCAGGACTAAACCAGGACTAAACAGGACTAAAACCAGGATTAAAACCAGGACTAAAACCAGGACTAAACCAGGACTAAACCAGGACTAAAACCAGGACTAAACCAGGACTAAAACCAGGACTAAAACCAGGATTAAAACCAGGACTAAAACCAGACTAAACCAGGATTAAAACCAGGACTAAAACCACGACTAAACCAGGACTTAAACCAGGACTAAAACCAGGACTAAACCAGGACTAAAACCAGGACTAAACCAGGACTAAACCAGGACTAAAACCAGGACTAAACCAGGACTAAAACCAGGACTAAAACTAAACAGGACTAAACAGGATAAACCAGGACTAAACCAGGATTAAAACCAGGACTAAAACCAGGACTAAAACCAGGACTAAAACCAGGACTAAACCAGGACTAAACCAGGACTAAAACCAGGACTAAACCAGGACTAAAACCAGGACTAAAACCAGGACTAAACCAGGACTAAAACCAGGACTAAACCAGGACTAAAACCAGGACTAAAACCAGGACTAAACCAGGACTAAACCAGGACTAAAACCAGGACTAAACCAGGACTAAAACCAGGACTAAAACCAGGACTAAAACCAGGACTAAACCAGACTAAACCAGGACTAAACCAGGACTAAACCAGGACTAAAACCAGGATTAAAACCAGGACTAAAACCAGGACTAAACCAGGACTAAACCAGGACTAAAACCAGGACTAAAACCAGGACTAAAACCAGGACTAAAACCAGGACTAAACCAGGACTAAACCAGGACTAAACCAGGACTAAACCAGGACTAAACAGGACTAAAACCAGGACTAAAACCAGGACTAAACCAGGACTAAAACCAGGACTAAACCAGGACTAAACCAGGACTAAAACCAGGATTAAACCAGGACTAAACCAGGACTAAAACCAGGACTAAAACCAGGACTAAAACCAGACTTAAACCAGGACTTAAACCAGGACTAAAACCAGGACTAAACCAGGACTAAAACCAGGACTAAACCAGACTAAACCAGACTAAAACCAGGACTAAAACCAGGACTAAAACCAGGATTAAACCAGGACTAAAACCAGGATTAAAACCAGGACTAAAACCAGGACTAAAACCAGGACTAAACCAGGACTAAAACCAGGACTAACCAGGACTAAACCAGGACTAAACCAGGACTAAAACCAGGACTAAACCAGGACTAAAACCAGGACTAACCAGGACTAAACCAGGACTAAAACAGGACTAAACCAGGACTAAACCAGGACTAAAACCAGGACTAAAACCAGGACTAAAACCAGGACTAAACCAGGACTAAAACCAGGACTAAACCAGGACTAAAACCAGGACTAAACCAGGACTAAACCAGGGCCAATTTGAAGAGAACAAACATGAATTTTCAGGATGTTGTTACATTCATGTAGTTTTCAAAAGCCTGACAATATCAAGTCATCCAAAGTATTCAGATTACATTACTCACTTTAAGTAATTTAATGGATTACGTTACAAACTACATTTTGGAGTATGTAATCTGTAATCTGTAGGGGATTACATTTTAAAAGTAAACTTCCCAACGGTGACCAGATTTTCAAAATTAAACAAAAAAAAAAAACTAGGACATTCCTGGTTTGTGGTTTTTGGTAATAATAACATTTTGAAACGAGTGCATAATTAACGAAAATTGTGATTAAGGATTTGCGTGTGACGTCCGTACTGGAGGTCAAGACTGGGATTATTCAGTTTGTTTCAATATAATCATGTCGACTTCAGACAACGCAAACGACATAAAACTGAAATCTCCAGCTCGTTAGATCAGCGTCATTATAAAAGTATAAATCTAAAGTCGTCCTCCTGGGTTTTGGAACAGATCCTCATCTAATTCCGATGGAGCTTTGTCAGTTTAGGAGTAACTATAGATCATAATTTAAACTGGAAATCACACATAAATACAATTAGAAACTAGAAAAGCAGTCAGAGAGCGCAGACCTCCGCCAAGGACTACCCCCATTTTTTATATAAATTGCGATAAAATCAGTCTTCTGGATCAGATCCGGATCAGCCTTTGGAATATGAAAGAGGATCCCATTGTCCATCCCTGAGTCAAATTTCATGGGGTTTGGTCAATAATTAACCCAGATATTGAGAAACAAATTTTTGGCCCCATTTACCACAATGTTAACTAAAATTTCAAAGTGATCCAGAATCCAGGATTTCTTCCGGATCAGCCCCAAAATGAAATCAGTTCTTCCTTTTCACATTTCCAACAAATCCTGAAAATTTCATCAAAATCGGTCCATAACTTTTTGAGTTATGTTGCTAAAAGACAAACAAACAAACAAACAGAACAAACAAACAAACAAACAGACAAACAAACAGACAAACAGACAAACAGACAAACAGACAAACAAACAAACAAACAAACAAACAAACAAACAGACAAACAAACAGACAAACAGACAAACACCGGAAAAAACATAACCTCCTTGGCGGAGGTAATAAATTATCCAAAGTGATTGTAATTATATATAAATATAGATATACCCCAGATAAAAACAGTCTTTTTATTCTATATAACTGGCTGGTAAGGCCCGACAGAACCTACGGTATTGAGATTTGGGGCAAAACATATAAGACTAATACAAATCCAGCCTTTACCTGCAAAAAAAGGCAATAAGAGCATCACATTATTAACTTATAACGAATCAACCAATGTGTTATTTATAAACCTTCAAACGCTGAAATTTTATGATTTAGTCTTTACCTTTAAAATCATGTTCAAAGTAAACAAAAATCTCCTGTCAAAATCGTTACAGAACATGTTCAAAATCTGAAAGAGCCAATACGAGCTCAGAGGCACGACCGTGTTTATTAAAAAGAAAATCAGAACAAACATTATGAGATTTTGTAAATCTGTTAAAGGTCTGGAACAACTGGACAGAAAATCCTAAAACTGTGCACCAAACTCTTTCACTTCATAAAGGAGTTTAAATGTTTAACTCTGGACAGAAACATGAAATATGAGACTGAGTTTGTGCTGTAGAACTTTGTTGTTCTGTTACTGATTAGTTTGTTTCCTCCTGCTGTATTTATGAAGATGAACTGATGTCAAGATGAAGCTCTGACAAAGGAATAAAGGGTAAAGGCAGAATAAGTTTAAGCTTCAGCCTGCACCTTTTCAGTCTGTATATGTTAAATATGACTGTTTATGAATTAATGTCAAAATATACCTGTGACCCAAATAAATAAATAAAAAAATAAAAAAAATCAAAGCTCACTCTGCACAACCTTTAGTATCCAGATATTTACAACTACTTCATTTATTCGTCCTAAACCAGGGGTGTCAAACATACGGCCCAGGGGCTGAATCCGGCCCTCCAAGACCTTTAATCTGGCCCTCGGCTGATTTTCTACTAAAATATTTTTATTATATTTTCTATTAAAATCGTGTTAATTTTCTGTGGTGTTTATCACAGCAGCGTCTCCAGCGTCTCTGTACGTGGCCCCTCCCACCAGAGCAGCACAAATGAAGACTTGTCTCTTTCCAAACGCTCTTAAAGGACGATCGTTTTGACTGTTGACCGTGACACCCTCATCAGAAAAATGTCCAACATGAGAAAAGTGGAGCTGAGTGCAGGATTTTACAACAAAAATGGACTTATTCCTATTTACATACAAGTTCATGTTAAAACATTGTGTTGAAATTGTATTTTTCTTAAAGTTTCAGGTTGTTCATAATATTATAATATTTTGTAAAAGAAAGAGTTCATCAATTAAAAAAGATTTCTCTAATAGATTTGTGTTTCTCTGCACAAATATTTGAACTGGTTGTTATTTTTGGGGTTTATATGACATGAGTTTTCTGATCCAGACACTTTGGGATCAAAGTCGGTTGGACACGACCCCCGGAACAAAATGAGTTTGACACTGTCAAACGCTGTCCTACACCAGTCGAGAACTGAAAAGCTACACAAAGTTAGAGGATTATAAATATTTTGTAGCGGGATGTGTGAGATCTTTGTTGATCACCAAACATCACATCTGTTCCTGAGAAAAAAAAGGGGAAGTAAAATGGAGGTCGAAATCAGAGCCGGAGCGACACAAGACCGTGAAAATAGAGACCGGGGTGGGGGGGGATCCTTGCTGGTGAAAGTGAGGACGGAGGGTGGATGGGGGATTCTGTGCCAGTACACCAGCGAGAAAAATACTTTTGCTATACTGTATTTTCTGCACCACAGGGCGCACTCAAAAGCCTCCAACCGCATCAAAAAATGACCGCGCGCCACAATCCAGAGCGCCCCATACACGAATCCACTCGGGTGTCCCAGCACGACCTCAGTAAACTACAAACACACACCACCCACAGACACACTCATCGCTCCACGCCGACGAGGAACGGAACGGAGGAACGAACCGAAAAAGTTCTAGACACGACTGAACAACTGAGTCACTGCGAACGCGCCGACAATCCGCTGGTCCCAGACACACCCTCCCTACACGCCACAACTGAACCAAGCCCAGAGTCACCGTGAACGAACAAACAAACAAAACCACTCACCCATCACACTGTTGGGTTTCCTTTAAAGTCCCACGCCATTTATTTTGTGAAAAAAATTCAAAAATAGACCATTTAATGCCAGTGCGCCGCATAATCCAGAGCGACTAATAGTGCAGAAAATACGGTATATCATTTCATTTAGTGTAAATCCCTTCTTTGTTTGTGTGTGAAATGAAATGTTGACTGCACAGTCGATTGTACTCACTGGGCTCCATCCCTCTCTTTTTCGGTCGCTCTCCACCTCTGTCTGTGATCTTTATCAGCCGGGATCCGATAGAAAGATACTTCGGCCTCCTTCTTTAGCAGCTTGATGGCGGCAGAAACACCAGGGCACGTGGTTTTGTGACGTAGACGCAAAATCTCAATACACTCGGCACTAATGTGAGTCAGTACGGTCACATTTTCTTTGTGTTTTCGTCATTTTTAAGTAGTTTTTCTGTATTTTACCTAAAAAAATGACAGTTTATGCCTCTCTTTACTGTTGGCAGGGATTAAATTGGTCAAAAATAGAGACACCTGGGACATTTCTTGTATAAAACTGGGACAAATCTGTGGTTTTGTATAAATCTGTTGGGACAGGGGGACACAGGGCTCAAAACTGGGACTGTTTCTTGTAAATAGTCACTCTTTACTCCACCAAATCTCAAAATGTGGAGATGGGTCCCCGGTGATGTTCTGGTTCTGAGTCACTGAAGGTTGGGTCAAATACAGAGGACAGTTTTCCATACAAAAATCCGTGAAGTTTATTTTATTGTACCCTTAGGAAAGCCTCCTGTCTCTCTGCTCGCTGGTGCTTGTCTGGGATCCACAATACGCTCCTTCAAAGATGTGTCTGGTCACGGGTGAATCTCCCAGAGCTCAAATGGGCGTGATTGACAGCTGGTTAAGCCAATCAATCAGGGACAAACGTGGTCCATCAGTATGTAAACCAGGGGTGTTCACACTTTTTCATCATGTGAGCTACTTACAAAATGACCAAGTCAAAATGATCTACCTCATACAAAGCCAAACAAACTGCACTGAAACACTCTGTGCCCCTTTTTTGGACCCTCCCCCACAGTTTGAGAACCTCTTCTTTAAGTGAAGTGAAGATTTTTAAAACCTGTTTTTTTAAAGTTCCAAACTGGAGTTTCATTCTTTTCTGGTTTTGCAGTGATATTTACCAGCCTCTGCACGTTTACCAAACCAAACGCACATCGTGACAAACACAGATGCATTTGTCACTTTTGTTAGACAAACTTCAGCCAAATGTGGCAGTAGGTCTGTTCTGTAGATCCGCTCTATGCTGTAGACCTGCTTTGTGCCAACACTGGAACACAAATTTAGACTGGTTTTTGCTTCACGTTTGGTCTTGCTCTTCTAATCAGCCGCACTGTGGGAGGGGCTTGTGTTGGCTGTACGCAGGAAGGAGCGAGAGCGTGAAAAGGCGAGGGGCGGCGTGCTGACGTGAGGCAGATGGACAGGTAGGATGTTTAGGAAGTTGAACCTGCCCTGTGATGCACGCTGGTACACGAGGGCACACGCTGTCGCAGACGAGCCGTGCATAGGGAGCGTGTGTGTTTGTGATGCGCCGTAGAGTCTCCGCGGGTTTCAAATGAGCGCACAGGCTGCACTGAGACGCCCCACACGCTCCTGCACCCGCTACAAGTTTATTACCAACAGCAGCGGCCGGAATGAAATATGATCACACTTGTTGAGTGTCAGACCTCGAGTGAGAGACAAGACCGAGTCCAAACGCCATCAAGTCCGAGACGAGACACGGCGATCTACCCACACGACCTTGGTGATCAACTGGTAGATCTCGATCGACGTATTGAGCACCACTGATGTAAACAAACACGTCTGCTCACGAGGGAAAAGGAAAGGACAAAAATATCTCAAGGGACTGAAAAATATGTTTTACAGAATCATTGAGCGACCTGTTCTCCCGCTCTGTGTTAAAACATGGGCTGTTTTGACACGAACCCAGCTCCAGTCCGTGCTGGATCGAGATCTGAACCCGCCACCTTGTGGTTAGAGGTTAAAGGTTGTATAGAGGATTTTCCAAGGAACAAGTCGTTTTTCAAATGTTGCTCCTGCGTGAAACCATCCCCCCCCCCCACAGCTCCTATGTAGAAACGCCTCCTCCTTCCTCCTCTTTACGCCACAAAACAGGTTTGTTTACAGCCGGTGCTGCACATGACTTGTAAACAACTAACTACAGTGTTGGTTAGACAAGATGGAGAAGTGAGGAGCGGGGGGAGCGGGTGCGTGGATATTTTGTGCGTGGAGAAGAAGTGAGGAGCAGGAAGAAGAGCGGAACAGGGAGAGGAGAGAGGAGAGGGGAGCGGTGCGCGGAGATTCAGTGCGACTGAAGCTACTACTACAACACGCAGCAGCAAGCGGACTCTTTCTTTGCATTGAAAATTACATTTTCAGACACAGGATATCACATTTGTGTCCTGAAAAACGTTTGTGTAGCTCTTGGAAATAAAGTACGTTTTCATAATAAGCAGAAGTTTCCTGTCCAGGAGTAATTTGTGGACCAGTGCTTCAGTCTTTAGACCCTTCGTCTGCTTCAGTCGCGCCATCGCTGGAATGAATCTCCAAGAATCACCTTAGTTTGGCTTCTTCTTTCACCTCAAAAACGGACTTTCTTTTGCGGCGAACTGCTCCTGGATTCTTTGTTTTCAAACTTTGTGTGAACTGTGAGGAAGATATAGGTCAAAAAAGCCGCTAAGAACTGTTGCGTTGGTGGAGTAAACAGCGTCTGTGCGTCTTGCGTCTGTGGACTGTGTGACAGTCGTACGTAAACCACGTCACGGCGGCGCAGGCAAGTCAGTTACACTAGAAACGTAGGGAGTTTGATTGACAGCCTGTCAGCTCACAGATAACGAGGCAGTGTCGTTATCTATTGGCAAATGTTTAGCCCCACCACGTCCAGAGTTGATGAATTTTTATTCTCTTTTTTTTTGGTCATCATAATTACAAGGCGACTGCATCTATAATCTATCACTGACAATTTGAAACAAAACAAATCCTCCATACAACCTTTAAATCTTCATCTCTCTGTCTCAGTCTGTGAGGAAAACTGCAGCTGAGCCCTGAACTCTCCACTGTGTTAAAACCTGCCTCTCTTCTGTAACGCTCAAGCAAACTTACACGACTATTGTCACTTCTACTACTACGACTTGGTCCCGTGATGTTTTTCTCTCTCTCTGCTCTGCTCTCTCTCCTTTCTCTCTTTCCTCTTCTCCTTCTTCTCTCTATCCTTTCCTGTTCTTACAGACTGACAGATGTTGGTGTCAGTTTAATTAAAAGTGCAGATTGACAGTGATGATCATGTTCAGAGCACAGATCACCTCTCTGTCTCTCTCTC
Organism: Boleophthalmus pectinirostris; assembly: GCF_026225935.1. Lineage (NCBI taxonomy): Eukaryota > Metazoa > Chordata > Actinopteri > Gobiiformes > Gobiidae > Boleophthalmus > Boleophthalmus pectinirostris. The sequence continues at coordinate 37,601,737 of NW_026571095.1, read as the reverse complement.
CTTCCCCCTCTCTTTTTCTCTCTTTCTTCCCGTGCACACGTCCGTCCGTCTCTTCTGCTTCACTTCCTTCGCGTTGGAATGACTCCGCAGGCGTTCAGTGAAACCTCTCGTGTTTTTTTTTTCCCAAACGGACGTCCGATCGTTGCCTCGTCGTTTCACAGATGAAATGATCAGAAAAAGGAACGGGAGACCAGGTGTTAAAGTAGGGCAGCGGTGCGTTCTGTCGTTATGTCCTTGGGCAAGACACTTCACCCACCCTCCTCCCACTGGTGCGTGAACGAGAGCGTGAATGTGGGGCAAAGAGGGAGACGGTTTGACTCCGTTTACAGTCATGTTTGTCCATTAATGAGAACAATAATAACAAAGTATTAGAACAGAACTCTCTTCCTGGTTCAGTCCTGGTTTAGTCCTGGTTTAGTCCTGGTTTAGTCTTGGTTTAGTCCTGGTTTAGTCCTGGTTTTGTCCTGGTTTAGTCTTGGTTTAGTCCTGAGTCCTGGTTTAGTCCTGGTTTAGTCCTGGTTTAGTCCTGGTTTAGTCCTGGTTTAGTCCTGGTTTAGTCCTGGTTTAGTCCTGGTCTAGTCCTGGTTCAGTCCTGGTTTAGTCCTGGTTTAGTCCTGGTTTAGTCCTGGTTTAGTCCTGGTTTAGTCCTGGTTTAGTCCTGGTTTAGTCCTGGTTTAGTCCTGGTTTAGTCCTGGTTTCAGTCCTTGGTTTAGTCCTGGTTTAGTCCTGGTTTAGTCCTGGTTTAGTCCTGGTTTAGTCTTGGTTTCCTGGTTTAGTCCTGGTTTAGTCCTGGTTCAGTCCTGGTTTAGTCCTAGTCCTGGTTTTAGTCCTGGTTCAGTCCTGGTTCTGGTTTAGTCCTGGTTCAGTCCGTTATAATTTTTTCCATTTTTCATTTAAACACAAAATCAAAAACTGAAAAAAACGAATCATTATCTGTTTTTTTTTTTTTTTTTTTTTCATTTTGGTTTTGGAGACAAATAATGAAGAAAATCGTTGTCGTTTTTTTGTTTTATTATTTTTGGTTTTATTTTGAAAAACAAACAAAACAAACGAACGACACTCGGATTCTTCTCTCTTCTGCTCGATGGGGTTTAAGTCTGGACACTCCAGGTTTTCTTGTTCTTTTTTTCCTTTTGGCAGAGTTTGGACTTGGGTTTTGTTCTTTTATCTTTATTTTTTCCACCTCTTTCTGTTCAGTTTTTACCTTTGTGCCATTTCACTTTGCTCTTCGTTGGACTTGCACGACTTAAACTGCAATAAATAACTGGAAAAATGTGGATGTTCTAAAACCGGTCGCGTACGTTGTCAAAAACTAAGGATTGAGATCTTTTCCAATAAAGTTACATAAGCGTCTCGGCTGCAGGAGCCCGTAGACCAGGGGTGGGCAAACTGTTTTGGCTCGCGGGCCACATAGGGTCCTAAAATTTGCATGAAGGGCCGGAGAGAACACAGGATACGACGTGTAAAGAGCTCAGCTGCATTTTATTCGTATTTACGCTTATGTAGGAAACGCACTATTGCCGCGAAAAAATCCAGAATGTATTAAAATGAACAAATCTGTTCCACTACATGTCACAGGCGAAAGTGAATTGCAAGCGACTGTGTTTTACTGAGAAACAAAACCCACACCACAAATACACGTGCGGCACAACAAAAACCTTAAGACGATCCACACGTTAAGACGAACAACACGACATCGATCAAGTTCTTGTCTTTGATTTTTGCCAACTCAAAATGGAAGCAGTGCAAGGTTATATCTTGAACACCACTACTTCACTCATGGTCCGAATAACTCCTGTAAGAACACTTTCCCATAAAGCATTGCGGCCAACATAATACGCCACACCTCAATGTATATATATATAGTGCGCCATCTACTGGGAAACGCCGGAAATGCATGACAAATAAAACATCAACAAGGTTTATTATTGTAATTTATTCCAGTTCGGCGGGCCGGATGAAAAGGTTTAAAGGGCCGCATATGGCCCCCGGGCCGTAGTTTGCCCACCCCTGCCGTAGACTGTTCCTGTTCATTTCACGCTGCACATGAATCACTGGCTCCTGTTACAGACACAACTCAGGTCTAAACGCGGCGCTGGGACTGCGGCTCTACGGCTCTACGGCTCTACGGCTCCGCGAACACGACGCTCCGGGAACTCTGCGCACTCACACTCAACTGAGCCGTGAACTTTGACCTCGTGACCTACAGAAACGCTGCGCCGCTTTTATCGTCGGGTTTGATCCCGGCGTAAAAGCTTCACAAATCAATTTCATTCTCTGAGTTAAAAACATGAGCCGCTGTGTTTTCTGACTCTGTTTCTGTCAGACTTAAAGCTTCTATATTGTGTGAAATCGACTCTTGTGAAGCTTTAAATCACAGGTGTCAAACATGCGGCCCGGGGGCCAGATCCGGCCCTCCAAGACCTTTAATCTCGGCTGATTTTCTACTAAAATATTTTAATTATATTTTCTATTAAAATCGTGTTAATTTTCTGTGGTGTTTATCACAGCAGCGTCTCCAGCGTCTCTGTACGTGGCCCCTCCCACCAGAGCAGCACAAATGAAGACTTGTCTCTTTCCAAACGCTCTTAAAGGACGATCGTTTTGACTGTTGACCGTGACACCCTCATCAGAAAAATGTCCAACATGAGAAAAGTGGAGCCGAGTGCAGGATTTTACAACAAAAATTTACTTATTCCTATTTCTACAAGTTAATTGTAAACAAGTGTTAAAACATTGTGTTGAAATTGTATTTTTCTTAAAGTTTCAGGTTGTTCATAATATTATAATATTTAGTAAAAGAAAGAATTCATCAATTAAAAAAGATTTGTGTAATAGATTTGTGTTTCTCTGCACAAATATTTGAACTTATTGTTATTTTTGGGGTTTATATGACATGAGTTTTCTGATCTGGACACTTTGGGATCAAAGTCGGTTGGACACGACCCCCGGACCAAAATGAGTTTGACTCTCCTGCTTTAAATCTTATAAAAAATCAAAAATATTGAAATATCGATATCGTGGGCTGCTGTTTCAATATATCGCCAAGAGTATTTTTTTGGTTTATTTTACTAAATTATTTTGTTACAGCTACAGTTTTGTTGTTTGTTCAAAGGAAGGAAACTTTTTGATGCGACACATTTGACATTTTCACAGTTTTGACGATTAAAATCTTAGTTTTTCATATGAACTTTTACAAGAAGCGGTTTAACAAAGAC
>NW_026571095.1:37591019-37593519 GCF_026225935.1 Boleophthalmus pectinirostris | reverse complement strand
AAACCGGGACTAAACCAGGACTAAACCAGGACTAAAACCGGGACTAAACCAGGAACTAAACCAGGACTAAAACCGGGACTAAACCAGGTCTAAAAGCAGGACTAAAGCAGGCCTAAAGCAGGACTAAACCAGGACTAACCAGGACTAAACCAGGATTAACCAGGACTAAAACCAGGACTAAACCAGGACTAAACCAGGACTAACCAGGACTAAACCAGGACTAAACCAGGACTAAACCAGGATTAACCAGGACTAAAACCAGGACTAAACCAGGTCTAAAAGCAGGACTAAACCAGGACTAACCAGGACTAAACCAGGACTAAACCAGGACTAAACCAGGATTAACCAGGACTAAAACCGGGACTAAACCAGGACTAAACCAGGACTAAACCAGGTCTAAACAATATGACACTAACAGCAGTTGGACATAATTGAAGCTTCAGTGTCTCTTATAAAAGTCGTTTCTCTATCAGGATGTGGTCGATACATTCATGTCGTTTTAAAAATCACGACAATATCAAGTAATCCAAAGTAATCAGATTACATTACTCACTTTAAGTAACTTAATGGATTACGTTACAAACTACATTTTGGGGTCTGTAATCTGTAATCTGTAGGGGATTACATTTTAAAAGTAAACTTCCCAACACTACTGCCGACCAAAATAATTCCCAGCATGCAACGCGCGCTTCTGTCAACAACGAAACTCGCCAATGTTTTCTTCAGTAGTTCAGCGCGTTTGTTCTCGGCCAATCACAGGGCGGCGCCGTGAACAACAAACAAACAAACAAAACAAACAAACACGACGACGGACTTCAGACGAGAAGGAGGGAAGAAGTCTGGGCTTTTCTCTCAACTCGATTGAACTCAAGACTTTCTCTGTGTGAGGTCAGGCTGTAGTTGTGTCCTTTGGCAAGACACTTTCCCGTGTTTGTCCTGGCGGTGAGTGAAAGTGCAGTGAGTGAATCTGCGCGAGTAAAACGACATTAAAACTCTCGTTCAGATCACGAGACACTGGATCCGTCTGTTCGTCTGTAAATCCTCGTTATGGTTTTGAGTTTCTCTCCGTGCAGACGAGACGGACGGAGGACAAGAACTCTGCTCCTGTCAGATGGAGAGAGAGAGGGAGAGAGAGAGGGATGGAGAGATGGAGAGAGGGAGAGAGAGATGGCGTGAGACGGGGAGGAGAGAGAGAGAGATGGAGAGAGGGAGAGGAGGAGAAATGGAGCCAGAGACGGGAAAGAGGAGAGATTGAGAAAGATGAGGAGAGAGAGAAGAGAGAGGAGAGAGATGGAGAGAGAAGGAGAGATGGAGAGAGGTGGAGAGAGGAGGAGGAGAGATGGAGAGAGGAGGAGAGATGGAGAGAGGAGAGAGGAGAGAGATGGAGAGAGGAGAGAGAGAGGAGGAGAGAGGAGAGAGAGAGAGAGAGAGAGGAGGAGGAGAGAAGAGGAGATGGAGAGAGAGAGGAGGAGAGATGGAGAGAAGAGGAGAGATGGAGAGAAGAGGAGAGAAGAGGAGAGATGGAGAGAGAGAGGAGAGAGGAGGAGAGAGGGAGAGAGGAGAGAGGAGGAGAGATGGAGAGAGGAGGAGAGATGGAGAGAAGAGGAGAGAGGAGGAGAGAGGAGAGAGATGGAGAGAGAGAGGAGAGATGGAGAGGAGGAGAGAGGAGGGAGAGAGAGAGAGGAGAGAGATGGAGAGAGGAGAGATGGAGAGAGAGGAGAGAGATGGAGAGAGATGGAGAGAGGAGGAGAGAGGAGGAGAGATGGAGAGAAGAGGAGAGATGGAGAGAGGAGGAGAGAGAGAGGAGGAGAGAGGAGGAGAGAGGAGAGAGAGAGAGGAGGAGAGATGGAGAGAAGAGGAGAGAGGAGGAGAGAGGGAGAGAGGAGGAGGAGGATGGAGAGAGGAGGAGAGATGGAGAGAGGAGAGATGGAGAGAAGAGGAGAGAGGAGGAGAGATGGAGAGAGAGAGAGAGAGAGAGATGGAGAGAGGAGGAGAGATGGAGAGAAGAGGAGAGAGGAGAGAGAGGAGAGAGAGGAGAGAGGAGGAGAGAGGAGGAGAGAGGAGAGAGAGGAGAGAGGCAGGAAGAGAGAGGAGAGAGGAGGAGAGAGGAGAGAGAGGAGGAGAGAGGAGAGAGATGGAGAGAGAGAGAGATGGAGAGAAGAGGAGAGAGAGAGAGGAGGAGGAGAGATGGAGAGAGGAGGAGAGAGGGAGGAGGAGAGATGGAGAGAGGAGAGAGAGAGGAGAGGAGAGATGGAGAGAGGAGGAGAGAGGAGAGAGAGGGAGGAGAGATGGAGAGAGGAGGAGAGATGGAGAGAGGAGGAGAGAAGGAGGAGAGATGGAGAGAGGAGAGGAGGAGAGAGAGAGAGGAGAGAGAGAGAGATGGAGAGAAGGAGAGAGAGAGAGAGGAGGAGAGATGGAGAGAGGAGAGGAGAGAGAGAGAGGAGATGGAGAGAGGAGGAGAGATGAGAGAGGAGAGAGAGGAGAGAGATGGAGAGAGGAG
>NW_026571095.1:37578682-37587312 GCF_026225935.1 Boleophthalmus pectinirostris | reverse complement strand
TCTCTCCTCTTTTCTCTCCTCTCTCTCTCTTCTCTTTCTTCTCTTCTCCTCCTTCAGTTTCTCTCCTTCCTCTAACCCCTCCTCTCTCTTTCTCTATCTCCTTTTTACTCCCGCCTCCATCTCTCTTTTCTCTCTTCTCATCTCTCGATCCTCACCCTCTCTCTTTCTCTATCTCCTGTTTCTCTCCTTTGTCTCCCTTTTCTCTCTCTCTCTCTCATTTTTTCCTCTTCTCTCTGTTTCTCCTCCTCTCTCTCTCCTCTTTCTTACCTCTACCCCGTCTCGCTCCTTCTCTCTTCTCCTCCTTCAGTGTCTCTCCTTTCTCTACCCCCTTCTCTCTCTTTCTCTATCTCCTCCTCCATCTCTCTCCTTTTTCTCCCTCTTCTCTCTCCTTTATCTCCTCCCTCTCTCTTCTCTATCTCCTCCCCCTCTTCCTTGCTCTCACCTCCATCTATCTCAACTCTCTCCATCTTCCCCTTTCTCTCCCTCTCTCTCATCTTCTTTCTTCTCTCTCTCTCTCTCTCTCTTTCTTACCTCTACCCCGTCTCTCTCCTTCTCTCTTCTCCTCCTTCGGTTCCTCTACGTCTTCTACCTCTTCTCTCACTTATTTCTCTTTCTCTGTTTCCTTTTTACTCCCTCCTCCCTCTCTCCTTTGTCTCCCTCCCCTCTCTCTTTCTCTCTTTCTCTCTCTCCTTTTCTCTCTTCTCTCTCTCCCCTTTTTCACTCTCGTACCTCTCTTCCGTCTCTCTCCTTTGCCTCTTCTCTCGTTCTCTTCTCCCTCTCTCCTCCTCCTCCTCTTCTGTCGTTCTTCTCTCGTCTCTTTGTTCTCTTTATTAGTTTTGTATTAAACCTGTGGTGTGGCTCTAATCCTGTCTTATTGAGCTTTGAGGGACACGTCCGTGAGGACACGTCTGTGAGGGACACGTCTGTGAGGAGACGTCTGTGAGGAGACGACGTCCTGAGGGACACGTCCGTGAGGGACACGTCCATGAGGAGACGTCGTGAGGGAGTGAGGAGACACGTCCGTGAGGGGACGTCCGTGAAGGACAGTCTGTGAGGACACGTCCGTGAGGGACGTCCGTGAGGGGCACGTCTGTGAGGACACGTCCGTGAGGGACACGTCTGTGAGGACACGTCCGTGAGGAGACACGTCTGTAGAGGGACCGTATGTGAGGAAACGTGAGGACACGTCCCGAGTGACACGTCTGTGAGGACTGTGAGGACGTCTGTGAGGGGCACGACACGTCTGTGAGGACACGTCTGTGAGGACCGTCTGTGAGGAACGTCGTGAGGGACACGTCTGTGAGGAGACGTTCGTCCCACGTCTGTGAGGAGACACGTCCGTGTGAGGGACACGTCCGTGAGGAACACGTCTGTGAGGAGACACGTCTGTGAGGGACACGTCTGTGAGGACAACGTCTGGGCACGTCGTGAGGAGACACGTCTGTGAGGACACGTCTGTGAGGGACACGTCTGTGAGGACACGTCTGTGAGGAGACACGTCTGTGAGGACACGTCTGTGAGGACACGTGCGTGAGGAGACACGTCCGTGAGGTCCGTGACGAGTGAGGGACACGTCGTGAGGGCACGTCTGTGAGGAGACACGTCCGTGAGGACACGTCTCTGTGAGACGTCGTGGGAACACGTCCGTGAGGACACGTCCGTGTGAGGACACGTCCGTGAGGACACGTCTGTGAGGGACACGTCCACGTCTGAGGTGAGGACACGTCCGTGAGGAGACAGGACACGTCCGTGAGGGACACGTCCGTCCGAGGGAGGACACGTCCGTGAGGACACGTGTGAGGCACGTCCGTGAGGACACGTCCGTGAGGAGACGTCTGTGAGGGACACGTCCGTGAGGACACGTCCGTGAGGGACACGTCCGTGAGGAGACACGTCCGTGAGGACACGTCCGTGAGGGACACGTCCGTGAGGAGACACGTCCGTGAGGACACGTCCGTGAGGACACGTCCGTGAGGACACGTCCGTGAGGACACGTCCGTGAGGAGACACGTCCGTGAGGACACGTCCGTGAGGACACGTCCGTGAGGACACGTGAGGAGACACGTCCGTGAGGGACACGTCCGTGAGGACAACGTCCGTGAGGACACGTCCGTGAGGACACGTCCGTGAGGAGACACGTCCGTGAGGGACACGTCCGTGAGGACACGTCTGTGAGGACACGTCCGTGAGGAGACACGTCCGTCTGTGAGGGACACGTCTGTGAGGACACGTCTGTGAGGACACGTCTGTGAGGGACACGTCTGTGAGGAGACACGTCTGTGAGGACACGTCTGTGAGGGACACGTCTGTGTGAGGGACACGTCTGTGAGGACACGTCCGTGAGGGACACGTCCGTGTGAGGACACGTCCGTGAGGACACGTCCGTGAGGGACACGTCTGTGAGGACACGTCCGTGAGGACACGTCTGTGAGGACACGTCTGTGAGGGACACGTCTGTGAGGAGACGTCCGTGAGGACACGTCCGTGAGGACACGTCCGTGAGGACACGTCCGTGAGGGACACGTCCGTGAGGGACACGTCCGTGAGGAGACGTCCGTGAGGGACACGTCCGTGAGGGACACGTCCGTGAGGACACGTCCGTGAGGACACGTCCGTGAGGACACGTCCGTGAGGGACACGTCCGTGAGGACACGTCCGTGAGGACACGTCCGTGAGGGACACGTCCGTGAGGACACGTCCGTGAGGACACGTCCGTGAGGACACGTCCGTGAGGGACACGTCCGTGAGGACACGTCCGTGAGGAGACGTCCGTGAGGACACGTCCGTGAGGACACGTCCGTGAGGAGACGTCCGTGAGGACACGTCCGTGTGAGGGACACGTCCGTGAGGACACGTCTGTGAGGGACACGTCCGTGAGGACACGTCCGTGAGGACACGTCCGTGAGGAGACACGTCTGTGAGGACACGTCTGTGAGGACACGTCTGTGAGGACACGTCCGTGAGGAGAGGCACGTCTGTGAGGACACGTCCGTGAGGAGACGTCCGTGAGGACACGTCCGTGAGGACACGTCCGTGAGGACACGTCCGTGAGGACAGGTCCGTGAGGACACGTCTGTGAGGGACACGTCCGTGAGGACACGTCTGTGAGGACACGTCTGTGAGGAGACGTCCGTGAGGAGACGTCCGTGAGGACACGTCTGTGAGGACACGTCTGTGAGGACACGTCCGTGAGGTTGGGGCAGGAGTGTCTGATCTCTTTTCATCGAGGGTCACATGTGTAAACTCAGATGAAGCAGAGACTGATGGAGGCTGTGGACTGGAGCTCAACACAGAGAATAATTCAAACTTGTGCAGGTTTAACACGTTCGAATGAACCAACAGTTTTTATTCATGTTAAAATCCTTCAAATCAAACACTAAATATTAAATATTTGATTTATCAAGGTCGATTTTCAATAAACTTGCAGTAAAAAGTTCATGTTGAATTGATTTAAGGTCATTTGGGCCAATTCACCTGGAAGTATGAGGGCCAAGAAAATTTTTTCTGAGGGCCACATTCGGCCCATGGGCCGTAGTTTGGACATGTCTGGGTTCGGGGTTCGACCTAAACCTAAACATCTCAGACAAAAACAAATGTTTACGTGAAATCCAGTGTGACAAAATCTGGTTTGATTATTATTAGTCCATAAACTCTCGTGTCTGATCTGATCTGATCTTTATTTATGAATAAATCAAGTTTTATCAGAGTTTAGATTTTTTTTCACCCAGACGCCAGAGTCATGTGACCGAATCTCTGAGTAAAACTGTCAATAAAACAAAGTGTTATTTTTGGTGAATAAAATGTTTTTAAACCAGTAAAAACAACACGATGATGTAAACGTGTCGTGTTCAGACGACTCAGACTCTCTGTCTTTAAATGAGAGTTTAGAAAGTAGAAAAGTGTTTTACTCTGAGTTCAGGAGCAGCTCCTTGTGAAAACTCGACTTCTGTCAACAAACCAATGCTCCACCGTTTCTCTTTAACTCTGCTCCGTAACTATGGCAACACTAACAAACATGGCCGTCCTTTTCTGTGTGTGACAAGATCTGTGACGAGCCAAACACTTCCACAAAAGAAAAACTCACAACAAACTCACCCACTCTCTTTACCCCCACTCTCTTTACACCCACTCTCTTTACCCCCACTCTCTTTACCCCACTCTTTACCCCACCTTTACCCCGCTCTCTTTACTCTCTCTCTTTACCCCACTCTCTTTACCCCACTCTCTTTACCCCCACTCTTTACCCCCACCTCTTTACCCCACTCTCTTTACCCCACTCTCTTTACTCACCCACTCTCTTTACCCCCACTCTCTTTACCCCCACTCTCTTTACCCCCACTCTCTTTACCCCACTCTCTTTACTCTCTTTACTCTCTTCTCTTTACCCCACTCTCTTTACTCTCTCTCTCTTACCCCCCCCCCACTCTCTTTACCCCACTCTCTTTACCCCCACTCTCTCTTTACCCCCGCTCTCTTTACCCCCACTCTCTTTACTCCTTTACCCCCACTCTCTTTACTCCTTTTACTCCCACTCTCTTTACCCCCACTCTCTTTACCCCCTCTCTTTACTCCCCACTCTCTTTACCCCACTCTCTTTACTCTTTTACCCCACTCTCTTTACCCCCCGCTCTCTTTACCCCCCTCTTACTCCACTCTCTTTACTCTCTTTACTCCCACTCTCTTTACTCCTCTCTTACCCCACTCTCTTTACCCCACTCTCTTTACCCCCATCTCTTTACTCTCTTTACTCCCCACTCTCTTTACTCTCTACCCCCACTCTCTTTACCCCACTCTCTTTACTCCCACTCTCTTTACCCCACTCTCTTTACCCCCTCTCTTACTCTCTTTACCCCCACTCCACTCTCTCTTTACTCCCACTCTCTTTACTCCACCCACTCTCTTTACTCCCACTCTCTTTACCCCCACCTCTTTACTTTACCCCCATCTCTTACCCCACTCTCTTTACTCACCTCTTTACTCCCCTCTCTTTACCCCACTCTCTTTACTCCCACTCTCTTTACTCCCCCCACTCTCTTTACCCCCACTCTCTTCACCCCCTCTCTTTACCCACTCTCTTTACTCCCCACTCTCTTTACTCCCCTCTCTTTACTCCCCACTCTCTTTACCCCACTCTCTTTACTCTCTTTACTCCCCACTCTCTCTTTACCCCCACTCTCTTTACCCCACTCTCCCACTCTCTTTACCCCCACTCTCTTTACTCTCCCACTCTCTTTACCCCCACTCTCTTTACCCCCTCTCTTTACTCCCACTCTCTTTACCCCCACTCTCTTTACTCTCTTTACCCCCACTCTCTTTACCCCCACTCTCTTTACCCCCACTCTCTTTACCCCACTCTCTTTACTCTCCTCCCACTCTCTTACCCCCACTCTCTTTACCCCCACTCTCTCTTTACCCCCACTCTCTTTACCCCCACTCTCTCTCTTCTTTACCCCCACTCTCTTTACCCCCACCTCTCTTTACTCCCACTCTCTTTACCCCCACTCTCTTTACCCCCACTCTTTACCCCACTCTCTTTTTACCCCACACTCTCTTTACTCTCTTTTACTCTTACCCCCACTCTCTTTTACCCCACTTCTTTTTACCCCCTCTCTTTACCCCCCTCTTTTACTCTCTCTTTACCCCCATCTCTTTACCCCACTCTCTTTTACTCCCCACTCTCTTTACCCCACTCTCTTTTACTCCTTTACCCACTCTCTTTACCCCCACTCTCTTTACTCCCCTCTCTTTACCCCACTCTCTTTACTCCCACTCTCTTTACCCCCACTCTCTTTACCCCCATCTTTACTTTACCCCACTCCCCACTCTCTTTACCCCCACTCTCTTTACTCCTCCCCCCACTCTCTTTACCCCCTCTTTACTCTCTTTACCCCCACTCTCTTTACCCACTCTCTTTACTCCCCCACTCTCTTTACCCCCTCTCTTTACGCTCTCTTTACCCCACTCTCTTTACTCCCACGCTCTCTTTACCCCCACTCTCTTTACCCCCCACTCTCTTTACCCCCACCCCACTCTCTTTACCCCCACTCTCTTTACCCCCACTCCCACTTCCTTTACTCTCTCTTTACTTTACCCACCTCTCTCACTCTCTTTACCCCACTCTTTACTCTCTTTACTCTCCCCCACTCTCTTTACTCTCTCTTTACTCCCACTCTCTTTACTCCCACTCTTTTACCCCCACTCTCTTTACCCCCACTCTCTTTACTCTCCCCCCACTCCTCTCTCTTTTACCCCCACTCTCTTTACTCCCCCACTCTCTTTACTCCCACTCTCTTCACCCTCACTCTCTTTACTCCCACTCTCTTTACCCCCACTCTCTTTACTCCCACTCTCTTTACTCCCACTCTCTTTACCCCACTCTCTTTACTCTCTTTTTACCCCCACTCTCTTTACCCCCACTCTCTTTACCCCCACTCTCTTTACTCCCCCACTCTCTTTACCCCCGCTCTCTTTACCCCCTCTCTTTACTCTCTTTACCCCCACTCTCTTTACCCCCACTCTCTTTACTCTCCTTTACCTCTCTTTACCCCACTCTCTTTACTCCCACTCTCTTTACTCCCACTCCTCTCTCTTTACCCCACTCTCTTTACCCCTCTCTTACCCCCACTCTCTTTACCCCCACTCTCACGTATAATAAGTGTTTAATTACATATTTGTTAGTATTTATAAAATACTTTCAATGTATTTTTGTCTAAAATATTTTTTTTTCCAAGTACTAACCCATGAACTGTTGTCTTCAAATTAAAATAGTGGAGATTATAATCGATGTTTTTGTGCGTACAATGAAATCTTAATAAGCCTTAATAAATGATTAATTGATGTTGATTAATACCAAATAACAGCTAATTAAGACTAAAGTATTACCTTAAACTCTACGAAAGACAATCCCATGTAGTTCAAAATGTTTGGAGTATTAGTAGTACTCGTAGAAAAAGTTGTCGTCGTCATAGTAGTAGCAGTAGTAGTAGCAGTAGTAGTAGTAGTAGTAGTAGTAGTAGCAGTAGTAGTAGCAGTAGCAGTAGTAGTAGTACTAGTAGTATAGTAGTAGTAGTATAGTAGTAGTAGTACCAGGAGTAGCCGTAGTAGTAGTTATTGTAGTATTATTAGTAGTATTAGTAGTAGTAGTAGTAGCAGTAGCAGTAGTTATTGTAGTAGTAGTAGTAGTAGTAGTAGTAGCAGTAGTAGTAGTAGTAGTAGTAGTAGCAGTAGTAGTAGTAGTAGCAGTAGTAGTAGTAGTAGCAGGAGTAGTAGTACTAGTAGTTGTAGTGGTCAGTAGTAGTAGTAGTGGTAGTAGTAGTAGTAGTAGTAGTAGTAGTATAGATAGTAGTATAGTAGTAGTAGTAGTAGTAGTACCAGGAGTAGTAGTAGTAGTAGTTATTGTAGTATTATTAGTAGTATTAGTAGTAGTAGTAGTAGCAGTAGTTATTGTAGTTATTGTAGTAGTAGTTGTAGTAGTAGTAGCAGTAGTAGTAGTAGGAGCAGGAGTAGTAGTACTAGTAGTTGTAGTGGCAGTCGTGGAGTAGTAGTAGTAGTAGTAGGAGTACTAGTAGTAAGAGTAGTAGTAGTAGTAGTTATTGTAGTATTATTAGTAGTATTAGTAGTAGTAGTAGTAGTAGTCCTGGTTTAGTCCTGGTTTAGTCCTGGTTTAGTCCTGGTTTAGTCCTGGTTTAGTCCTGGTTTAGTCCTGGTCCAGTCCTGGTTTAGTCCTGGTTTAGTCCTGGTTTAGTCCTGGTTCAGTTCCTGGTTTAGTCCTGGTTTAGTCCTGGTTTAGTCCTGGTTTTAGTCCTGGTTTAGTCCTGGTTTAGTCCTGGTTTAGTCCTGGTTTTTAGTCCTGGTCCAGTCCTGGTTTTAGTCCTGGTTTAGTCCTGGTTTAGTCCTGGTTTAGTCCTGGTTCAGTCCTGGTTTAGTCCTGGTTTAGTCCTGGTTTAGTCCTGGTTTAGTTCCTGGTCCAGTCCTGTTGGTTTAGTCCTGGTTTAGTCCTGGTTTAGTCCTGGTTTAGTCCTGGTTTAGTCCTGGTTCAGTCCTGGTTTAGTCCTGGTTTAGTCCTGTTTTAGTCCTGGTAGTCCTGGTTTAGTCCTGGTTCAGTCCTGGTTTAGTCCTGGTTTAGTCCTGGTTCAGTCCTGGTTTAGTTCTGGTTTAGTCCTGGTTTAGTCCTGGTTCAGTCCTGGTTTAGTCCTGGTCTAGTCCTGGTTTAGTCCTGGTTACACAGACTCGTCTTCGTCGCTGTGACTTCATCGGGAGACAAAAGCGTTTTAATGAAATGTTCCGCTCTGAACCTTTCTTCTGTGGTTTACTGCCGTTTCCATGGCGAACGCCGATGCCCCACAACAGCTTTTGTTTCTTTTCTTAAAAACCTGAGTCAGTTTGGACGAAGCTCCAAGTCTGTGTGACTCAACCCGGTCCAGATCTTCAGACCATCACCAGACCCGAGACCAGCCAAGAGTCCGAGTCATCCACCGTGACGGAGAACACTCTGGTCCAAACTCTGGTCCTCAGTCTGGTCCAAACTCTGGTCCAAACTCTGGTCCTCAGTCTGGTCCAAACTCTGGTCCAAACTCTGGTCCTCAGTCTGGTCCAAACTCTGGTCCAAACTCTGGTCCTCACTCTGGTCC
>NW_026571095.1:37558682-37573682 GCF_026225935.1 Boleophthalmus pectinirostris | reverse complement strand
TAAAAGGGTTTTTCTCTTTCACAGAGTTTAAGTCTTTGTAAAAGAAAAATAAATCTGATAGTGGAGTTTGAAATCAATGTGTTTTCATCTGTTTGAGACGAACGAGAAAAGAGAAAGAAAAAGAGAAAGAGAAAGACGCTGGAAAATACTGAATGTGAAACAAAACTCTGTCCTGTGGATCTGTAACTGTTTCAGATACAACTACAACTACTACTACTACTACTACTACTACTACTACTACTACTACTGTTATTACTACTACTGCTACTACTACTACTACTACTACTACTACTACTACTACTGTTATTACTACTACTACTACTACTACTGTTATTACTACTACTACTACTACTACTACTACTACTACTACTACTACTACTACTACTACTACTACTACTACTACTACTACTACTACTACTACTACTACTACTACTACTACTACTACTACTACTACTACTACTACTACTACTACTACTACTACTACTACTACTACTACTACTACTACTACTACTACTACTACTACTGCTACTGCTATTACTACTACTACTACTACTACTACTACTACTACTACTACTACTACTACTACTACTACTACTACTACTACTACTGCTGTTATTACTACTACTGCTACTACTACTACTACTACTACTACTACTACTACTACTACTACTACTACTACTACTACTACTACTGCTACTATACTACTACTACTACTACTACTACTACTACTACTACTACTACTACTACTACTACTGCTGCTGTTATTACTACTACTGCTACTACTACTACTACTGTTGTTATTACTACTACTGCTACTACTACTACTACTACTACTACTACTACTACTACTACTACTACTACGACTACTACTGCTGCTACTACTACTTTTACTCTTACTACTGTTATTACTACTACTACTATTTGTCTTGTTGTTGTTGTTGTGTTTTTGTGTTGTTGTCGAGTGGCAGTAGAAACTGTATGTTCCAGCACATATAAACATGTCACTCGTCGTAGGACCATGTTTTCTTTATTGTCTTGTTTATCCACAACTTTGTCTTCTAGAATGAATCACTTTTTGCGAGCGGATCTTTCTAACGTTCTAACGTTCATGGTCGATTCTTTCGAGGTTCGGCTCACAGACTCTTCGACTCGTGCGTCATGTTGATCACAGGAGCCCAGTGTGGGTTCGTTGAATCGTAAACTAGTGCAGGTTTTCCTGGATGAAATAATGAAATTTTAGTTCAGTAAATGTGCTTCTTTCATTAAATAAACTATGAAATAATTTAAATAACAAGTATCTTGATGAAACTTCAGGTGTCTTGATGATACTATTGGAAATCTCTTTGCGGTTTATTGTTGTTAGCTATAATCCGCGTCTTTTTTTCGATAATTCCCTTGTTTGATCCTGATGAGTCATTTCCAGAAGAACAGTGAAGAAACGATTTGTTTTATTCCTTTCAGAGCGTCTAGAACAGGGGTGGGCAAACTTTTTGGCTCGCGGGCCACATAGGGTCCTAAAATTTGCATGAAGGGCCGGAGAGAACACAGGATACGACGTGTAAAGAGCTCAGCTGCATTTTATTCGTATTTACGCTTATGTAGGAAACGCACTATGCGCTACGACATTGCCGCGAAAAATCCAGAATGTATTAAAATTAACAAATCTGTTCCACTACATGTCACAGGCGAAAGTGAATTGCAAGCGACTGTGTTTTACTGAGAAACAAACCCACACCACAAATACACGTGCGGCACAACAAAAACCTTAAGACGATCCACACGTTAAGACGAACAACACGACGTCGATCAAGTTCTTGTCTTTGATTTTTGCCAACTCAAAATGGAAGCAGTGCAAGGTTATATCTTGAACACCACTACTTCACTCATGGTCCGAATAACTCCTGTAAGAACACTTTCCCATAAAGCATTGCGGCCAACATAATACGCCACACCTCAATGTATATATATAGTGCGCCATCTACTGGGAAACGCCGGAAATGCATGACAAATAAAACATCAACAAGGTTTATTATTGTAATTTATTCCAGTTCGGCGGGCCGGATTAAAAGGTTTAAAGGGCTGCATATGGCCCCCGGGCCGTAGTTTGCCCACCCCTGGTCTAGAACAACCAAATACACAACAAAACCTGCCCATGTTTCTCCGACGCTGCTGAAGTCAATGACATATCGTGCCCGATGTCATAGCGGCGTAGTTACTGTTGTTATAGGAGTCACATGACGGTGCAAAGACTCTATAGAGCTCCAGTCTGTGTTTAGATTTATGGCCCTTGATGAAAAACGTTTGCCCACCCCTGGTCTCGTATGTTCTGCTTCTTGACCTAGTCGCTGGAGACAAATGAAATGGAGCGGAGGCAGTGATTTAAATCAGACCCGTAGCGCTGCTTTGCCACCTGACACCTGTTCATCACTCTGTCACGATTTGGACATTTTAATTAAAGTCATAAAAGCCGTAAACATCGTGACAACAAAGCGCCGCAGGTTGTGGCTCCTCGAGCGTCTCGCCGGAGCAGAGCGTTTTTTTTTTTTTCACATTTGGACCAAAACGACGACGCGACGCTGCCCGATCCTACGAAGAACACCCGCGAAGAACGATGAACCGGAGAAGGAAACGCGGACGTCACAGCGGGCGAGAACCGGTGGAGCTGAAGACGACGGGAGATCGGTAAAAAAAAAAAATCGAATCGCTTGTGTGTTTGGGGTTTGTGGACGTTTGTGTGGTTTCGTGTTTCAGTGTAAAACTAAACTGAATGAGCTGCTAAAGTCACGATGAACAACAGAGCAGAAAATCAAACAAAATATCGTTACATAAGTTATTAGGTTCTTTTTTTCAGACCTAGAGTGTTATTTCATACCTGACAGTTTGTTCTGTTCACTAGCGTCTTCCTCAGAGTCACGTGATGTTGCTGTGACGTGTCTGGTCGGCTGGTTTAAACAGGTTTTGGCGCCGTCTTCCTCTCGTTGGAGGCAGGACGACAGCGCCACCTGCAGTCCCACTTCCTCAGGACAGTATCCCAGGTGTGTGAGAGTAAAAAAGCCCCTCGTCCCGGTTTACAGTCCTGTGGGCACGTTTCTGTATTTGGATTGCTTCTTTAATCCAGCGGCGATGTTTGTTTTCCTCTGTCCTGATGATGTTTGCTCCGTCCCAGTTCATAACGTGGTTCTCTCTTTTACAACTGGTCAGAAACGGACGATTTGAGTTGTTCCTGTTCTGCTTTGTGTTTTGTTGCTCGTGTTTCGCCTTCGCTGTTTCCTTCTCACATTCTGTTCTATGTTCCTTTTTTCGTGGACTGAACGCCCTCCCTGTTTCCCCGATGTGTGTTTTATTGCAGGACATGCAGGGTGTTTCATATATGACATTACATTTATGCTCCGGTTCTATTTTGTCTTTCGGGTGGACGAGCAACTGTCTGAGCTGAATGTCGACCGTGACACCCTCATCAGAAAAATGTCCAACATGAGAAAAGTGGAGCCGAGTGCAGGATTTTACAACAAAAATGGACTTATTCCTGTTTACAGACAAGTTCATGTAAAAACTTTGTGTTGAAGTTTTTTTTTAAAGATTCAGGTTGTTCGTAAAATTATAATATTTTGTAAAAGAAAGAGTTCATCAATTAAAAAAATATTTCTGCAATAGATTTATGTTTTTCTACACAAATATTTGAACTTATTGTTATTTTTGGGGTTTATATGACATGAGTTTTCTGATCCGGACACTTTGGGATCAAAGTCGGTTGGACACGACCCCCGGACCAAAATGAGTTTGACACTCCTGACATAGAATATCAGAAGACCAAATGAATCTCAATGGACTAAAATATCGTTACAGTCTAATGACGATCACAAACACACTCGTCGTGCGACCGGGAGCCACGTGAGAAAAGTGCAGGAGCCTGGTGAGATGTGGCGAGGCTGGAGCCGGATCAGAGTGAAACTGTGACTTTTTGTGGTTCCTCGTTTCATGAGAAGCGCCACAGGGAGCGACCGACGCCGTGAACGTTTGAAAAGCTCCATGACTCCAGGCGCAAACACACACAAAAACAACAACGTGTGTTTGTTTTGTACTTGTAAAAACATGTAGAAGAAGATCCCTCCGGAAACGAGAAGAGAAGAGCAGAGGAGCAGAGGAGAAGGTCAGAGGAGGACAAGGTCAGAGGAGGAGAGACAAAGAAGTAAAGGGAAAAAATCAGAGGAGAAGAGGAGAGGGTCAGAGGAACAAAAGGAGAAGATGAGAAGGTCAGAGGAACAAGAGGAGAAGAGGAGAAGGTCAGAGGAACAAAGGAGAAGGTCAGAGGAACAGAGAAGAAAGTCAGAGGAGCAAAGGAGAAGAAGAGAAGGTCAGAGGAACAAGAGGAGAAGGTCAGAGGAACAAGAGGAGAAGAGGAGAAGATCAGAGGAGCAAAAGGAGAAGAGCAGAAGATCAGAGGAGCAAAAGGAGAAGAGCAGAAGGTCAGAGGAGCAAGAGGAGAAGGTCAGAGGAGTAAAAGGAGAAGAGGAGAAGGTCAGAGAAACAAGAGGAGAAGATCAGAGGAGCAAAAGGAGAAGAGCAGAAGATCAGAGGAGTAAAAGGAGAAGGTCAGAGGAGTAAAGGAGAAGAGGAGAAGATCAGAGGAGCAAAAGGAGAAGAGCAGAAGATCAGAGGAGTAAAAGGAGAAGGTCAGAGGAGTAAAGGAGAAGAGGAGAAGATCAGAGGAGCAAAAGGAGAAGATGAGAAGGTCAGAGGAGTAAAAGGAGAAGGTCAGAGGAGTAAAGGAGAAGAGGAGAAGGTCAGAGGAGCAAAAGGAGAAGAGCAGAAGATCAGAGGAGCAAAAGGAGAAGAGGAGAAGATCAGAGGAGCAAAAGGAAAAGAGGAGAAGGTCAGAGGAGTAAAATGAGAGGGTCAGAGGAGCAGGAAGAGAAGAGATTCTCCAGATTTTGTTGCTTCCTTCACAGATTTTTGCTCCTCCTTCAGCCGGAGCTCTCTCCTCGTGCCCTCAGAGGTCGGTCGTTGTCTGTTCTTGTCGCGTTGGCGCAGAATCAAACAGACGCCGGCTCTGATGCTCTGATCTTCTGATCTTCTGACGTTCTGACGTTCTGACGTTCTGACGTTCTGACCTGCTCCGCGCTCGTGTCTCTGCCAAGAGGGAGTTCCTCTGAGGTGGAGCGAGGTGAGTCGTGAAGAACAAACCAGAACACACCTGAGGCACAAATACTACAGGAACTATTACGTGATCTGTCACCTGCTCGTCTCCACGGAGATCCTCCCGCTTGGCCTGTAATGTTACTCAATAAGGCATTAAACTGATCTCCAAGCAGGTAACAACATGACACCCAGTTACGAGGCAGATCTGTGCAGAGGCAGAACCCGTGTGTCGTTTGTTCATTTGTTTTTCAAAATAATAAAAAAAAATTATAATAAGAAAATGGGGGGGAAAAAATTGTCTTCATTATTTGTCTCCAAAACCAAAATGAAAAAAACAAAACAAAACAAAAACAGATAATGATTTGTTTTTCAGTTTTAGATTTTGTGTTTAATTGAAAAATGGAAAAAACGGATAACGGACTGAACCAGGACTAAACCAGGTCTAAACCAGGATTAAACCAGGACTAAACTAAAATTTTTATGATTGTTAATTACTCATTTTGCATCAAATACTACAACTAATACTCATCAATCAGTTGTGAGCAATAACTATGAATAAAAATAATTAAATTCTGAATAAAAATGAATTCTGTTGTTGTCGGATTAGTGTGAACGAACACTGCACCCACAACCAAAACAACTCACATACACACTAGTCTGAACGGGACCTCAGCTTTAGCTCTGTGCACGGTCGCTATGGAAACAGGAAAAACAAACTCTTCAAATCACCCAATCCAAGAGTCTTTGGCCCCGTTTACACGTACACGGGTATTTTTAAAAACTGAGACATTTCCCTTCGTTTGTTCACATCGTTTACACACAAACGCCTCTGAAAACGAATCTTTCTAAAAACTCCGGTTAGAGTGGAGATTCTGGAAAACTTCGGTTTCACGTTTGTGTGTAAACTGAGATAAACGGAGTTTTAGGAGCTGACGCGCCGAAAGTGCAACCGACGTTTACCTGTTGCTATGACGACGATGATGGAAGCATCAGAGCACTCAGAAAACAGCAGCATGTAGAACTTTGTACAAACTCACCGCACCACACCACTCGGAGCAGAAGCTCTGAGCTCAGCAGCAGCGTCAAACACCTGGAGCAGTCAGAGCAGCTCCTCAAGACGGGGCTGTGGGTCCAGTGTTGGTCAGATGGTCCGGAGGCTTCGTCCTCCATGTCCTGGTTCCAGACGGGGGCGAGCAAGACCAGCGCACAAAGGACTGGGTCCAGTGCTTCAGTGTCGTCATCTGTGCGCTGGTTCTGTGCAGGAAAAGTGAGAATGTGCTGTGGACCACAGGTCCGGGTGCTCTGGTCTGGTTCTGATGTGGTGCAGCATCCGAACAGAAGCGTGAATCCCGTTTGGTTCGTTATATGTTGTTCTGAGCATCCGTCCGCGCACATGTTTTTTTGTTGGTTTTTTTGGGGGGGAAAGTTCTTCTCAGGTGGAGGCACCGGACACCCCCCCCCCCCCCCGCTTCAGCTCATCTATTTCTTCTGGTGCAAACACGTTTCATGTGTTGCATTTTCACACAGCTGATGTTTCATATCCATGAGCAGAGATGAACAAGGACTCGGACGCCCGCTCACTAATGCACCTTGTTTTTCAAGGTATTTGTGAGTAAAACTTACAACTGTAATGAAATAAATGCTACAAGTTTGAGTCTAACCCAGGTGCCGTCCAGAGGTTTGGTGTAGTTCTGACGACGTTCGATGGCGGATTTATGCAGGTCGATGTAAACGGAAACTTTTTTGAAAACGATGCTGTGTGCACGATGTTATTTTGAAAAACGGAGGGAGGGAAATATTCGTTTCTCAAAATACCCGGCTACATGTAAACGTAGTCTTTAACTTCTGTCCTTTGAACTGCACGAGCTCGACTTCTTAGACGGTTCAACTTCTCAAATGTGAAGTTAAAAATGTAAAATACAAATCATAAACTTTTAAAACCTGCTCAGTGTGTCAGCCAGTCAGCCACAAGAGCAGACCATCATAACCATGGCAGCCACAGAATCCTACCGCTCCTGTGTTTTGTTTTGTTTTTTTGCGTCGTGAAGGTTTTTGGCTCCACACTTTGTTTGTTTGTTTGTGCGAGTGAAGGGTGTGGGTGAAATTCCCGACGTGAGCAGAACTTTGAGCCAAACGTTAATCTGAGACACTTGTGAAGTAAACATCTAAACCACAAACACTTTTACACTCTGTCTCCTGCGTTTAAAGATTCACACAAGAAGAACGAGAGTCATTCACAAAAACAAACAAAAAAAAACAAAAAACACACGGGTCGGAACAAGGACCAGATCTGGAGCCTCGACTTCTCGTAACTGAAACAGATTTTACTTTTATGAGTCAGTCCAAGCGACGAAAAACAAGAAGGTCTCCGGTTTGATTCCCAAAACATGTGGGGCCTTTCTGTCTGTGGAGTTTGCATGTTCTGCCTGTGTCTGGTGACCTGGTTTAGTTCTGAGTTAGTCCCAGTTTAGTTCTGGTTTAAATTCTGATTTTAGTCCTGATTTAGTACTAATTTAGTCCTGGTTTAGTCCCAGTTTAGTTCTGGTTTAGTTCTGGTTTAGTCCTGGTTTAGTTCTAGTTTAGTCCTGGTTTAGTCCCGGTTTAGTCCTGTTTAAGTTCTGGTTTAGTCCCGGTTTAGTCCTGGTTTAGACCTGGTTTAGTCCTAGATTAGATCTGATTTTAGTCCCAGTTTAGTCCTGTTTTAGTCCCAGTTTAGCCCTGCTTTAGTCCTGGTTTAGTCCCGGTTTAGTCCTGTTTTAGTCCTGGTTTAGTCCGGTTTTACTCCTGGTTTAGTCCTGTTTTAGTCCTGGTTTAGTCCTGTTTTTAGTCCTTGTTTGGTCCTGGTTTAGACCTTGTTTAAACCTGGTTTAGACCTGGTTTAGTCCTGGTTTAGTCCTGGTTTAGACCTGGTTTAGACCTGGTTTAGTCCTGGTTTAGTCCTGGTTTAGACCTGGTTTAGTCCTGGTTTAGTCCTGGTTTAGACCTTGTTTAAACCTGGTTTAGACCTGTTTTAGTCCTGGTTTAGTCCTGTTTTAGTCCTGGTTTAGTCCTGTTTTAGTCCTGGTTTAGTCCTGGTTTAGTCCCGGTTTAGTCCTGGTTTAGACCTGGTTTAGTCCCGGTTTAGTCCTGGTTTAGACCTGGTTTAGTCCTGGATTAGACCTGATTTTAGTCCCAGTTTAGTCCTGTTTTAGTCCTGGTTTTAGTCCTGGTTTAGTCCTGGTTTAGTCCCGGTTTAGTCCTGGTTTAGTCCCAGTTTAGTCCTGTTTTAGTCCTGGTTTAGTCCTGTTTTAGTCCTGGTTTAGACCTGGTTTAGTCCTGTTTTAGTCCTGTTTTAGTCCTGGTTAAGTCCTGGTTTAGTCCCGGTTTAGTCCTGGTTTAGTCCTGTTTTAGTCCTGGCTTTAGTCCCGGTTTAGTCCTGGTTTAGTCCTGTTTTAGTCCTGGTTTAGTCCCTGTTTAGTCCTGTTTTAGTCCTGGTTTAGTCCTGTTTTAGTCCTGGTTTAGTCCTGGTTTTAGTCCTTTTAGTCCTGGTTTAGTCCTGTTTTAGTCCTGGTTTAGTCCTGTTTTAGTCCTGGTTTAGTCCTGGTTTAGTCCTGTTTTAGTCCTGGTTTAGTCCTGGTTTAGTCCTGGTTTTAGTCCTGTTTTAGTCCTGGTTTTAGTCCTGGTTTAGTCCTGTTTTAGTCCTGGTTTTAGTCCTGGTTTAGTCCTGTTTAGTCCTGTTTAGTCCTGTTTTAGTCCTGGTTTAGTCCTGGTTTAGTCCTGTTTTAGTCCTGTTTAGTCCTGTTTTAGTCCTGGTTTAGTCCTGTTTTAGTCCTGGTTTAGTCCTGGTTTAGTCCTGGTTTAGTCTGGTCCATGCGGCGTACACTATGAGTCGGTTGTCATGGGGACATAAAACTGTTGTACCATGTTCTGACAGTGAGCGGGAGTCGCCTCTCCACAGACCTGACCTGTAACTTGGTCTGGTTTGGTCTCCATGGAGATAGAAAGGTTTAATACCAAACTGTGAAACTTAAAGTCAAAGCGATAACAAAAGGAAAGTTACACAGTGCAGCTTTAAATATAAAAATAAAAGAGAATCATTGAGTTGTGTAAAAAAAAAGATTTATTTTCTTGACAGTCGGAGGCTCGGAGCTGCAGAGTCGTGACCTGAATCGACCCGGTGCATAAACGAGACGAGTGACAGACGCCCGCAGCAACAACAAGAACAAGAACAGGACCAGACTCGACCCGACTCGACCTGGAGCCCGACCTGAGGCTCACAACATCTCCTCAACGAGAAGAACGACACGACCGAGAGCAGAGACCTGTTCAGTCCTGCTCAGAACCAGGACTAGACCAGGACTAAACCAGGACTACACCAGGACTAAACCAGGACTAAACCAGGACTAAACCAGGACTAAACCAGGACTAAACCAGGTCTAAACCAGGTCTAAACCAGGACTAAACCAGGACTAAACCAGGTCTAAACCAGGACTAAACCAGGACTAAACCAGGTCTAAACCAGGACCAGGACTAAACCAGGACTAAACCAGGTCTAAACCAGGACTAAACCAGGACTAAACGAGGACTAAACCAGGTCTAAACCAGGTTTAAACAAGGTCTAAACCAGGACTAAACCAGGACTAAACCAGGTCTAAACCAGGTTTAAACAAGGTCTAAACCAGGACTAAACCAGGACTAAACCAGGTCTAAACCAGGACTAAACCAGGTCTAAACCAGGACTAAACCAGGTTTAAACAAGGTCTAAACCAGGACTAAACCAGGACTAAACCAGGACTAAACCAGGTCTAAACCAGGACTAAACCAGGACTAAACCAGGTCTAAACCAGGTTTAAACAAGGTCTAAACCAGGACTAAACCAGGACTAAACCAGGACTAAACCAGGTCTAAACCAGGACTAAACCAGGTTTAAACAAGGTCTAAACCAGGACTAAACCAGGTCTAAACCAGGACTAAACCAGGTCTAAACAAGGTCTAAACCAGGACTAAACCAGGTCTAAACCAGGACTAAACCAGGTCTAAACCAGGACTAAACCAGGTTTAAACAAGGTCTAAACCAGGACTAAACCAGGTCTAAACCAGGACTAAACCAGGACTAAACCAGGTCTAAACCAGGTTTAAAACAAGGTCTAAACCAGGACTAAACCAGGACTAAACCAGGACTAAACCAGGACTAAACCAGGTCTAAACCAGGACTAAACCAGGTTTAAACAAGGTCTAAACCAGGACTAAACCAGGTCTAAACCAGGACTAAACCAGGTTTAAACAAGGTCTAAACCAGGACTAAACCAGGACTAAACCAGGACTAAACCTGCCTGACTCTCACTCTTTCTGTAGTTTGAAGGTTCATGTGTTTCCCAATAACTTTTTTTCATGTTTTATTCTTCACATCCTCCTGAAAGTGCAGTACTTAGTCTGTACTGCACTTCAGTGTGCAGTATTATCTAAGTACTGCAGTATGTAAAGAATACTGCAGTACTTAGTCTGTACTGCAGTAGTTGTGCAGTAATACTGTACTGCAGTACTGTTGAATACTGCAGTACTTAGTTGTACTGCATTCAGTGTGCAGTATTATCTAAGTACTGCAGTACATGTTGAATACTGCAATACTGCAGTACTTGTTGTTACTGCACTTGTTGCAGTATTATCTGTACTGCAGTATGTTAAAGAATACTGCAGTACTTAGTTAATACTGCAGTACATGTTGAATACTGCAGTACATGTTGAATACTGCAGTACATGTTGAATACTGCAGTACATGTTGAATACTGCAGTACTTGTTGAATACTGCAGTACATGTTGAATACTTGTTGAATACTGCAGTACATGTTGAATACTGCACTGCTGCAGTACATGTTGAATACTACTGTTGAGTACTGCAGTACATGTTGAATACTGCAGTACATGTTGAATACTGCAATACTGCAGTACTTGTTGAATACTGCAGTACATGTTGAATACTGCAGTACTGCTGCAGTACTGTTGAATACTGCAGTACATGTTGAATACTGCAGTAATACTGCAGTACATGTTGAATACTGCAGTACATGTTGAATACTGCAGTACATGTTGAATACTGCAGTACATGTTGTTGAATACTGCAGTACTTGTTGAATACTGCAGTACATGTTGAATACTGCAGTACATGTTGAATACTGCAGTACATGTTGAATACTGCAGTACATGTTGAATACTGCAGTACATGTTGAATACTGCAGTACATGTTGAATACTGCAGTACATGTTGAATACTGCAGTACCTGTGCTCTGTTGTTGTGTTTCCTCGTACACAGAAGTTGAGGATTTCCTGGACTTTTCTCTGAATCGACATTAAAAGAAGTTGTAAACATTTCTGAGAAGTGACGAGTTGAGACGCCCGACCAGAAGACGTCACGAAATACACAAAGTACACAAAATACACAAACTACCAAAATACACAAACTACACAAACACAATCACCAGGATGCGACGCTTTTCTCTGAACGTAAACACGGAATTTACAAGGCCACAGGTCGAGGCTCTACACTTTTTTTTTCTCTGTAGTTAAATTAAATTCACTTTGTTCCAGTACAGACGTATCGTAAAATAAAAGTGTTTTATCATCCCGACATTTACCTCAAGTTCACATCACTCCACACTCACTCATTTAATAAAAGAAGCACGTTTTGTCTGTGTTTCTTTATCATTTCGATGCATTTTTTACACTAAACCCGCTCGAAAATCAGAAACAAAAACATAATAACATCAGAAACAGTTTATTTTTTATTATTTTTATGGTGGTGTAACATTTTATTTACCTTCAGTTCAGTAGAGATCAGCAAATCCAGAGCTGAAATGATCCGAATGTTTCTAGCGAAGGCGTGTGGGGTTTAAAAACACAGTGGAGCACTTCCTGCATCGCCGCATGATGACATCACGAGTTGGAACAGAGTGTTTTCCGTGTGATGGAAAAGCTCAGGCTAAATGTGCAGCGTTTGTGTGTTAAACATGTGAATGAAACAAACAAAAAACAAAAAAAAACCACAACTCCAGATCTGTTTGTGACGAGAAAACGACATTAGAACGAATCAGAGCATCGAACTTTTTCACAACGGCTGGAAGTTCGCCCTGTCGGTTTGCGGAACGTCCGGTTTATGTTTTTCTGTGGCGAAATGTGTGTGTAAATGTGTGTGTGCAGCTTCATAAATCCGCCCCATCTCCAAATCTTCAACCTGATCATTCTGTCTCTACTTTGCATCGCATGAACTGTTGCATGTTGAGAGAATATTTTCTACGGAAGTCGAGAGGAATCACAACAAACGCTGTTGCAACAAATGCAAATGCGACAACACAACGAAAAGCCACAACACACCAAAAAAAAGCCACAACGGAAATGACCGCGGGACTCTATTTTAATGCAAACGCCGCAACACAAATGCAAATGCCACAACACATTAAAAAGCCACAATGGAAGTGAGCGCGTGAAACGAATAATGATAAAACAATAAATTAGTTTTACTTACGTTTCCAACTTCTCCGTTCCTTTACTTTTCACGTTGTAGTTCTTCTTCTTCACTTGCTGCTTGATCGGTCCGTCGGAAAATAAAGTCCAGTGGTCACTTCCTGTTGTGGCTTTTTAATGTGTTGCAGCTTTTTAATGTGTTGTGACTTTTTAATGTGTTGTGGCTTTTTGATGTGTTGTGGCGTTTTAATGTGTTGTGGCTTTTTGTTGTGGCCTTTTAATGTGTTGTGGCTTTTTAATGTGTTGTGGCTTTTTAATGTGTTGTGGCTTTTTGACGCGTTGTGGCTTTTTGACGTGTTGTGGCTTTTTGTTGTGGTTTTTTAATGTGTTGTGGCTTTTTGACTTGTTGTGGCTTTTGTGTGGTTTTTAATGTGTTTTTGTTGTGGCTTTTTGATTGTTGTGGCTTTTTGTTGTTTTAATGTGTTGTGGCTTTTTGTGTGCTTTTTTTTAATGTGTTGTGGCTTTTTAATGTGTTTTGGTTTTAATGTGTGTGGCTTTTTTGTTGTGTTGTGGGTTTTTAATGTGTTGTGGCTTTTTGATGTGTTATGGCTTTTTAATGTGTTGTGGCTTTTTGATGTGTTGTGGCTTTTTAATGTGTAGTGGCTTTTTGTTGTGTTGTGGCTTTTTAATGTGTTGTGGCTTTTTTGACGTGTTGTTGGCTTTTTAATGTGTTGTGGCTTTTTGATGTGTTGTGGCGTTTTAATGTGTTGTGGCTTTTTGTTGTGTTGTGGCTTTTTAATGTGTTGTGGCTTTTTGACGCATTGTGGCTTTTTGTTGTGTTGTGGCTTTTTAATGTGTTGTGGCTTTTTGACGCGTTGTGGCTTTTTGACGTGTTGTGGTTTTTTAATGTGTTGTGGCTTTTTGACGTGTTGTGGCTTTTTGTTGTGGTTTTTTAATGTGTTGTGGCTTTTTGATGTGTTATGGCTTTTTGATGTGTTGTGGCGTTTTAATGTGTTGTGGCTTTTTAATGTGTTGTGGCTTTTTAATGTATTGTGGCTTTTTAATGTGTTTTGGCTTTTAATGTGTTGCTTTTTAATGCTTTTTAATGTGTTGTGGCTTTTTAATGTGTTGTGGCTTTTTAATGTGTTGTGGCTTTTTAATGTGTAGTGGCTTTTTGCTGTGTTGTGGTTTTTTAATGTGTTGTGGCTTTTTGTTGTGGTTTTTTTATGTGTTGTGGCTTTTTGATGTGTTATGGCTTTTTGTGTGTGTGCTTTTAATGTGTTGTGGCTTTTAATGTGTTGTGGCTTTTTAATGTGTTGTGGCTTTTTTAATGTGTTGTGGCTTTTTAATGTGTTGTGGCTTTTTTTTGTTGTGGCTTTTTAATGTGTTGTGGCTTTTTAATGTGTTGTGGCTTTTGGTTTTTTGTTGCGGCGTTTGCATTAAAACAGAGTCCCCGTGGTCATTTCCGTCGTGGCTTTTTTTGGTTTGTTGTGGCTTTTTTTTGTCGTGTCGTCGCATTTGCACTCGTCGCGGCGTTTGCGTTCATTGCGACCCCTCTCGGCTTCCGTAATTTTCTCATATATCAGTTCGCCGCTGCCGAGCTTTCCGTCGGGAAGAACAACTCGCTGCTGCGCAAAAAAAAAAAAAAATCCTTCAAATAAGGTCGGTTTTACTTCTGCAGCCGTACAGCGCGACACTTCCGGTCGTGGTGGAAAACGTCTACAGTGTAATTCGTGCCTTTAACTGCGATCCTTGTGGTTAAATAAACTCGCACTCTCTCTCTCTCGTCTCTGATTGGCCGGAGCTGGCACTGGCCCCTTGTACCGGCTCCATCTCCCGGGCGGACAGAGGGGCCCTTCGCTGCCTCCTCTCCCCGCACAGATGGCTCTCTCTGTGGGGAGCGCTGCACCAACAGCCCCTGGCCCCGCTCCAGCTCTGGTTCCTCGCGGGGGGACGTCACCGCGCATCAATCCCGGGGACGGGCTGACATTTCGGGCCGTGTGTGGAGGAGCCAGGGCCGGCGGACGAGCGGCCATCTGCACCGCGGCTCGCTCCCCCCCCCCCCCGTCTGAAACAATGACAGATGCATGATGGGAAATAAATGTCAGCGCGGACGAGCTTCGGATCAGACTTAACTCGGTTTGTGCGGAACTGAACCGGACGAGAACATAATCACTCCGTTTCACGCAGAAATACAAAATATGAACTTTGTGTTTGATGGAACAAAACAGAACAAAACAGAACTGAGAGTCTGATTATAATGGAGGATAAAATACTCGTAGAAGTAGAAGTAGAAATAGAAGTAGTAGTAGTTATTAGGAATAGTAGGAGGAGGAGGAGAAAGAGGAGGAGGAGGCTCAGGAGAAGGAGTAGTAGTACTAGTAGTAGTAGTAGTAGTAGTAGTAGTAGTAGAAGTAGCAGTAG
>NW_026571095.1:37533682-37553682 GCF_026225935.1 Boleophthalmus pectinirostris | reverse complement strand
CCTGGTCTCAGTCCTGGTCTGGTTCCGGTCTGGTTGGACCTGTTTTAGTCTTGGTTCAGTCCGTATGTGGCGCAAAAGTCCGGCATCGCAGTTTAAGTCACGTAAACAGGACGTTCACTGTTTTTTCATTTTTCATTTAAACACAAAATCAAAAACTGAAAAAACGAATCATTATCTGTTTTTTCATTTTGGTTTTGGAGACAAATAATGAAGAAAATAATTTTTCTGTTTTATTTTTGGCTTTATCTAAAAAAAAAAACGAATGAAGGAATGATACACGGATTATCCTGCTACTCCGACTATTAGACGTCAATGTCTAAATACCGATATATCGGAATAGCAGCATATAACCGCTTAAAATAATTTCTATATCTTCAGTTTCTAATAACTATTGAATAAACAAACCACTTTTCCCGACACGTTATCAGAAGTTGGGCAGTGCTGGACGAGGTTTGACAGTATAAATGCTAGGGCTGTGCAAAAATATCGGAATATCGATATAAGTATCGTTTAATGTGAAGACACAGTATCGATATCGTGGGCTACTGTATCGATATATCACCAAGAGTATTTTTAGGTGTGTTTTACTAAATTATTTTGTTACAGCTACAGTTTTGTTGTTTGTGGAGTGAAAGGAAACTCATTTATGCGACACATTTGACATTTTTACTGTTTTGATGATTAAAATGTTTGTGTTTCATGTGAAATTTGCACAAGAAGAAGTGGTTTAACAAAGACTTTTAGTATCACAGCCACGATTTAGCCTTTATTTTTTATTGAACTGTATCGAATCGATTTGAAATATATCATATCAAATCGAAAGTGCAGTGTATCGAGATATGTATCGTATCGTGGCCTGTGTATCGGCACTTCTTAATGATACCAGCCCTAATAAATGCTCGGATATTGATTTATGGATTTAAAAACTGAACAGGAGAGCTTCAGATTTTTACCTGTGACGTAACAAAACTGGGAAATTCAGAATCACATGTTTTTTATGAAGGATCATGTTCGTGTTTAGATACATTTTTAAAGAATTCAGACCCAAATTTCAGTGTTCTTCTTGAATGTTCATTTTCTTCAGGTCAAATTTGGGGTTTTTTGTGTATTTTTTATTTACAAATTTTTTTTGCTCCACCAAATAAAACGGCAGACATTTCGAGAGTCCCGTCATGCCACATCCATCACGTTAACGGCGTCCGTTTAGCGCCCGGTCGCCCTCTGAAGGATAATGTTCAAACATGTGGACGGTGTCGTGTCGTTCTCGTTCGTCGCGAGTGAAGCGGGTCTGTGGCAGGTGCCGTGGCAGGTGCTGGGACAGGTGCTCCACGGTCGGGGGGTCTCATTATCCTCGATGTCGTTCTGAAAAACGCAGCCGTAAAACGAGCGTTTAAAACACGCTTCCCGCTAACAGGAAACGAGGAGAACATCTGCAGCTCCAGCGGGATCAGGACCAAAGAGGACGGCACCAAAACATCCTGAAACACCTTGAAAAATACAAAAATATAAAACCAAAAATAAAAAAAATGAAAAAAACTAAAATTTTCTTCATTATTTGTCTCCAAAACCAAAATGAAAAAACAGATAATGATTCGTTTTTACAGTTTTGGATTTTGTGTTTAAATGAAAAATGGTTTACATGACTTCAGTGACTGTGATGCCGAACTTTTGGACTGAACTAGGACTGATCCAGGTCCGGGACCAGACCGGGACCAGAGCGGGACTGAGACCGAGACCAGGCCAGGACCAGACCGGGACCAGACCGAGACTGAGATCAGAACCGAGACCGGGACCAGACCAGGACCAGAGCGGGACTGAGACCGAGACCAGACTGAGACCAGACCGAGACTGAGATCAGAACTGAGACTGGGACCGGACCAAGACTGAGACCAGACCAGGACCAGACTGGGACCAGACCAAGACTGAGACCAGACCGGAACCAGACCGGGACCAGAGCGAGACTGAGATCGGAACTGAGCAGGACTGAGACTGAGACCAGAGCAGGACTGAGACCGAGACCAGGCCGGGACCAGACCGGGACCAGACCGGGACCAGGCCGGGACCAGGCCGGGGACCAGGCCAGGACCAGGACCAGGGACCAGGGACCAGGGACCAGGGACCAGGCCGGGACCAGACCGGGACCAGGCCGGGACCAGACCGGGACCAGACCAGAGGCTCAGAGCCCACAGCAGGTCCGGAGCTCGAAGCTGAGGCTGGAACCCTGCGGCGGCTCAGAGTCAAAGCTCGGAGTCCGCTCTGGTCCCGGCCTGGTCCTGGTCTGGTCTCGATCTGGTCCAGGCTTCAGTCCCGGTGTGGTCCCGGACCTGGATCAGTCCTGGTTCAGTTTGGCATCACAGTCACGAGAGTCATGTAAATGAGAAACGGACGTTATCTGTTTTGTTTTGCTTTTTCATTTTTCATTTAAACACAAAATCGAAAAACTGAAAGAACGAATCATTATCTGTTTTTTTCATTTTGGTTTTGGAGACAAATAATGAAGAAAATTGTTGTTTTTTCATTTTCTTACTTTTGGTTTTATATTGAAAAACGAATGAACGAATGACACACGGATGAGCACGCCCTCCTCTCCACAGATCTGACCTGTAACTCGGCCTGGTGGAGAAACAAAACTTAAATGTTCCACTGTCTTCATGGAGACGAGCAGGTTTTTAGGTTTTAAGGTTGAGGTTACGGTTTTTCGTGGGCTGCTTGAGGACGGTTGATCAAAAGAAATAATATTTAGTTTTTAAAGGTTGTATAGAGGATTTTTTTAAGGAAAGAGAAATCCAGCGACAGTCCTTTTTCTAGAAATAATTTAGAGACCGACACCTCAGTTTTTAGACCCTTTGTCTGCTTCAGTCGCACAGTCACTGAAAGGAATCTCCAAGAATCACCTCAGTTTGTCTTCACTCCTTTTCCCCTTCTCTTCTTCTTTCAGCGACCTCAAAAACCGACTTTCTTTTGCGGCGAACTGGTCGTGGATTCTCGTCCGACATCGCAACAAACTTTATGCGAACTGCGAGAGAGCCACAATTAGAAAAAGCCTCTAAGACCCGCTGCATAGTTACCTTAGAAACGTAGGGAGTTTGATTGACAACCTGACAGCCAATAGAAAATGAGGCAGCCTCGTTTTCTATTGGCTGATGTTTATCTGGCCTCAATATGTCCACAGTTGATAGATTTTCTTTCTTTTTTTTTTTTTTTTTGGTCATCATAATTACAAGGCTGCTGCGTCTCTGCAATGGTGTTTTAATCTTTCACTGACAGTTTGAAACTAAAAAAATCCTCCATACAACCTTTAAAAATATAAAATAATACAAAAGAGATGATTTAAATTGTAAAAAACAACAAAAACAAAAAACTAAACGTGAAACATGAAAAATTCCAGATAAGATGAGATGAGGTGAGATTTTAGCACCGCTGGAATTTCTGCCATTTCACTTTTGTATTATTATTATTAAAGCTGCAGTACGTAACTTTTTAACCATAATATAAACTAGAAAAAAGTTCTTATTGCACTGAAAAACTGTTTCCATGGCTGTAATGTTCCACAGCACAAAACTCATCTGTAACCAGTGTTGGGAAGTTTAGTTTTAAAATGTAATCCCCTACAGATTACAGATTACACACACCAAAATGTAGTTTGTAATGAATCCATTAAATTACTTAAAGTGAGTAATGTAATCTGATTACTTTGGATTACTTGATTTGCTGTAGAGAAACAAAGACGAGGAAATCTTCACATAAGAAGTTTTGTCTGATAAAAGAAAATAAAAAGCCCAAACTTTACTGAACCAAATTAAAAATATTATAGGTAGAAGACGAGGAAACACGTCCACACAGCAGGATTTAGTCCTGTTAAATCCTGGTTTAGTCCTGGTTTAAGACCTGGTTTTAGATCTAGTTTAGACCTGGTTTTAGACCTAGTTTAGACCTGGTTTTAGACCTGGTTTTAGACCTGGTTTTAGACCTAGTTTAGACCTGGTTTTAGACCTAGTTTTAGTCCTAGTTTTAGACCTAGTTTAGACCCGGTTTTAGACCTAGTTTAGACCTGGTTTTAGACCTGGTTTTAGACCTAGTTTAGACCTGGTTTTAGACCTAGTTTAGACCTGGTTTTAGTCCTAGTTTTAGACCTAGTTTAGACCTGGTTTTAGACCTAGTTTTAGAACTAGTTTAGACCTGGTTTTAGACCTAGTTTAGACCTGGTTTTAGTCCTAGTTTTAGACCTAGTTTAGACCTGGTTTTAGACCTAGTTTTAGAACTAGTTTAGACCTGGTTTTAGTCCTAGTTTTAGACCTAGTTTAGACCTGGTTTTAGTCCTAGTTTTAGACCTAGTTTAGACCTGGTTTTAGACCTAGTTTTAGAACTAGTTTAGACCTGGTTTTAGACCTAGTTTTAGAACTAGTTTAGACCTGGTTTTAGACCTAGTTTTAGACCTGGTTTTAGACCTAGTTTTAGACCTAGTTTTATTTTGGTTTCTTTTTTTTTTTTTTTTTTGGTCATCATAATTACAAGGCTGCTGCGTCTCTGTAATGGTATTTTAAACTTTCATTGACAATTTTAAACAAATAAAAAAAATCCTCCATACAACCTTTAAATCTTAATCGCCATGGCAACAGTCCTAACATTTCATCCTCCTGAAACCCACGGAGAGGCGAGTAATAATTATGGTTAAGGTTAAGGTCAGTCTGAAATGAATGTAAACCAAAGTAATCCAGGAACCTCTCGACCATAGACGGTTTTTTAAAAAAGCGTTCTAAGTCGACGTTCGTACTGCAGGGTTTAAAGCTCAGTTTGGATTTTTTTTGCGAGGTCGTTCACATTTCCAATTAAATGCAACTTGTGTGTGATCTCCAGTGTGAACTTTACACGTCCCAAAAGTGTCCCACGTGCGCACTGGACGACACGACGACGTCACTTCAGAGCTCTGGCACCCGCACACAAGGCATTCTGGGAAACGCAGTGCGGCGGGGAGACGTGTGGCATTGTGGGTAACAGAGTCCTGGACGCTCTTCAGACACTTTTACAGTAACAGATTCTGTCTTTATTCATTACGGTTCCTTTTTTAGTCCTGTTTTAGTCCTGGTTTAGTCCTGGTTTAGTCCTGGTTTAGTTCGGTTTTAGTCCTGGTTAAATCCTGTTTTAGTCCTGGTTTAGTTTTGTTTTAGTCCTGGTTAAATCCTGTTTTAGTCCTGGTTTAGTTTTGTTTTAGTCCTGGTTAAATCCTGTTTTAGTCCTGGTTTAGTTTTGTTTTAGTCCTGGTTAAATCCTGTTTTAGTCCTGGTTTAGTCCTGTTAAATCCTGTTTTAGTCCTGGTTTAAGTCCTGTTTTAGTCCTGGTTTAGTTTTCCTGTTTAGTCCTGGTTTTAGTCCTGTTAAATCCTGTTTTAGTCCTGGTTCAGTCCTGTTTTAGTCCTGGTTTAGTTCTGTTTAGTCCTGTTTTAGTCCTGTTAAATCCTGTTTTAGTCCTGGTTCAGTCCTGTTTTAGTCCTGGTTCAGTCCTGTTTTAGTCCTGGTTTAGTTCTGTTTTAGTCCTGGTTTAGTTCTGTTTTAGTCCTGGTTTTAGTCCTGGTTTAGACCTGGTTTTAGTCCTGTTTTAGTTCTGGTTTAGTCCTGGTTTAGTCCTGTCTTAGTCCTGGTTTAGTCCTGTTTTAGTCCTGTTTTTTTTAGTCCTGTTTAGTCCTGTTTTAGTCCTGGTTTAGTTCTGTTTTAGTCCTGGTTTAGTCCTGGTTTAGTTCCTGTTTTAGTCCTGGTTTAGTCCTGGTTTAGTCCTGGTTTAGTCCTGGTTTAGTCCTGGTTTAGTCCTGGTTTAGTTCTGTTTTAATCTTGTTTTAGTCCTGGTTTAGTTTCCGGCAATGAGTGGAATTACCGTAAAAAAGAACAACTTGTAATCTGTTACTCCCCGAACACTGATTCAACATAAATATGAAAGACACATTTACGTAACGTTCTTCCAAACCCTTCGTATAATGAGGAGTTTAGCTCACGGCAAACAAACGCTCAGACCTGAGAAACCAGCTGAAACAGAGCAGGGTCTGGCAAAACGTCAACTTTTAAAAGTCATCACACAGATAAAAGTGACAAAAGGACAAGGAGCTCGGAGTAGAACCGCTGCTCCTTCACAGGCTCGGTGGTACGGCGGCCGAGTGGCGAACACTTCACAGCAAGACGGTTTTGGGTTAGATCCCTGGATCGCCCGGGCCTTTCTGTGTGGACTTTGCATGTTTCTCCGTGTCTGGGTGGGTTTCCTCTGGGCGCTCCGGTTTCCCCCATCAACCCAAAACACGCTCCAGGTCTCCAGGAAGAACAGCTGAGAGCTCAGGTCAATTAAAAACAATCAATCTCCTCAGGGACGACAGGTGGAAATGAGCACTGGTGCTGCGACCTGGTACGAGCGTCTCTCCTGTAAAGTAAAATTGTGCACTGTCCCTGTTTCATTAAATAAATGAATTAAAAGGTCCCCTGCAGAGGAGCTGGAGGAAGTGTCTGGGGAGGGGGAAGTCTGGGCATCTGCCTGGACCCTGCACCAGAATAATAATGATGAAGACAGTTCACACACACAGATACTTTAGTCCCAGTTTAGTCCCAACGTAACATGGTTTGGTCCTGTTCTAGTCTTCTAGTTTTGGTCTAGTTTTAGATTTGTTATTTTGTTTTTGTTTTTTTTGATTAGGACAGAGCATGTTAAAGGACAAACATGACACGACATGAATGTAAACACACCGGATTGTAGCCTAAGGTTTATTTCCCTCCGTTGTCCCAAAGGGCTGAGGTCACAGGGGCCAAACAATAAAATATTGCGCACTCCATTCATTATAAAACTCACATTATTGCGCACTTCACTCATTACATAGTTCCCGTTATTGCACACTCCGCTCATTACACAATTCACATTATTACACAATTCACATTATTGCACAATTCACATTATTACACAATTCACATTATTGCACAATTCACATTATTGCACACTCCCATTATTACACAATTCACATTATTAAACAATTCACATTATTGCACAATTCACATTATTGCACAACTCCCATTATTACACAATTCACATTATTAAACAATTCACATTATTGCACAATTCACATTATTGCACACTCCCATTATTACACAATTCACATTATTGCACAATTCACATTATTACACAATTCACATTATTGCACAATTCACATTATTACACAATTCACATTATTGCACACTCCACTCATTACACAATTCACATTATTGCACACTCCCATTATTGCACAGGCCAAAATATTGCACAGTTCCATTATTTTACAGTCAAACTGGCCACACATTCAATATATTCAGTACATTCATGTGCAAGTGTCAAAGCTCCTGTTGTAGAAAATCTGCTCATCCACAATAAAGTGTTAAAATCTGTGATCGTGAGTTTGTTTTTGTCTCTGAGAAAAACTGTGTCCTGATCGAGCTCAGCTTCTGAGGCGCTGTCTACATCCAACTATGAACCGTCTTATCAGTGTAGTGGAGTAACAGATTACATGTACTGGAGTTATGTAATCAGAGTACAAATGATGAGTAACTGTATTCAGTTACAGTTACTGTTTCAGTGAGTGGGAATTGGATTACAGTTACTTTGTTGAAATAAATGGATTACACAGAGGGATTTTCCTGTTTTCACATTTTGGACTAAACCAGGACTAAAACCAGGTATAAACCAGGACTAAACTTGGTCTAAACTAGGACTAAAACCAGGTCTAAACCCAGGTCCAAACTAGGTCTAAACCGGGACTAAACCAGGAATAAACCAGGACTAAACCAGGTCTAAACCAGGTCTAAACCAGGTCTAAACCAGGTCTAAACCAGGTTTAAACCAGGACTAAAACCAGGTCTAAACCAGGGCTAAACCAGGACTAAAACCAGGTGTAAACCAAGACTAAACCAGGTCTAAAATAGGTCTAAACCAGGACTAAACTAGTTCTAAACCAGGATTTAACAGGACTAAACCAGGACTAAACCAGGTCTAAACTTGGTCTAAACCAGATCTTAAACAGGTCTCAAACAGGATTTAACAGGACTAAACCAGGACTAAACCAGGTCTAAACTTGGTCTAAACCAGATCTTAAACAGGTCTCAAACAGGATTTAACAGGACTAAACCAGGACTAAACCAGGTCTAAACTTGGTCTAAACCAGATCTTAAACAGGTCTCAAACAGGATTTAACAGGACTAAACCATACTGTGTGGACGTGTTTCTTCGTTTTCTATCAATAATATTTTTAATTTGGTTCAGTAAAGTCTGGACTTTTTATTTTCTTTTATCAGACAAAACTTCTTATGTGAAGATTTCCTCGTCTTTGTTTCTCTACAGCAAATCAAGTAATCCAAAGTAATCAGATTACATTACTCACTTTAAGTAATTTAATGGATTCTGTTACAAACTACATTTTGGTGTGTGTAATCTGTAATCTGTAGGGGATTACATTTTAAAAGTCACCTTCCCAACACTGCGTCTTATTGTGTGGGAATCAGGATGTGTGCCTTAGCATTCTAGTTGTTGTTTAAGTTTCTACTCTGTGTAAAACTCGGCTCTGACCTGTGAGATTGTGAAGAGCTCTTAGAAACTCATCATGGTGAATATTTAGGCTCTGAAAACGTAAGAGAAGTGAGGAAGAACTTTGGACGACTGCAAACTGTTTCAACTGAACTGAAGTCAGGTACAGCTCCTTTCGGTTCTTCGTGGCCGGTGTCTTTGTTTCTGTGTCTCTGTGTCTCCTGGAGGACTCGTTTGTTTGGGTCAGAGGGATTCCCCCGGAGACTCCAGGACCACACACACACACACACACACACACACACACACACACACACACACACACACACACACACACACACACACACACACAACAGCAGACTCCACAAAACAAAAACTTAAAATATAAACCAAAACATAAACCGGAGCCGACCACACGAGCCGCCGAAAAACAAACACCGCGGCCGCCGTCCCGGTTTCATCTCAAACACGTGACGACAACAGCGACCGCAGCGATAACAGAGCGGAACACGGCGCCGGCTCCCGAGTCGTGCAGGGACCAGAGACCTGGTTTAGTCTCAAGGTTCTGCAGGATCATTCTCTGTGTTTATGTAACGCCAACAACTCACAAGCACAACTCTACAACTCCACAACTTATTCTGATTCTCCGGGCTCAGTGGAGTTTGTCTGACCAGTCCAGACTGATCCGAGAGCCTCACGCCTCCGTCGCTTCTGAAACTAGAACCAAACACGATCATCCAGTCGAAGTCGATTATTTCGGTGACTCATGAGAAACAAATGAGCTCATTGGTCAACTTTGATTTACAAATAAAATCACATTTCCCTCACGTCAGATTCACAGTTCAGTGATTCGCTCTTGACCTTAAACCATCAGCCCAGGATTTGAAGACGGTCAGGACCTTCTCTTCCATCGAAACATCTTTGAGGAGCACCTCAGACGTCAATCCAGAGAAGAAAACACTCTGAATGTTCTACACAATTGCCACGTT
Organism: Boleophthalmus pectinirostris; assembly: GCF_026225935.1. Lineage (NCBI taxonomy): Eukaryota > Metazoa > Chordata > Actinopteri > Gobiiformes > Gobiidae > Boleophthalmus > Boleophthalmus pectinirostris. The sequence continues at coordinate 37,544,173 of NW_026571095.1, read as the reverse complement.
TACATGAGAGCTTAAATAAAAATGTATTCCACTTTTAAAAGATCTTGTGAACCCTTAACTCTTAATGTAAATGATGATTCAGGAATTAAACTTAATTCTGAAGTCAGTGTTTGGTTTATTCTGATTTTAAAGCCGAATGAATTTCTTCCTGGATCATGTTTCACGTTTATTCTTCTTAAATATAATGTGGGTGCTTCGGCGCATGATCGTTGTGTCGCTCTTCTGACGTGATCCGGACGATCCGGCTCCACCGGTCCTGGCTTTGGACTTTCATCCGCTGCTCTTTGGATTTGCTGTGAAACTTGGCACGTTATGGTGAATATTTGAATCTGATCATTGGAAGTGTCGGTGGAACCACAGCGAAAAATCGAACTTGAGTTAAATCTCCAACACATCAGCACCAGTGAGTTTAAGAGTTCAGAGGTTCTCCTCAGAGCAGCAGCACTGGGCAGATCATTACAGAAACATTTACGATTTGTGGAAGTCCAAATGTAAATCAAACCTGATACTGACCTTCCCAGTATGAACTGTGCAATGACCAGAAGAAATTCAAGATTCATCTTTTAAGTGTTTACATGGTACATGTGTCTGGTCTAGTGGTAACGGAGGGAAACAGAGTTTTGACATTCAAATGTCTCTTATTCAGAAACTAGAGGCACTATTGAAATAAGTAAAGTATCAGAATGTAGGAAAGAGTTACACTCCAACAGGGTCAAGTTAAACCTGTGAGATTCTTTCAAGTTGTTGAGAAAAAATTTAAAAACTCATGTTGGTAACGGAGGGAATGAAATATGCAGCACTTTTTGGTCAATAAATCCAAACAGTGATAACTCTTGGTTCTCACTTACATATCCTTAACAAACTGGTTTGAATATTTGCTTCATATAGTTTTCTACCATATGGTACAAGATTAGATTGAAAAACCTCTTACTTTTTGACTCATGAGATTTTTTATTAAGAAAGTTCATGGTAACGGAGGGAAAAGTAACGGAGGGAAAATTGTGCAAACAAGTAGAAGGTGCAGGATTTTACATCATTTGTCACTTTTTTCTTCTGAATACTTTAATATTACTTCAAAATGAAAGAAACTATTTCTATAAAATATGTCAGTCCTTCCAAGAACATTTTTATCATTTTAAATACTTAAAAAAAAAAAGAAATCTTGTCCCTTCATCAACAGTTCAAAGATGGAATAACACAAGATATGATGAAATACATCCATTTATTTACATGATTTTCAGGTCTTTGAAATTTGGGAAATAATTTTTGTTCCATGTTTCATACATGGTCTGTTTAAAACATATGGAACTTTAGAACCAAAAATGGTCCAGAAAAAAGGTCAACAGTTTCATAAACTAGAGCACATATGTATCTGTTCAATACATTTTTATATCAGATGAATTCACTTGAGTTTTTGGTCTTGTTTACTTCTGTTTGACCGGGCCCCTGGTCTTTTTACAGTGGAATTCATTTTTATTCAGAGTTAGTCCGGGTCGGCGTTGGGCCTCACATGATCCACTGAAAGAGTCTTTAAACCCTCTCCATGTTTAGTAGAGTTTGAGTGACTCAGCTGGATCGGCGTTGGCCTCTGGATAAACCCTGACATTACTCCGGCCGCAGCTGTGACCCGCTCCGGCGCTCGGCAGCTCTGGGATTCCCCCTCGCGCTCACAACTCCAGCTTCTCCACAAATCTCTCATTTGTGTCAGAGTTTTTCCAGGCGTGGGCCGGAGCAGGAGCCTGATCTCACACAAACGTCCACAAACGTCCACAAACGTCCACAAACGTCCTCGTGATGGATATAAATAAACTGTGGTCGGCGCAGAAACATGCTAACTTGCTTTTCCGACCAATTACTCCTTCTGTTTTTCTCATAATGGAAGAAACTGAGGGAGGAGGTTGTGGGTTAGACTCCTGATCTCTCCGAGGAACTTGGACTTAGACAAACTATTGATCCACAAGGGAAACTATTTGGACTCAGACGCTCACACATCACAGTATAAGATCATAACAAAGAGAGAACAGAAAAATAAAACAGCGGAGTGGAGTGGGCATGTCCTGCCTGTGTGGCTGTGGCAGAGTGGTTAGCCTGCCTCAGATCAGGGATTGCCTTGAAAGAGCCACATTTCTCTTTAAAAATAAAAGGTAACAGGAGGGTTTCTAAACAAATACTGTTGTCATTTCGCTTGGCAAGACACTTCATGCCCACTGGCCACAACACAACTTTGACTGTTTGAGGCGACGTTTATATGATGACGGTCTTAACAGAAGACGGAAACGTGGCGTCGCGTCTTCACTTTTTATTCTGCGTTTAGACGAGCGTTTTCAGGAGTAAATCTGCTGCACACGGTGACGTAAAAGTGTGTGGAGTTGGAGGTTACACCCTTATAGTCAGAATGTCCCACTAGTCAGAAAATCCTTCCCTCTTCTGTTGGTTTGTCAGCAACATTTCTCTTGAACAGTTGAATGTATATTTGATGAAATCAACAGGGGATAATCTCTGGATATCAGGGAAGAATGAGTAAACTTTTGGATGTTTACCAATTAAAAATGGCTGCAACATCAACATTTTTAGAGATATTGACAGGAAAACACATAATCCTGCATAACAGCATTAGCTAAGGCCAACATTACTTCATTTGTTGGTTTACAAACCCACCAATGCTTTATTAAAAGAAAAAGATTTAAAATAAAATTGAACTGAAGGTTGTAGAGCTCGAATTACTGAACATTTTGCAAGTTGTTGCCTGAAAATCAGACAATTATTAACCCTGTTCCACTTAAGACTTAAGACATTTCCACCCAAATCATTATTTCCTCAAACATTTTTGCTGTATTTTAAGGGTTTAATATATTTATTACTTTTAATATTTACTTTTTAAAATATTTAAAACTTGAAATACAATTTCATTTGCAACAATTTCTAACACGACCTGAACATGGATCTTCTGACTAGAGGCTCTTCTGACTAGAGGCTCTTCTGACTAGAGGGCCTTCTGACTAGAGGACCTTCTGACTAGAGGCTCTTCTTTCTGACTAGAGGGTCTTCTTTCTGACTAGAGGGTCTTCTGACTAGAGGGTCTTCTTTCTGATTCTTTCTGACTACAGGGCCTTCTTTCTGACTAGAGGGTCTTCTTTCTGACTAGAGGGCCTTCTGACTAGAGGGCCTTCTGACCAGAGGGTCTTCTGACTAGAGGGCCTTCTGACTAGAGGGTCTTCTGACTAGAGGGTCTTCTGACTAGAGGGTCTTCTTTCTGACTACAGGGCCTTCTTTCTGACTAGAGGGCCTTCTGACTAGAGGGTCTTCTGACTAGAGGGCCTTCTGACTAGAGGGTCTTCTGACTAGAGGGTCTTCTGACTAGAGGGTGTTCTGACTAGAGGGTCTTCTGACTAGAGGGTCTTCTGACTAGAGGGTCTTCTGACTAGAGGGTCTTCTGACTAGAGGGTCTTCTGACTAGAGGGTCTTCTGACTAGAGGGTCTTCTGACTTCTTCTGACTAGAGGGTCTTTCTGACTAGAGGGTCTTCTGACTTTTTTTTTTTTTTTTTTTTCATTTTAGTTTTTGGAGACAAATAATGAAGAAAAATTTGTTTTTTTCATGTTCGTATTTTTGGTTTTATTTTGGAAAACAAATGAACGAATGATACATACATTTCTTTAATGTCTCTCTTTTTAATTTTATGATGAGGATTTATGTTTTGATTTGTTTGTATTGTGATTTTTATGTATTTCTGTTATTACTTTATGTACAAACTGTGATGTACAAATAAACGTCCCTCGTCTCACCAACACATCCAGCTGCTACAGGAAAGACATGTCAAAAAACAAAAACACTGAGTGGTCTAGTCCTGGTTTAGTCCTGGTTCAGTCCTGGTCTAGTCCTGGTCTTAGTCCTGGTTTAGTCCTGGTTTAATCTGGTTTAGTCCTGGTTCAGTCCTGGTTTAGTCCTGGTTTAATCCTGATCTAGTCCTGGTTTAGTCTGGTAGTCCTGGTTTAGTCTGGTTTAGTCCTGGTTTAGTCCTGGTTTAGTCTGGTTTAGTCCTGGTTTAGTCCTGGTTTAGTCCTGGTTTTAGTCCTGGTTTAATCCTGTCTAGTCCTGGTTTAGTCAGTCCTGGTTTAGTCTTGGTTTAGTCCTGGTCTAGTCCTGGTTTAGTCTGGTTTAGTCTGGTTTAGTCCTGGTTTAGTCCCGGTTTAGTCTGGTTTAGTCCTGGTTTAGTCCTGGTTTAGTCCTGGTCTGGTTTAGTCCTGGTTTATCTAGTCCTGGTTTAGGTCCTAGTCCTGGTCTTAGTCCTGGTTTAGTCCTGGTTTAGTCCTGGTCTAGTCCTGGTTAGTCCTGGTTTAGTCCTGGTCCTGGTTTAGTCCTGGTTTAGTCGTCCTGGTTCTAGTCCTGGTTTAGTCTGGTTTAGTCCTGGTTTAGTCCTGGTTCAGTCCTGGTTTAGTCTGGTTTCCTGGTTTAGTCTGGTTTAGTCCTGGTTTAGTCCTGGTTTAGTCCTGGTTTAGTCCTGGTTTAGTCCTGGTTTAGTCCTGGTTTAGTCCTGGTTTAGTCCTGGTTTAGTCCTGGTTTAGTCCTGGTTTAGTCCTGGTTTAGTCCTGGTTTAGTCCTGGTTAAGGTCTGGTTTAGTCCTGGTCTAGTCCTGGTTTAGTCCTGGTTTAGTCCTGGTTTAGTCCTGGTCTTTTTAGTCCTGGTTTAGTCCTGGTTTAGTCCTGGTTTAGTCCTGGTTTTAGTCCTGGTTAGTCCTGGTCCTTAGTCCTGGTTTAGTCTGGTTTAGTCCTGGTTTAGTCCTGGTTCAGTCCTGGTTTAGTCCTGGTTTAGTCTGGTTTAGTCCTGGTTTAGTCCTGGTTTAGTCCTGGTTTAGTCCTAGTCCTGGTTCAGTCCTGGTTTAGTCCTGGTCTAGTCCTGGTTTAGTCCTGGTCTAGTTAGTCCTGGTTTAGTCCTGGTTAGTCCTGGTTAGTCCTGGTCTAGTCCTGGTTTAGTCCTGGTTTAGTCCTGGTTTAGTCCTGGTCCTGGTTTAGTCCTGGTTTAGTCCTGGTTTAGTCCTGGTTCAGTCCTGGTTTAGTCCTGGTTTAGTCCTGGTTAGTCCTGGTTAGTCTGGTTAGTCCTGGTTTAGTCCTGGTTTTAGTCCTGGTCCTCTGGTCTAGTCCTGGTTTAGTCCTGGTTTAGTCCTGGTTTAGTCCTTGTTTAGTCTGGTTTAGTTTCTGGTTTAGTTCTGGTTTAGTCCTGGTTCAGTCCTGGTTCAGTCCTGGTTTTCTGTTTGTTTTTTTTTTGGTTGTTTTTTTTTCAGTTTCGTTTTTATTTAGGTTTTATTTTGAAACATGAATGAACGAACGACACATAATGTGAGTCGGTTCTGGTTGGGTTCTGGTTGGGTTCTGGTTGGGTTCTGGTCGGGTCCGGCTCTGGTCCAGTGATCTGAGGACAAAGGGGACACGCGGCTGGAGGCTCGGCCCAGGACCGGGCGCTCCTCTCTCCTCTGCCCCACCGAGGGTCTGGAGGACGGGGGCTGCAGGGTCTTATGGGATGGTGTCATGTGTAATGTTTGTGAAATGTGTGTGTGTGTGTGTGTGTGTGTGTGTGTGTGTGTGTGTGTGTGTGTGTGTGTGTCGTGTGTGTGTGTGTATAGTGTGTGTGTGTGTGTGTGTGTGTGTGTGTGTGTGTGTGTGTGTGTGTGTGTGTGTGTGTGTGTGTGTGTGTGTGTGTGTGTGTGTGTGTGTGTGTGTGTGTGTGTGTGTGTGTGTGTGTGTGCGTGTGTGTGTGTGTGATGTGTGTGTGTGTGTGTGTGCTGTGTGTGTATGTGTGTGTGTGTGTGTGTGTGTGTGTATGTGTGTGTGTGTGTGTGTGTGTGTGTGTGTGTGTGTGTGTGTGTGTGTGTGTGTGTGTGTGTGTGTGTGTGTGTGTGTGTGTGTGTGTGTGTGTGTGGTGTCGTGTGTGTGTGTGTGTGTGTGTGTGTGTGTGTGTATATGTGTGTGTGTGTATGTGTGTGTGTGTGTGTGTGTGCTGTGTGTGTGTGTGTGTGTGTGTGTGTGTGTGTGTGTGTGTGTGTGTGTGTGTGTGTGTGTGGTGTGTTGTGTGTGTGTCACTCGCTCGTCAGCTGTCACAGCTGCATGAGGGCTTGGTTTTAATAATGATTTTAGGATTCTCTCTGTTCAGTCCTGGTTTAGTTCTGTTTAGTCCCGGTTTAGTCCTGGTTTTAGTCTGGTCCTGTTTAGTCTTGGTTTAGTCCTGGTTTAGTCTGGTTATTCCTGGTTTAGTTCTGGTTTAGTCCTGTTTAGTCCTGGTTTAGTCCTGGTTTATTTAGTCTGTTTTAGTCCTGGTTTAGTTCCTTTAGTCCTAGTCCTGGTTTAGTCCTGGTTTAGTCCTGGTTTAGTCCTGGTTTAGTCCTGGTTTAGTCCTGGTTTAGTCTTGGTTTAGTCTGGTCCTGGTTAGTCCTGGTTATCCTGTTTAGTCCTGGTTTAGTCCTGGTTTAGTCCTGGTTTAGTCCTGGTTTAGTCCTGGTTTTAGTCCTGGTTTAGTCTTGATTTAGTCCTGGTTAGTCCTGTTTAGTTGGTTTAGTCTGGTTTAGTCCTGGTTTAGTCCTGGTTTAGTCTGGTTTTAGTTTCTGTTTAGTCCTGGTTTTAGTCCTGGTTTAGTCTGGTTTTGGTCTTGATTTTAGTCCTGTTTTAGTCCTGGTTTAGTTCCGGTTTAGACCTGGTTCAGTCCTGGTTTTAGTCCTGGTTTAGTCCTGTTTAGTAGTCCTGGTTTAGTCCTGGTTTAGTCCTTTCCTTTTTAGTCCTGGTCTAGTCCTGGTTTAGTCCTGGTTCAGTCCTGGTTTGGTCTTGGTTTAGTCCTGTTTTAGTCCTGTTTTAGTCCTGGTTTAGTTCCGGTTTAGACCTGGTTTAGTTCATCCGACTTTGATCCCAAAGTGTCCGGATCAGAAAACTCATGTCATATAAACCCCAAAAATAACAATAAGTTCAAATATTTGTGCAGAGAAACACAAATCTGTTACAGAAATCTTTTTTAAATTGATGAACTCTTTCTTTTACAAAATATTATAATATTATGAACAACCTGAAACTTTAAGAAAAATACAATTTCAACACAAAGTTTTAACATGAACTTGTCTGTAAATATGAATAAGTCCATTTTTGTTGTAAAATCCTGCACTCGGCTCCACTTTTCTCATGTTGGACATTTTTCTGATGAGGGTGTCACGGTCAACAGTCAAAACGATCGTCCTTTAAGAGCGTTTGGAAAGAGACAAGTCTTCATTTGTGCTGCTCTGGTGGGAGGGGCCACGTACAGAGACGCTGGAGACGCTGCTGTGATAAACACCACAGAAAATTAACACGATTTTAATAAAAAATATAATTTAAATATTTTTGTAGAAAATCAGCCGAGGGCCAGATTAAAGGTCTTGGCGGGCCGGATCTGGCCCCCGGGCCGTATGTTTGACACCTGTGATTTAAACCAAAGAATCAATACAGATAAACTGATTTTTGCAATTTATATGAATTTTAAGATAAACTGTACTTAAAAATCATGATATATTTATATTTCAGTATTTATTTAAGAGTTGCAGAAATTTATTTTTCTTTTTAAATGTCTTGACCAGATCTTAGAGTGAATCGTTACAATCAGAACAGAAAGAATTCAGATTTTAAAACGCTTCTCAAGTCACGGGACTCAAGTCCGAGTCAAGTCAGTCTGTATTTCTATCGAGCTTTTCACAAACATTTTTCTGTCCTCAAAGACGCTTCACAGAACATTATTCCTCATTATTCATTCACTCTACACCTGCTGATGTAAACTACTGTTGTAGCCACAGCTGCCCTGGGGCACACTGACAGAAGCATGGCTGCCATGCCAATCGGCGGTCATTGACCTTCAAGTCCAAGTCAGGTCCCAAGTCTTAGACCATTTTATCAAGTCAAGTCTCAAGTCTGACTCGAGTCCAAGTAACGAGTCCCACCTCTGAGTGAAATACAGAAAATCTGCTTAAAATCGACCAAAACACAAAGAAAATGTGAATAAACTGAGTCATGTTCGTCATGAATGGGCCGAGTGCAGAATAATTCTCGTTTCAGTTTTATTATGACAAACCACCACAAACTGAGAGAGTTTCAGTGTTTGATTGTTAAACTCTGTCACTCTGTCCGTAGTTAAACTCGTTCTTGAGCCACACGCGGCTCTTAAACGCATCGAGCCGCTGTAAACTCAGACTCTGACTCCCGGTGCGTCACGCTCCGTGTCCCCGGAGCCTCGGCGCTGCTGTGGCCGGGCGCGCTGCGCTGTGGCCCGGGCGCGGAGCGGAGCGCAGCGGCGGAGCTCTGAGCGTCTGATTCACCGGAACGGCACTTCCTCCGTATCCCTGCGCACGAGCGTTTTATACCGTCTAAAAATAGTCCCGCGCTCCGCCAACCAAAACCTACGAGTGTCCGGAGCGTCCGCCAATCAGAGCGCGAGAAAGGCACAAGCCCTGCCCCCGCATTGGACGAGCCCTCCGGAGTGGGCGGGGCCGCGGCCGCTGTCCCCGCATTGGTGCGCGCGCGGGCTCGTCACGCGGGGTATGTTCATGTGTCGTTTTGAATCGGGGGGAAGTTTCCAGTCGCGCTCGAGGACTTGGGGAGAGTTGAGTCCTGCGCACGCTCCGTGCGTCACAGCCTCATCCACAGCTCCGAAGGCGCGCGCGCTTTGGAGCGGCTCCTGCGTGCGCACGGTGACCGCGCCGCACTCCTCCGCTCTCGGCTCTGTCTCCGCGGCCCCTCCGCCTCGTCATGGATGTCATCCCCATGTGCAGCATCTTCCAGGAGCTGCAGATCGTGCTCGACACCGGCTGCTTCTCCGCGCTCCCGTCCCTGGAGGAGAACTGGCAGCAGGTAGGACGCGGACCCGGCGGAGGGGCGTCTCAGAGCGGAGCCGGGGGAGCGGGGTCCGGGGGAGCGGGTCCGGGGGAGCGGGGTCCGGTCAGTGCCGCTGAAACTGTGAGGAAAAGTGTTGCCCATTTCTGTTTTGAGGTTTCATGAAGTGTCTCAGTTTTACTAGAAAGTCCTGCAACGAAAACGATTCTGTTCAAGATCTGAAACGTTTAAATCCACAAAATATTAAACCAAACCAACAAAAATAAATCTTAAAACAGTTCACGGGCAGTTCAGACATCCTGGATTAATCCCGGATGTTTTCAGTTTAGTTTTACGGTGCACTTGTTTTGGTTGTGTAGGATTGTCGCACGTGCTTCAGTTTTCACTTTATTCGTGTTTCTGGGTGTTTCTGGATAAACTTGTACGTGTAACTGCACTCGTACTTGTGGGTTTGTGCGCACGCGGGCGCAGGGCACAGTCTGACAGCTCCTCCGCCGCTGTCAAACTGTGCGCGCGCGTCCGTGGCACAGTTAAAGCTTCAGTGTTTGGGGAAGTGCAGATTCAGCTCAGACTCAAGCGCGTTTCCTGTTTCGATGTGTCTTTTGGAAACGTGCGTGTGCGGAGCGTTTGTTTGTTTGGGGACAGTGGCGGCGGGACGCGCGGGCTCGTGCTGTTGTGTAAACTGTACAGTCCCCGGACTCAGCAGAACTAAACCAGGACTGAACCAGGTCTAAACCAGAACTAAACCAGGTCTAAACCAGTACTGAACCAGAACTAAACCAGGTCTAAACCAGTAGTGAACCAGAACTAAACCAGGTCTAAACCAGTACTGAACCAGAACTAAACCAGGTCTAAACCAGGTCTAAACCAGAACTAAACCAGGTCTAAACCAGGTCTAAACCAGGTCTAAACCTGGTCTAAACCAGGTCTAAACCAGAACTAAACCAGGTCTAAACCAGGTCTAAACCAGGACTAAACCAAGACTAAACCAGGACTAAACCAGGTCTATACCAGGCCTAAACCAGGCCTAAACCAGGACTAAACCAAGACTAAACCAAGACTAAACCGGGACTAAACCAAGACTAAACCAGGACTAAACCAGGACTAAACCAGGTCTGACTATAAACGAGAGCGAACAGAACCATCACGGCGGGTGTCTGTGTTTCTGTGTTTCTGCTCCGGAAAGACGTGCCTCTGTGCGCGTACCCGCGTACGCGCTCACCCACCACAGGCACGCGCAAACTGTCAGAGTGAAGAAGTCCAAACTCGGAGATATTGAGCGCGGAGTCTTTTAGGAGTCTTTGTGATTTGGCACGGCTCGTGCGTTTGGCACGGCCCGTGTGTTTGGCACAGAGGCTCCGTGCGTCAGCGCGCGCTCGGCCCCGGGCCAAAGCGCACTCAGACATTTAAAGCTCGATCGGCATCTGTCCAGGCGCGCGGGGGAGCGGCGCGTGGGGCCCTCACAGCACGCGGGTCCAGACTGGACTCAACTGGCTCTTTAGACCCGAGGAAGACCGAACCCCGGTCCCCCGAGGAAGACCGGACCCCGGTCCCCCGAGGAAGACCGGACCCCGGTCCCCCGAGGAAGACCGGACTCCGGTCCTGACCTGGAGAAATGAAAATATATGAACGAAACTCAAGTTATTCAGAGAAAA
>NW_026571095.1:37468682-37528682 GCF_026225935.1 Boleophthalmus pectinirostris | reverse complement strand
ACGGATCTCGCCGCGTGGACACATCGTTTCTCTACTTTTAAGTCATTTTCTGATCGATTTAAACGTTTATGTCTTAAATTTTGGCCAAACTTTTTTGCCGAGCACAATTTCGAACTCAATTTTGACTTTGAGGAGAAAAAAACATTGGACCTTCTTTATTTTAATTCTGTTTTTGTGGATAAAAAATGTACTTAAAATGTCCAAGTTGAGATCAGAATTTGTAATGTGATGTAATTTTAAAGGTGCACTGTGTAACTTTTCTTATGTCTCCAAAACAATAACATCTCCATGGAGACGACCCATGACCAGAAAAGTTACATAATGCACCTTTAAACGCAGAATAGTCTAGTTTAGTCCTGGTTCGGTCTTGGTTCAGTCCTGGTTTAGTCCTGGTCTTGGTTTAGTCCTGGTTTAGTCCTGGTTCAGTCCTGGTTCGGTCCTGGTTTAGTCCTGGTTTAGTCCTGGTTCAGTCCTGGTCCTGGTTTAGTCAGTCCTGGTTTAGTCCTGGTTTGGTTCAGTCCTGGTTTAGTCTGGTTTGTCCTGGTTCAGTCCTGGTTTAGTCCTGGTTTAGTCCTGGTTTAGTCCTGGTTTAGTCCTGGTTCAGTCCTGGTTCAGTCCTGGTTTAGTCTGGTTCAGTCCTGGTTTAGTCCTGGTTTAGTCCTGGTTCAGTCCTGGTTCAGTAGTCCTGGTTCAGTCCTGGTTTAGTCCTGGTTTAGTCCTTGGTTTAGTCCTGGTTTAGTCCTGGTGTTCAGTCCTGGTTTAGTCCTGGTTCAGTAGTCCTGGTTTAGTCCTGGTTTAGTCCTGGTTTCCTGGTTTAGTCCTGGTTCCCTGGTTCAGTCCTAGTCAGTCCTGGTTCAGTCCTGGTTTAGTCCTGGTTCAGTCCTGGTTTAGTCTGGCTGGTTTATCCAGATCTGTCTGAGTTTTTTCCAGGTTTTTTCCTGGTTTCTCGTCTCGTCTTGTTTTTGCCAAACGGACGATTCTTTTCACAGACACAGATTCAGACCAAAGAAAAGAACAGAATTTAAAGCTGCAGTGTGTAACTTTTCTGCCAATGTTTCTCAAAAACATGGAACGGGCATTAAACTGTGATGTTTTTCTTCTTTTTGGAAAAAACTGCATTTTTACTTTATATCATTTAGAACGACTAGTCCACTTTTAGTCCTGGTTTAGTTCTAGATTAGACCTGGAATAGTCCTGGTTTAGACCTGGTTTAGACCTGGTTTAGACCTGGTTTAGACTTGGTTTAAACCTGGTTTAGACCTGGTTTAGACCTAGTTTAGTCCTGGTTTAGACCTGGTTTAGACCGGGTTTAGACCTGGTTTAGACCTGACCTGGTTTAGACCTGGTTTAGTAGATTAGACTGGTTTAGTCCTGGTTTAGACCTGGTTTAGACCTGGTTTAGACTTGGTTTAGACCTGGTTTAGACCTGGTTTAGACCTGGTTTAGTCCTGGTTTAGACCTGGTTTAGACTTTAGGGTTTAGACCTGGTTTAGACCTGGTTTTAGACCTGGTTTAGTCCTGGTTTAGACTTGGTTTAGACCTGGTTTAGTCCTGGTTTAGACTTGGTTTAGTTTAGTCCGGGTTTTAGACCTGGTTTAGAGACTTGGTTTAGACCTGGTTTAGACCTGGTTTTCCTGGTTTAGACCTGGTTTAGGGTTTTAGACCTGGTTTTAGACCTGGTTTAGACCTGGTTTAGTCCTGGTTTAGACTTGGTTTAGACCTGGTTTAGTCCTGGTTTAGACCTGGTTTAGTCCTGGTTTAGTCCGGGTTTAGACCTGGTTTAGACCTGGTTTAGACCTTGGTTTAGACCTGGTTTAGACCTGGTTTAGACAAATACAAGGACTGGATGGATTATTTCAAAAGTGTCTCCACACGTCTCAAACAGAATGAGGCCTTATGTCCAAAATTCCAAAGTTTCCCTTTAAAAGACGTAAAAATAGAATTAAAAAAATCTAAACGAGATGAAATAAAAGAGTGAACGATCATCTCAGGATCAGCATTTGATCAAACTGGTCTCAGTTTGGTGATGATAAAAAACCTCTTGAACCTTGAACTCTTGAACCGCAGTGACCCTCCAAAACCACCGATCTGTCCAAAAAACTCACAGATTTCTGACGCTGGAGCCGAGATGATCCTTAATTAGAGGATTTTTTTTTTTTTTAATCTAGAGCCAGAATAAGCGTTTTTCTGTTTTTCCATCATTAAGTTTGCATAACACTTTTCAGAAAGCCAATTTTTTGACCCAAGAGAAGCTCTGCAGAAGTGTTTTTATTCTGTCCTCTCTGTTTTCTGTCGTCGTCATCGTACAAATGATACGACAGACGCTTGAAACTATTTACAATTTGACCAACCGTAAAAATGTGCATCAGAAAAAGAAGTGGCCCCACGACTGATCCTTGCGGGACTCCACATGTCAAAGGTGACACTTCAGACTAGGGATGGGCATGATTAGTTGATTAATCGATAATTGATCATTAAGAATTTCATCGATTACGTTAATTTTTAATGGACAAACCAAATGTAGGTTGCTGTGCGTAGCGTAGGGCGACCAAACGTCCGTGTCCGGGGACAAACGGGGGACAAAGGAGCGAGACACAAACAGTCGGTCGGTCTGCAACGTGCTGAAGCACAAATGTGTATTTAACCATGATTTGTACAAGAAATTCCACACTTTCTGTTCCGAACAAAACAGAACATATGTTTCAGTGTCCAGTGGGAAAAAGTTCACCAGGACACAGAAAACATTAAAAAGTTTTACCAGGTGAGAGTCGCTCAATATCGATGACGAGGCCCCACCCCCCTCCCCCCGTACGGTGTCCTGGTTTTGACAAACACAAATCACAAGAGCTGGAGTTTTATCTTCACTTAGTTTATGTAAATTAGTGATGTGGTTTTAAGTTTTGTTTCTGTGAGATTTGAACAAAACTGAATTAAACACATTATAATGTCAAACAGCTGATGTGGATCTAGAGTCGTTATGTTTATATGTCGTAAAGTTGAATTTATTTATGCAGATTAGTGCAGACTAGTGATGGGCATTCGATGAAATTTTCTTAATCGATCGTCGGAAGAATTAACGATCGATTATCAATTCATCATTAATGTTTTTATATCATTATTATTACTATCTGCACTAATCTGCATAAATAAATTCAACTTTACGACATATAAACATAACGACTCTAGATCCACATCAGCTGTTTGACATTATAATGTGTTTAATTCAGTTTTGTTCAAATCTCACAGAAACAAAACTTAAAACCACATCACTAATTTACATAAACTAAGTGAAGATAAAACTCCAGCTCTTGTGTCGCTGATGTGGTTCAACTTGTGTTGGATTAAAAGACATGACTCAGGTGAATACAGGTCAGTGTGACCAGATTTGTGTTTGTCAAAACCAGGACAGCGTACGGGGGGAGGGGGGCGGGGCCTCGTCATCCACATTGAGCGACTCTCACCTGGAAAAACTTTTTCCCACTGGACACAGAAACATATGTGCTGCTTTATCCACTGTGCACATGGACTCACACTTGTCCCAACGCAACGGAAAGTGTGGAATTTCTTCTACAAATCCTGGTTAAATCCACATTTGTGCTTCGGTTCGTTACAGACTGACCCACTGTTTGTGTCTCGCTCCTTCTGATGCAGAGACACATGTACACACCTGTTTGGTCACGACACACAAACACACATACATTCAGTTTGTCCATTAAAATGAACGTAATCGATGAAATTCTTAATGATCAATTATCGATTAAGCGATTAATCATGCCCATCCCTACTCTAGAGTGTTTAAGTTTATATGTCGTAAAGTTGAATTTATTTCTGCAGATTAGTGCAGATAGTAATAATAATGATGATCATTTTAATATAAAAACTTTAATGATTAATCGAAAATCTAGCCCGTCTCTACTTCAGACACAACATTATCGACAGAAACAGACGATCAATCGACAGAAACAGTGTATTTATATAAAGACTGATTAAACATGTGAGTTTAATCTTGACTTTTTACCGAGAAATAACCAAAAAATACCAAATCTCTGAAAGCTCTCGGAGAAATCACCCTCTAAATAAAACCAAGGACTCGGACGCGTTTTGTTTGACTGGGACGCGAGCGACGAAACTGACGAAAACGTTTAACGGTCTCAGACTTTAGACCCTGCAGCTGTTCTCTGGTCTGACTCTTTGTCCTGACGTGTTTTTGCGGAGGACAAACCTGCAGGCGCTCAGGTCACGGCTGCGTCTGTTTACTGTACACACAACTGATCTTTATGTGCGGGGACAGAAACCCTGCAGGTGTCACGTCAGGACTTAAGAGGCAGGTGAGACAGGTGAGGCGGGTGAGACAGGTGAGACAGGTGAGACAGGTGAGGCAGGTGAGACAGGTGAGACAGGTGAGGCAGGTGAGACAGGAGAGGTGAGACAGGTGAGACAGGTGAGACAGGTGAGACAGGTGAGACAGGTGAGACAGGTGAGGTGAGACAGGGAGACAGGTGAGACAGGTGAGACAGGTGAGAGGTGACAGGTGAGACAGGTGAGACAGGTGAGACAGGTGAGACAGGTGAGACAGGTGAGGTGAGACGGGTGAGACAGGTGAGACAGGTGAGACAGGTGAGGCGGGTGAGACAGGTGAGACAGGTGAGACAGGTGAGACAGGTGAGGCAGGTGAGACAGGTGAGACAGGTGAGACAGGTGAGACAGGTGAGACAGGTGAGACAGGTGAGACAGGTGAGCAGGTGAGACAGGTGAGGCAGGTGAGGCAGGTGAGACAGGTGAGGCAGGTGAGGCAGGTGAGACAGGTGAGACAGGTGAGACAGGTGAGGCGGGTGAGGCGGGTGAGACAGGTGAGACAGGTGAGACAGGTGAGACAGGTGAGACAGGGTGAGACAGGTGAGACAGGTGAGGCAGGTGAGACAGGTGAGAGGTGAGACAGGTGAGACAGGGTGAGGCGGTGAGACAGGTGAGACAGGTGAGACAGGTGAGGTGAGGCGGGTGAGACAGGTGAGGCAGGTGAGGCGGGTGAGACAGGTGAGACAGGTGAGGCGGTGAGACAGGTGAGGCAGGTGAGACAGGTGAGACGGGTGAGACAGGTGAGACAGGTGAGACAGGTGAGGCAGGTGAGACAGGTGAGACAGGTGAGACAGGTGAGACAGGTGAGACAGGTGAGACAGGCAGGTGAGACAGGTGAGGCAGGTGAGACAGGTGAGACAGGTGAGGCAGGTGAGAGTGTCAGGTGCAGATTTGTTTACCTGGTTTCTGGTTCATTTCTCTGTGATTCCTGGAAATGTCCACGTTAAACAAAAAACTGACACAACGTTCAGCCTCTTTCTCTGTCACGAGAAATAAACTGAGTCCTGGTTCAGTCCTGGTTCAGTCCTGGTTTAGTCCTGGTTCAGTCCTGGTTCAGTCCTGGTTCAGTCCTGGTTTAGTCCTGGTTTAGTTCTGGTTTAGTTCTGGTTTAGTCCGGGTTTAGTTCAGTTTTAGTCCTGGTTTAGTCCTGGTTTAGTCCTGGTTTAGTAGTTTCTGGTTTAGTTCAGTTTTAGTCCTGGTTTAGTCCTGGTTTAGTCCTGGTTAGTTCTTTTAGTTTAGTTCTGGTTTAGTCCTGGTTTAGTCCTGGTTTAGTCCTTTTTAGTTTAGTTTTAGTCCTGGTTTAGTTCTGTTTTAGTCCTGGTTTAGTTCAGTTTTTAGTCCTGGTTTAGTTCAGTTTTTAGTTCTGGTTTAGTCCTGGTTTAGTTCAGTTTTAGTCCTGGTTTAGTTCAGTTTTTAGTCCTGGTTTAGTTCAGTTTTTAGTCCTGGTTTAGTTCAGTTTTTAGTCCTGGTTTAGTTCAGTTTTTAGTTCTGGTTTAGTCCTGGTTTAGTTTTTAGTCCTGGTTTAGTTCTGGTTTTGGTCACATGATGTTTCCACAACAGTTTCAGAAAGTCGAACCGTTATTCAGTCCCAAAAACGAGAAAGTTTCAGCTGAAAGAATTTTACACCAGAAGAGTGAACGAGTTTGTGGAGCTGATCCCAAAAGAAGGAAAAGGAAAAACATTTGTGGGGCAGAAGTCTGGAAATTTCTTTAAAATATTTGTACTGAAGCTGCTCTTGATGCTCTTGATTGATTTTATTGTAATTACTGGCTGTATAAATGTGTTTTTTAATGAGAGGAACCCTGCAGGTGTTCAGTGTGGTCTTGACCCTGTGGTCCATTTTGTTGTGTTTAGAAGAAAAGCCTTACAGACAGGCCCGGTCAAACAGAAGTAAACAACAAGGCCAAAAATTCAAGTTAAAGCATCTGATATAAAAATGTATTGAACAGATACATATGTGCTCTAGTTTATGAAACTGTTGACCTTTTTTCTGGACCATTTTTGGTTCTAAAGTTCCATATGTTTTAAACAGACCATGTATGAAACATGGAACAAAAATTATTTCCCAAATTTCAAAGACCTGAAAATCATGTAAATAAATTGATGTATTTCATCATATCTTGTGTTATTCCATCTTTGAACTGTTGATAAAGGGACAGGATTAAAAAAAAGTATTTAAAATGATAAAAATGTTCTTGGAAGGACTGACATATTTTATAGAAATAGTAAAAAAAAAAAAAAGCGACAAATGATGTAAAATCCTGCACCTTCTACTTGTTTGTACAATTTTCCCTCTGTTACTTTTCTCTCCGTTACCATGAACCTTTCTTAATAAAAAATCTCATGAGTCAAAAAGTAAGAGGTTTTTCAACCTAATCTTGTACCATATGGTAGAAAACTATATGAAGCAAATATTCAAACCAGTTTGTTAAGGATATGGAAGTGAGAACCAAGAGTTATCACTGTTTGGATTTATTGACCAAAAAGTGCTGCATATTTCATTCCCTCCGTTACCGACATGAGTTTTTACATTTTTTGTCTTGAACTTGAAAGAATCTCACAGGTTTAACTTGACCCTGTTGGAGTGTAACTCTTTCCTACATTCTGATACTTTACTTATTTCAATAGTTCCTCTAGTTTCTGAATAAGAGACATTTGAATGTCAAAAATCTGACCCTGTTTCCTCCGTTACCACTTGACTGGACCCAGATGTTCATGTCTGTATTTTCTCTGTGTGTTTTAGGAGAAAAGCCTTACAGGTGTTCGTGGGAGGGCTGTGAGTGGCGTTTCGCTCGGAGCGACGAACTGACGCGACACTTCAGGAAACACACAGGAGCCAAACCGTTCAAATGTGCACACTGTGACAGGTGAGGGGTTACACTGTGACAGGTGAGGGTTACACTGTGACAGGTGAGGAGTTACACTGTGACAGGTGAGTTACACTGTGAGGTGAGGAGTTACACTGGACAGGTGAGGAGTTACACTGTGACAGGTGAGGGTTACACTGTGACAGGTGAGGGTTACACTGTGACAGGTGAGGGGTTACACTGTGACAGGTGAGGAGTTACACTGTGACAGGTGAGGGGTTACACTGTGACAGGTGAGGAGTTACACTGTGACAGGTGAGGAGTTACACTGTGACAGGTGAGGAGTTACACTGTGACAGGTGAGGAGTTACACTGTGACAGGTGAGGAGTTACACTGTGACAGGTGAGGAGTTACACTGTGACAGGTGAGGGGTTACACTGTGACAGGTGAGGGGTTACACTGTGACAGGTGAGGGGTTACACTGTGACAGGTGAGGAGTTACACTGTGACAGGTGAGGGGTTACACTGTGACAGGTGAGGAGTTACACTGTGACAGGTGAGGAGTTACACTGTGACAGGTGAGGAGTTACACTGTGACAGGTGAGGAGTTACACTGTGACAGGTGAGGAGTTACACTGTGACAGGTGAGGGGTTACACTGTGACAGGTGAGGGGTTACACTGTGACAGGTGAGGAGTTACACTGTGACAGGTGAGGAGTTACACTGTGACAGGTGAGGAGTTACACTGTGACAGGTGAGGGTTACACTGTGACAGGTGAGGGGTTACACTGTGACAGGTGAGGAGTTACACTGTGACAGGTGAGGAGTTACACTGTGACAGGTGAGGAGTTACACTGTGACAGGTGAGGGGTTACACTGTGACAGTGACACTGTGACAGGTGAGAGTTACACTGTGACAGGTGAGGAGTTACACTGTGACAGGAGGAGTCACACTGTGACAGGTGAGGAGTTACACTGTGACAGGTGAGGAGTCACACTGTGACAGGTGAGGAGTTCACTTCTGAGTTATAGTTAGAATTATTCCGGCCTTTTTGAATCTGTGTGTCATTCTTTCATTTTTTTTTTCAAAATAAAATAAAAAATAAAAAAAATACCGAAAACGAAAAAACAACAATTTTCTTCATTATTTGTCTCCAAAACCAAAATTTAAAAAACAGATAATGGGCGTTTCCTGTTTATGTAACTTAAACTGCGATGAGGGATTACTGCGCGGTATACAGACTAAACCAGGACTGAATCAGGATTAAAACAAGACTAAACCAGGACTGAATCAGGATTAAAACAAGACTAAACCAGGACTGAATCAGGATTAAAACAAGACTAAACCAGGACTAAACCAGGACTAAACCAAAACTAAACCAAGACTAAACTAAGACTAAACCAGGACGAAACCAGGACTAAACCAAGACAAAACCAGGACTAAAGCGTTTTCAGTCCTGGTCCTGGTCTCAATCCCGGCCTCAATCACGGTCTGGTCCCAGCCTCAGTCCCGGTCTGGTTCCACTGTGGTCCCAGACCTGGTTCAGTCCTGGTTCAGTCCTGGTTCAGTCCGGCATCTCAGTTTAAGTCACGTGAACGGGAAACGTCCGTTATCCGTCATTTTTCTTTTAAACACAAAATCGAAAACTGAAAAAAACAAATCTTTATCTGTTTTTTCATTTTGGTTTTGGAGACAAATAATGAAGAAAATCCATCCAGTGACTTGGGGAAAGTTTCACGTTTCTCTTTCTCTTTGTGGTTTGTTTGTTTGTTTGCAGATGTTTCTCGCGCTCGGACCACTTGGCTCTGCACATGAAGCGTCACGTGTAAAACATCCGGACTTTACGCTTCCCGGTTTTGTTTCGTCCCGGATTTTAAACGTCTTTCGCCGGGACACGCCCCCTTCTCCTCCCCGCGGCGATGCTTCCTGTTTGAGGGGGAGGATCCGAGGAGACGGCGACGGCGGCTTCTGCACACCCACACCAGTGCCTCCTTCTGGCCTCGCTGTGGATCTTTTTTCCAAAGCTCCGACGGGAAAGAGCGGCGGACTTTTCGTGGGTCTGGGTGGACGAGCGCGGCGGGAATCTGGAATTTAAGGACCGAGGGTGAATTTTTAGAAACTGAAACTTTGTTCCGAAAAGGGACCGGAGACGCGTCGGACGGACTCCGGGGGCCGAGGGTTTGGGAACGTCGGGAGGTTTTTCCTTGGAGTGGTTTGGAACGGAGCAGGTTTGAACGGCGCTCGGAGGAGTTTTTTAAATGTACGCAAAAAAAAAACAAAAAACAAATCCGGTTCATTCGCCAAACACGGAAAGATCTTGATAAAGTCGAACCCTGACCCTGACCTTCCCAGTTTTACAAACATTTTTCTTTGGATTAGAAACGCGCTGATTAAACTTTATACCTTAGTTTTGAATCCGTGTGTCGTTCGTTTTTCAAAATAAAACAATATTTTCTTCATTATTTGTCTCCAAAACCAAAATAAAAAAACAGATAATGATTTGTGTTTTTTAAGTTTTTGATTTTGTGTTTAAATGAAAAATGGAAAAAAACGGATAAAGGACTAAACCAGGACTAAACCAGGACTAAAACAGGACTAAAACAGGATTGAACAAGAAATAAACCAGGACTGAACCAGGACTAAACTGGGACTAAAACAGAACTAAACCAGGACTAAAATGGGACTATAACAGGACTAAAACAGGATTAAAACAGGACTAAAACAGGACTGAACAAGAACTAAACCAGAACTAAAACAGGACTGAACAAGAACTAAACCAGGACTAAACCAGTCTCAGTCCTGGTACTGGTCCAGGTCTCTGTCCTGGTTAAGTCCTGGTTAAGTCCTGGTTTAGACCTGGTTTAGTCCTGGTTTAGTCCTGGTTTAGACCTGGTTTAGACTTGGTTTAGTCCATTATCTGTTTTTTTTCCATTTCCAAAATCGAAAACTGAAAAAAATAAATCATTATCTGTTTTTTTCATTTTGGTTTTGGAGACAAATCATGAAGAAAATCGTAGTTTTTTTCATTTTCATTTTGCTTTTATTTTGAAAAACGAATGAACGAACGCCACACAGATCTGTACGGTCTCTTGAATGTTCCACAGTAAAGCTTTAAACCACCGGTGCCCAAACTGAGACCTGCGGGACAAACTCGACTCTCTGGGCCAATTTGGACTCTAAATGTTCCAGATTGTGCTTTATTTGTGGCGGCGGCGCTTCCTGTTCCTGTTCGTCTAAAATCCCGTTTTCTGATTCTCCGGAGGCTTTAAAACGGCTCCGAAATCCGTTTAAAACTGATTTATTTTGTTTTAAAAAGAGAATCCGAGCGCTCCCACCTGTCCGTCCCACTCCGCTCCACGTAGAACGGCGCCCCCCTTTGGTCCGGAGGCGGAACCGCAGCCTCGGCGCGACCCCGGGCTTTTGTCTCGAGCAGCTATTTCCTGTGCAATGTTTTTTTTTTCTTAAGAGACTCGCTACAGCGCCACCTTCTGTCGTCCGAGGTGTAAGTGCACGTGGGTTTGGGACGTTTGTTTTTTTTTATCGGACGGCGGGATTCCGAACGAGAGCAGCTATTTTCATTTACGACTAAACGCGAGGTGGACGTTTTTATTTTCTATGTTTTGT
Organism: Boleophthalmus pectinirostris; assembly: GCF_026225935.1. Lineage (NCBI taxonomy): Eukaryota > Metazoa > Chordata > Actinopteri > Gobiiformes > Gobiidae > Boleophthalmus > Boleophthalmus pectinirostris. Next base: position 37,517,893 of record NW_026571095.1, on the reverse strand, counting down.
TTTTGTTTGTTTTTTGTTTTTTGTCCCATTTTACGGCAAACTGACTTTTTAAAAACTTTTCGACGCAACTCATTTACATTTATAAATCGCACATCTGAACTAAAATCTGTGTGTAAAAACTGACAGTCGCCGTGTTCCAAACAGGAAGTGATCACGGTCTCGACTTTGGCTCCACCGACTCACTTTCTATTGAAAATCCGTGGCCCCTCGCTCTGTAACTGCTGCCGTCACGCTCCTCATTTTGGTCTTAAAACCTTCATATTAACTCGCTCTACGTGATCCTGAGGTTTTTATTTCATTATTTAGTTGGGGTGTAACTGTACAAAAATCACGGTTTGGTTCGTTCCTCGGTTCGGTTCAGTATGAGAAAACAAAATGCAAAACAAATTTCTTGATGTTTATTTGTGTTTTTATTAAACCAACAATTTGTTTTAACGTTAAACAAACGGGAAAATAAAATAAATTAGGGTGACCGTAATTCCGTTTGTGAAAACCCGGACACCTGACCGGGGGCTGGGGGGCGGGGCCTCGACATTGAACTGTGCACATGACCTCACACTTTCTTGTACAAGTCATCGTTAAATGCGCATTTGTGTTTCGTCACGTTTCAGACCGACCGACCGACGACGAGAGACGCTCAATTTAATGACCCCAATGAAAAATAATGAAAACCTGCATGTTTGCATCACTTAAAAAAAAAAAAAAAAAAAAAACCCCGGATGCTCAGGACAGGACGCAAAAAATGGACATGTCCGGGGGAAAAACGGTTTTAGTCCTGGTTTTAGTCCTGGTTTAGTCCTGGTTTAGTCCTGATTTAGTCCTGGTTTAGTCCTGGTTTAGACCTGGTTTAGACCTGGTTCAGACCTGGTTCAGCTCTGGTTTAGACCTGGTTTAGTCCTGGTTTAGACCTGGTTTAGTCCTGGTTTAGTCCTGGTTTAGTCCTGGTTTAGACCTGGTTCAGCTCTGGTTTAGTCCTGGTTTAGTCCTGCTTTAGTCCTGGTTTAGTCCTGGTTTAGTCCTTGTTTAGACCTGGTTCAGCTCTGGTTTAGACCTGGTTTAGTCCTGGTTTAGACCTGGTTTAGTCCTGGTTTAGTCCTGGTTTAGTCCTGGTTTAGACCTGGTTCAGCTCTGGTTTAGTCCTGGTTTAGTCCTGCTTTAGTCCTGGTTTAGACCTGGTTTAGTCCTGGTTTAGTCCTGGTTTAGTCCTGGTTTAGTCCTGGTTTAGACCTGGTTCAGCTCTGGTTTAGTCCTGGTTTAGTCCTGGTTTAGTCCTGGTTTATTCCTGGTTTAGTCCTGGTTTAGACCTGGTTCAGCTCTGGTTTAGTCCTGGTTTAGACCTGGTTCAGCTCTGGTTTAGACCTGGTTTAGTCCTGGTTTAGTCCTGGTTTATTCCTGGTTTAGTCCTGGTTTAGACCTGGTTCAGCTCTGGTTTAGTCCTGGTTTAGACCTGGTTCAGCTCTGGTTTAGACCTGGTTTCTCCCTAAAATAAATGCTAAGATCAATAAAATATTCTCAAAAAAAGCAACAAATGTATGAATTTCTTGTAAACATTAAACAAAACTTTTTAAAAAAGTAAAGCGCAGCACGAACACTTCCAGCATGAACTTTTACTCCGGCGGCGGCGGGGGGCGGGGTTATCGTTTACGTCACACGTTTACGTCCTGCTGCATTTATCTCCGTCTTAAGAGCCAAAGTTTTAATCCAAAAGTGCCCTCAAAAGTGTTTTTAAAACCAAGTCAACTTCACCAAACTCAACCGAATCATGTCCACGTTACTGTTTTAGCCTCACTGTTGCCAGCAGGAGGGCGCAGTGTTTTCTCTTTGCACTTAAATCGAGGCTGAATTTCATTAAAACACGATTAAATTAACAAATAACACGTCCAAAAGTGTTTAAAAAGTCATTAAAGGTTGTATAGAGGATTTTTTTAAGGGAAGAGAAATACAGCGACAGTCCTTGTGCGCGTTCAGAATTACTGTTGAAGTTTCCTGTCTAGAAGTAATTCAGCGACCGACGCGTCAGTTTTTAGACCCTTCGTCTGCTTCGGTCGCGCCATCGCTGGACGAGATCTCCAAGAATCACCTCAGTTTGGCTTTGCTCCTTTTCTCCTTCTCTTCTTCTTTCAGCGACCTCAAAAACGGACTTTCTTTTGCGGCGAACCGGTCGTGGATTCTCGTCCGCCGTCGCGACAAACTTTGTGCGAAATGCGAGGAAGCGACAGTTCGAAAAAGCGTCTAAGAACCGCTGCGTAAACCACGTAATCCCCGCGCTCCGACGAGTCAGTTACACTAGGGAGTTTGATTGACAACCTAACAGCCAATAGAAAATGAGGGAGCCTCGTTTTCTATTGGCTGATGTTTATCTGGCCTCAACACGTCCACAGTTGATAGATTTTTGTTCTTTTTTTTTTTTGGTCATCATAATTACAAAGCTGCTGCGTCTCTGTAATGGTATTTTAATCTTTCACTGACAGTTTGAAACAAAAAAAATCCTCCATACAACCTTTAAAGCTCTATCATGGGACCTGAGTTGTTTTTATTTTTTTTCTGTGTTGGGGAAACCACTTGTGTCTGTTCTGGGGTTTATAATGTGCTCGATGGACGATTTTTTCACAACGACGGGAAGGTTTTTGGAACTTCCGGTTGATGTTTTTCTGTGGCAAAATATCACCAAATCTTCAACCAACAAACTCCACAAACGATAAACATTCAACATGAAGAATTTATCCACAACGATCAAGAGAAGAAAGAGCAAAACTTAAAGGAAACAACGGCGACTTTGACACGCTGCTCTTATGTGATTAACGTTGGCGTCGTTTATAAATACGTAATACTAAAGAAAAAACTCAATCGTGTTCGTTTGTGGTATTTTTATTTATAAAAAAAGGAGAAAATACGTTCACTAGGAGTTCGCCGTATTTGTTTACGTCGCTCAGTTTTCTGTCGGGGGCAGATCACAGTGAGTAAATTTACTAATTTAATGAGTATGGAGAAAGAAAGTTTTCAGACATATTTGTTTGCACTAGGGACGGGCATTCCATGAAATTTTCTTAATCGATCGTCGGAAGAATTAACGATCGATTATCGATTAATCATTAACGTTTTTATATTTAAAATGATCATCATTATTATTACTATCTGCACTAATCTGCATAAATAAATTCAACTTTACGACATATAAACATAACGACTCTAGATCCACATCAGCTGTTTGACATTATAATGTGTTTAATTCAGTTTTGTTCAAATCTCACAGAAACAAAACTTAAAACCACATCACTAATTTACATAAACTAAGTGAAGATAAAACTCCAGCTCTTGTGTCGCTGATGTGGTTCAACTTGTGTTGGATTAAAAGACATGACTCAGGTGAATACAGGTCAGTGTGACCAGATTTGTGTTTGTCAAAACCAGGACAGCGTACGGGGGGAGGGGGGCGGGGCCTCGTCATCCACATTGAGCGACTCTCACCTGGAAAAACTTTTTCCCACTGGACACAGAAACATATGTGCTGCTTTATCCACTGTGCACATGGACTCACACTTGTCCCAACGCAACGGAAAGTGTGGAATTTCTTGTACAAATCCTGGTTAAATCCACATTTGTGCTTCGGTTCGTTACAGACTGACCCACTGTTTGTGTCTCGCTCCTTCTGATGCAGAGACACATGTACACACCTGTTTGGTCACGACACACACAACATACATTCAGTTTGTCCATTAAAATGAACGTAATCGATGAAATTCTTAATGATCAATTATCGATTAATCGACTAATCATGCCCATCCCTAGTTTGCACCTCCACTCAATACATGCATCAAGAATCTCGGACTTCCGGTCATCGTACAATTCACACTGAGAAGGATTTCAGGTCTTTTGAACCGTTTCACTTTTGTTTCTGGTTCTGATATTGTCATATTTTAGTTTTGGGATTTGGACGTCGTTATTGTGCGGTTGTTGGATAATCCGTGTGTTGTTCGTTCATTCATTTTTTCAATATAAAATCAAAAATAAGGAAATGAAAAACTAACAGTTTTCTTCATTATTTGTCTCCAAAACCAAAATGAAAAAACAGATAAATGATTTATTTTTTCAGTTTTCAATTTTACGTTTAAATGAAAAACGGATAATGACTGTTTCCCGTTTACGTGACTTTCCGTGACTGCGATGCCGGACTTTTGCGCTGCATATGGACTGAACCAGGACTGATCCAGGTTCGGGATCACACCAAAACCAGACCGGAACCAGAGCGGGACCAGGGCGGGACCAGGGCGGACTCCGAGCTTTGACTCTGAGCTCCAGCCCTGTCGTGGGCTCTGAGCCTCGGGTCTGGTCTCGGTCTCAGTCTCACTCTGGTCCCGGTCTAGTCCCAGACCTGGATCAGTCCTGGGTTCAAAAGTCCATTTTTCCATTTTTTTTCATTTAACACAAAAATCGAAAACTGAAAAAACAAATCATTATCTGTTTTTTTTTTTTTTTTTCATTTTAGTTTTGGAGACAAATAATGAAGAAAACTGTTGTTTTTTCGTTTTCTTATTTTTGGTTTTATTTTGAAAAACGAACGACACACGGATTTTGGATCCTAACAGCGGAACACGACTCGAGAAATGTGTTTGTGAACTCCATAAATGTAAAAGTGAATCAGATGTGTGTGACTCAAACCTCCGTTCAAACTGTTTTTCTTCCCAACGGAATTGAAAAATAGTGAAAGGTGAAGGTGATGGGCAGGATTGATCCACAGGAAGAACCAAAAAGGAAACATTTGTCTGACTAAGAAATCATCCTGAGTTTACAGAGAACATTTTGTATGTGGAGCGACGACAAAACAAAATCCTGTTTGTTAATGTAGAGGAGCAGAAGACAAACAGACTGAGCTGCACTTTCTTGAGCTCACGATTACGATGTCCGAATCCCAAAACTAAAATATGACAATATCAGAACCAGAAACAAAAGTGATATGGTTCAAAAGACTTGAAAAGATCCACTTTGTCAATAGACGCATCCCACTGGGAAAACAAACATGGAGGTTTGACGCTCACAGTTTCAGAGGATCCTTCCCAGTTTGAACTGCACCAGGACCAACAGTCTGAGATTTGTGATGTTTGTATTTCGTTTCTCTCCAGCTCTGGGTCAGGAATCAGAATAAACTAGATGTTTTTCAATAACCTCAGAAGTTGTAGACGGTGCACCGACCAATCAGCTGTGATCTGTGAAGTCATGACGTCAAACTCGTTACGTTTGTCTGCGTCCCTTTTGTGGAACATCACAACAGTAAACAAAGCGCGAGACGGACGTAGATGAAGACAGACGTTCTGTGTTGGCGACGATTCCCCAGATCCCGAGGATTTAAAGTCTGAACATACAGAATGTTTGGTGAATTTTATCTCGGGGAAAGACGTTATTGTTCTTCTTCCTACGGGATTTGGCTCATCACGACCAAACAGCAGCGACTGGTTAAATCAGGCATGTCCAAACTACGGCCCGTGGGCCAAATGCGGCCCTCAGACAAATTTTTCTTGGCCCTCAGGCTTCCAGCTGAATTGGCCCAAATGACCTTGAATCAATTAAAAGATAAATTTTTTACTGCAAGTTTTTTTGAAAATCTACCTTGATAAAGTGAATATTGAATATTTAATGTTTGATTTTAAGAATCTTAACATGAATAAAAACTGATGGTTCATTCTGACGTGTTAAACCTGCACATATTTTAATTATTCACTGTGTTGAGCTCCAGTCTCCAGCCTCCATCAGTCTCTGCTTCGTCTGTGTTTAGAAATGTGGCCCTTGATGATAAATGTTTGGACACCCCAGGGTTAAATAAAAAAAAAAACTACCCTCCAACCATCGAGCAAACGAATCCTAATGCTGCAAGGTCACACGGTTTCCACCAAGTGAAACCGGCTGATGAAATTCGTGCTTATTTGGGTAATCGGTGCAAGTTTGTCTGTAGTTGAGCCTAAAATAAATATTCGTAAACTCTCAGATGAGTCATGAAATATATTGTGTGTATTTTATCCATCAGAATACAAAATAAAAAGATTACACTTTCTTCAGGACGAACATGAACTCACAGACGCGACTCGACTGTGAAAAATACAACGTCACTTCACAGAAGAAACAGACTTTTGCGCCGGACTGAACCAGGACTAAAACAGGACCGAACCAGGACTGAATCAGGACTAGATTTAGTGATGGAGCAGATTTATGAAGCTGCTGGAGAATACGACACATTTACAGAGACATTTTCCCACAGAAAAACGATTCACCTGAAGTTGTACAAACCTAAAGCGCGACATTTCTGGTCGTCGTGAAAAAGTTCTGTCGTCTTTTTTCTGCACTGTGAACCCGATGCCTTACGGTTCAGTGGCCTTGTCTTCTTCTTCTTCTCTCTTCAGTGTCACTTCACGTCTCTGCAGGTCTGTCCATGTCCATGTCCATGTCCATGTCAGAAACTTCGTCCGAGCTCCTGCCGGATCTGCGTCACCGGGCGGCCATTTTGTCTCATGACTCTAAACTAAAACATAATAAATATCAGCTTCATACTGGGACCGTCTGCTGTTTTTATTTGTTTTATTTGTTTGTCTTTAGTTATAATGGAGTTTATGATTCAGTCAAATGAGGCTCATCTGGTCTGCCAATGATTTATTTCAACAGATTCTTTTTTTCAGACCCGTCCAATCCACTTTTATTTCTTTTTTTGTTTTTCTTCATAAAAATTTGTTAAAATCACCGCGATAATCAGGAGTTACAGGTCCAAGTGGTTTAGATCTGGTTTAGTCCTGGTTTAGTTCTGGTTTAGTTCTGGTTTAGTCCTGGTTTAGTTCTGGTTTAGATCTGGTTTAGTCCTGGTTTAGACCTGGTTTAGTTCTGGTTTAGTCTTGTTATAGTCCTGTTATAGTCCTGGTTTAGACCTGGTTTAGTCCTGTTATAGTCCTGGTTTAGACCTGTTTTAGTTCTGGTTTAGTCCTGGTTTAGTTCTGGTTTAGTCCTGGTTTAGTTCTGGTTTAGTCCTGGTTTAGTCCTGTTATAGTCCTGGTTTAGTCCTGGTTTAGACCTGGTTTAGTCCTGGTTTAGTCCTGGTTTAGTTCTGGTTTAGTCCTGGTTTAGTTCTGGTTTAGTCCTGGTTTTAGACCTGTTTAGTAGTCCTGGTTATAGTCCTGGTTTAGTCCTGGTTTAGTTCTGGTTTAGTCCTGGTTTAGTTCTGGTTTTAGTCCTGGTTTAGTTCTGGTTTAGTCCTGGTTTAGTTTTTAGTTCTGGTTTAGTCCTGGTTTAGTCCTGGTTTAGTCCTGGTTTAGTCCTGGTTTAGTCCTGGTTTAGTCCTGGTTTAGTCCTGGTTTAGTTCTGGTTTAGTCCTGGTTTAGTCTGGTTTAGTCCTGGTTTAGTTCTGGTTTAGTCCTGGTTTAGTTCTGGTTTAGTCCTGGTTTAGTCCTGGTTTAGTCCTGGTTTAGTTCCTGGTTTAGTCCTGGTTTAGTCCTGGTTTAGTTCTGCTTTAGTCCTGGTTTAGTCCTGGTTTAGACCTGTTTTAGTTTTGGTTTAGTCCTGGTTTAGTCCTGGTTTAGTCCTGGTTTAGTCCTGGTTTAGTTCTGGTTTAGTCCTGGTTTAGTCCTGGTTTAGTTCTGGTTTAGTCCTGGTTTAGTTCTGGTTTAGTCCTGGTTTAGTCCTGTTTAGTTCTGGTTTAGTCCTGGTTTAGTTCTGGTTTAGTTCTGGTTTAGTCCTGGTTTAGTCCTGGTTTAGTTCTGGTTTAGTCCTGGTTTAGAAACTGCAACGATTTTTCAGGCGAGTCCTTCAGCAGCAAAACCTCCAGAGCAAATAAACCAGGACTAAACCAGGACTAAACCAGGTCTAAACCAGGTCTAAACCAGGTCTAAACCAGGACTATAACAGGACTATAACCAGGACTAAACCAGGACTAAACCAGGACTGAACCAGGACTAAAACAGGACTAGGGTTACACAGGTTTAAACCCAACCTCAGACCTAAACCAGGACACAACCAGGTCTAAAACCAGGACTAAACCTAAACCCAGGACTAAACCAGGACTCAGACAGTGGGGGGGGGGGGGGGTTTGATGGAGCGCTGGGGTCAAAGGTCACTCTTGTTGGTTATAGATCTCTAATGGCCGACGCCGTTTGGTCGATTCCGTCTGAAGTCTGGATTTATGTGGGACATTAGCGTTCGCCGTTAGCATCCTCGTGCTAATGCGACAGACTCCGCCCACTCTCCAGGGGGGCGGGGCCACGACTCCGCCCACTCTCCAGGGGGCGGGGCCACGACCGTCCGTCACACTCTGCAGAAAAACCCAGAAAATGACTTAAAACCAGTGACATTATCTGTTATTATTCTCCTAATATTACCACTTTATTTTGACTACGACTTTATTCTCATAAAATTATGACTTTTTCTGGTTTCGACTTTATTCTCATGATAATACAACTTTAATGTCGAAATGTTACGACTTTATTCTCGTAGCGCCAGCATTTATATATATATATTATTATTTTTTTTTTCTGACCCTTATTCTCCGTCGTATAAATGTCCAAATATTCGACTTCTGGATCTTTTTTATTTCTGCTTCAGTTTCTGTTTTTCATTGTTTAAAACTTGAGTCAAACTAATTGTCCAGAGACACGATCAGTCAACAATAAAATATCCTCATTCCTGTTCAAATACAACTTTATTTTGTCATTTATGAATAATGTTTATTGACTTGGGTTGTGAAGGTTTGTGATTTTAAAATATGGATCCCCAGAAAAAAAGTTTGAGAAACACTGATGTAGAGACATGATTTATTTAAAATGTCGTTATTGTTTTATATTTTGTTTGTTCTGGATTCAGTGTTTAAGCAAAATTATTATTAAACATTAAATATTTAACATTACAGATCTCAAAAGAAGAGAAAACACGCAGATGTTGCTGAAATTTTTCAATAAATATTTAGTTTGTCCCACAACTTTTGGCCCAATGTGAATTTGAATTTGACTCTCCTGACTTAAATAAACGACCTCTAGACGAGAATGAAGCGTCTGTGCTGAGTCAATGTCAATGTAATGTCAAATTCTAGATATAATAAATAATGCCAAATTGTAGACATAATAAACTAGAAAAGCAGTCAGAGAGCGCAGACCTCCGCCAAGGACTACCCCCATTTTTTATATAAATTGCGATAAAATCAGTCTTCTGGATCAGATCCGGATCAGCCTTTGGAATATGAAAGAGGATCCCATTGTCCATCCCTGAGTCAAATTTCATGGGGTTTGGTCAATAATTAACCCAGATATTGAGAAACAATTTTTTTGGCCCCATTTACCACAATGTTAACTAAAATTTCAAAGTGATCCAGAATCCAGGATTTGTTCCGGATCAGCCCCAAAATGAAATCAGTTCTTCCTTTTCACATTTCCAACAAATCCTGAAAATTTCATCAAAATCGGTCCATAACTTTTTGAGTTATGTTGCTAACAGACAAACAAACAACAAACAAACAAACAGACAAACAAACAAAAACAAAAGACAAACAAACAAACAGACAAAAACAAACAAACAGACAAACAAACAAACAGACAAACAAACAACAGACAAACAAACAAACAGACAAACAAACAAACAAACAAACAGACAAACAAACAAACAAACAAACAGACAACAAACAAACAAACAAACAGACAAACAAACAGACAACAAACAAACAAACAAACACAAACAAACAAACAGACAAACAACAAACAAACAGACAAACAAACAAACAAACAAACAAACAAACAACAAACAAACAAACAAACAAACAAACAAACAGACAAACAAACAAACACAAACAGACAAACAGACAAACAAACAAACAAACAAACAAACAAACAGACAAACAAACAAACAAAGACAAACAAACAGACAACAAACAAACAAACAAACAGACAAACAAACAAACAGACAAACAAACAACAAACAAACAAACAGACAAACAAACAAACAGACAAACAAACAAACAAACAAACAGACAAACAAACAAACAAACAAACAAAAAAACAAACAAACAGACAAACAAACAGACAAACAAACAGACAAACAAACAAACAAACAAACAAACAGACAAACAAACAAACAAACAAACAAACAGACAAACAAACAAACAGACAAACAAACAAAACAAACAGACAAACAAACAAACAACAAACAAACAACAAACAACAAACAGACAAACAAACAACAAACAAACAGACAAACAAACAAACAAACAGACAAACAAACAAACAAACAAACAAACAAACAGACAAACAAACAAACAACACAAACAAACAAACAAACAAACAAACAACAGACAAACAAACAAACAAACAGACAAACAAACAAACAACAAACAACATAACAGACAAACAAACAACAACAAACAAACAAACAAACAGACAAACAAACAAACAACAAACAGACAGACAAACGGCAAAAACATAACCTCCTTGGCGGAGGTAATAATGCCAAATTCTAGATATAGTATAATATTCTAGATATAATAAATATTCTAGATATAATAAATATTCTAGATATAAAAAATAATGTCAAATTCTAGATATTAGACCCTTTGTGTAAACGCTGTAAACAGGCCCCGGCCTCTTTGTCTCACATGTTTTGCTCTGAACTGTTAAATTTCTGGTCAAATATTTTTCTAATATTGTCAAAAGCTCTACACAAATCTATTGATTTAAATCCTCTTACAGCAGGACTTGGGATAATAGACTCAAAAGTTGTTAAAAAAAAATCTGAGCGTCAGGTGTTACAGTTTATCTGTCTCTGTTTGCACGAAGATTAATTTTATTGAAGTGGAAACAGGCAGAGCCTCCGTCACATGTGAACTGGTTCAGAGACGTTATGATGCATTTGGATCGAGAGAAAATGAGCTCCTCTTTGCAGGTCAGGAAGATCAATTTAATAGGATATGGTCGCCTTTTATTAGCTTATTTAAAGAAGGTATTTAAACTACTATTTAAGTCCAAGCTGATGGGATTTGTACTATCCACCTTTTCCACTTATACATTTTGGTGAAATATTATTACTTTTTGTCTGTGTGAATGTTCAGTTGCTTTTATTTCAGGTTTTTTTTTTTTTTTTCTGTTTAACATCATCCAACATATAATATTAATAATTTATAAGGATCCTAAGATGTTGTTGACGAATATATATATGACATGTATATTTTTGGTGGACCTTCTTTGAAAGGCTGCTTTTTTTTTTAACATGTCTGATTATTTTATGGACTGACACTGTATATTGGATGTCAAAAACACAATTAACAGAGTGTAAAAAAAAAAAATAAAAATTCTAGATATTAGTTGTTTTGTTTCTTCCAGTCGCCCGTTTTTCATGGAGGTGCTCAGGTTTCTCGGCACCTCGACTTAGATTTAGACAAAGTTTATTGAGCCTCAAGGGAAATGATTTGGACACAGCAGCTCACACATCACAATAAAATATAATAACAAAGAGCAAAAAGGTATAAATGGTGATAATAAATTCTAAATAAAAAGCAAAAAAGAGCAACAGACTGGAGTCAAATGAGACATAATGATATAAATGTAAATGTACAAGTCAAAATAAAATAGAAAAATAGTTGGGAGTTCACTTTGGCCAAACGAAACTGAAGAAGCTGAGAAACGTCTTCACTCAAAAAACGTTTGTCCAGTTACAGAAGTGAGTTTTTCTTCAGACACAAAATAAACACACACACACACACACACTTATAGATAATAGAATAAAATCACAATAATACAGTCGTGTCTGATCACAGGAGCTGTTTCTCTTTCTGTTGCTGTTTCTCTGTTTTTTGTTTTGTTTTTTTCTTGGTGAAGGACAAACTCTTTTTTTTCAGACGGAGACAAAAGTTTTTTTTTTAAACTCGCTCTGATCCTTTTCTTTTCAGAATAATGAACCTTCACAGACGCCCACAGCCGCTCCGAACGTCTCAAACTCTTCCAAACAACTTTTTCACTTTCTGCTCCTCCTCCGTGTCTCCACTGAAAAGTTACTGCTTTAGAAAGAATGTCCCGCAGTACGGCATTAAACTCCAACACCACCACCCCCGGAATCACCAGGTCACAGGTCACATCACTCAGAATGCAGAAAGGAGACATATAAAGCCATACAGTGGAACATTTTAAAGCAATAACATCCCCATGGAGACAAGCAGGTGGTGCTCCAGAAAAGTTACAGAGTGAGACTTTATTATGTGGGACAAATCTCCTTTATTAACTTTGAAAACCACCGGGTTGGACATCAGTGTGTGCGTCTCCACGGCGACGGGAGGCTTCACGTGTGTCTCCACGGCGACGGGAGGCTTCACGTGTGTCTCCACGGCGACGGGAGGCTTCACGTGCGTCTCCACGGCGACGGGAGGCTTCACGTGCGTCTCCACGGCGACGGGACGCTGCTCTGGGCTGAGTCAGAACATCTGGAGAATCTGAGAACCTGAGAATAAAATGTGTCACCCTCCTCCTCCTCCTCCTCCTCCACTCTCTCTCTCTTCTCTTTCTCTCAGTCTCTTTCTGTCTTTCTATTTCAGTCTTTCTCCTCCCCCTCTTTTTTCTCTCTCTCTTTCCCCTCTTTTTCTATCTCTCAATTTCTCTCCTCTCTGTCTCTCTCTCTCTCTCTCTCTCTCTCTTTTCCCTCTCTTTCTATCTCTCTCTTTCTGTCTCTTCTCTTTCTCTCCTCTCTCCCTCCTCTCTCTTTCTCTCTCTATCTCTTTCCCCTTTCTTTCTATCACTCTCTCCCTCTCTTTCTCCTCCCCCTCTCTCTTTCTGTCTCTCTCTTCCTATCTCTCTCTTTCTCCTCCCCCTCTTTTTCTATCTCTCTCTTTCTCTCCTCTCTCTCCCCTCTCTTTCTCTCTCTTTTTCTCCTCCTCCTCTCTTTCTCTCTCTCTCTCCCCCTCTCACTCTCTCTCTCTCTCTCTCTCTCTTTACACCTCCACTCCACCTCTCTCTCACACACTCTCTCACTCTCTCTCTCTCCCTTCTTCTCTCCTCTCCGCTCTCTTTTTACACCAGCTCTACCCCTCTCTCTCTCCTCTTCCCTCTCTTTCCCTCTCTTTCTCTCTCTTTTTCTCCTCTTCCTCTCATTCTCTCTCCCTCCCTCTCTCTTTCTCTCTTTCCCCTCTTTTTCTATCTCTGTTTCTCTCCTCTCTGTCTTTCTCTCTCTCCCTCTCTCCACTCTCTCTTAACACCTCCACTCCACCTCTCTCTCACACACTCTCTCTGTCTCTCTTCCCTCTTCTCTCCTCTCCGCTCTCTTTACACCATCTCTACCTCTCTCTCTCTCCTCTTCCCTTTCTTTCTCTCTCTTTCTCTCTCTCTTTAGGCAATAAAATAAATAATAAAATATTTTTCAAAAAAAATATTTAAATATATATTGCAGCTGCGGCTATGCCTTTATATTTATACAGTAATATATATTTAATTTATTTATTTTTTTATTTTATTTGACTGTACTGTATTGTATTTTACTGTATTGTATTGTAATTTATTTTATTTTATTTTATTATATTGTATTTTGTTTTATTGTATTTTATTTTTTTATTTTCTATTTTATTTTATTTTACTGTATTGTATTGTATTTTATTTTATTATTTTATTTTATTTTACTGTATTGTATTTTGTTGCATTGTATTTTTGTATTTTATTTTATTTTTATTTTATTTTACTGTATTGTATTGTATTTTTTTATTGTATTTTATTGTATTTTATTGTATTTTATTGTATTTTATTTTATTTTACTGTATTGTATTGTATTTTATTTCATTTTATTTTATTATCTTTTATTGTATTTTATTGTATCGTATTTTGTTTTATTTTATTGTATTGTATTGTATTGTATTGTATTTTTATTTATTTTATTTTATTGTATTTTATTTCATTTTATTTTATTTTATTTAAACATATAAAAAGTGATTTTGTTTTTACCGTAACTTTCGCGCTCGCGTTGATCAAACTCAAAACAAGATCAAATTTCGTCATCTACTGGACAAAACACAGAACTACAAATAAGCACATTTTTAATTTATTTATTTATTTTATTTATCTTTAATTTTTTTCACAATAACTTTTTTCCAGGCTGATTTAATCCACCGAAAGCTTTTATTCGACTAAAAATAAAACAGATTTGTATAAACGGTATTTTTAAACACGTGGATTATAGTTTATGAAGGTCGGTTCTTTCAGCCAATCACGTCTATTCTTCCCAGGCCTGTAACCAATCACAGTGAAGCATGAGCCTGTGGGGGCGGGTCTTCCTGCGCAGTGCTTCCGGGTTCGGTTCAAACACATGACATTAGATTACATCGACGCGTCCCCCGAAAATGTGCAAAATTTGCGCTAAAAACTGAAAATATTATCATTTTTTAAAAGTAATTTAAGCCGGAATAAAAGGAAACATGTGGCGACAGGCGAAGACCGCGATTCACAAAGTTTTACGGTGAGTTTTATCAGGATTTAGAAACAGAGACACGGGGTCAGAACGAGACACGAAAATAAATAAAAAACACGGCAGAATTTTAATGTTTGTTTGTGTTTATATATTATAATTCCGATTAATTTTGACTCGTGGTTTGATTCTGTAAAAGGCAAAATAAATATAATACTGAACTGAAATGTGATTATTCAGAATTTATTGAGAATTTGCCGCGTCAGAGTGACTCTTCTGTTTCATTTTCTGCTATTTTTTTTATAAATTTTTTTTTTCCAAAAGTCAAATCCTCAAATGTTTTCCCTGATTATTTATGTTAGACCTGGTTTAGTTCTGATCTAGACCTAGTTTAGCCTTGAGTTAGTCCTTTTGTTCAGTTTTAGTCTCTTGTTTAGACCTGGTTTAGTCCTAGTTTAGACCTGTTTTAGTCCGGGTTTAGTCATGTTTTAGACCTGGTTTAGTCCTGTTTTAGTCCTGGTTTAATCCAAGTTTAGACACGTTTTAGACCTGATTTAGTCCTGGTTTAGTCCTGGTTTAGTCCTGGTTCAGTCCTGGTTCAGTCCTGGTTTAGTCCTAGTTTAGACCTAGTTTAGACCTGGTTTAGTCCTAATTTAGTCCTGTTTTAGACCTGGTTTAGTCCCGGTCCTGGTTTAGTCCTGGTTTAGTCCTGGTTCAGTCCTGGATGAGTCCTGTTTTAGTCCTGGTTTAATCCAAGTTTAGACCCGTTTTAGACCTGGTTTAGTCCTGTTTTAGTCTGGGTTTAGTCATGTTTTAGACCTGGTTTAGTCCTGTTTTAGTCCGGGTTTAGACTTGGTTTAGACCTGGTTTAGTCCTGTTTTAGTCCTGGTTTAATCCAAGTTTAGACCCGTTTTAGACCCGGTTTAGACCTGGTTTAGACCTGATTTAGTCCTGGTTTAATCCAAGTTTAGACCCTTTTTAGACCTGGTTTAGTCCTGGTTTAGACCTGGTTTAGTCCTGGTTCAGTCCTGGATTAGTCCTGTTTTAGTCCTGGTTTAATCCAAGTTTAGACCCGTTTTAGACCTGATTTAGACCTGACTTAGTGCTGGTTTAGTGCTGGTTCAGTCCTGGTTTAATCCAAGTTTAGACCCGTTTTAGACCTGGTTTAGTCCTGGTTTAGACCTGATTTAGACCTGACTTAGTGCTGGTTCAGTCGTGGTGTAGTCCTGGTTTAGTCCTGGTTTATTTTTCGTGTTGTTTATCTCTTTTCCGTCTCTAATAACTCATTTCTAAATCAAAGCCGTCGCCTTTAAAAACTCTTGCTCCTTTATTAAACTTTTATTCGTAAATCGTTTTTATTTCCTGTTTTTTTTTGTTTTGTTTTGTTTTGTTTCTAGGTTAAATTCCATCCATAGACACCCATGCAGAGCGCTGAAGTGCACCTCCGCTCCAGAGAGGGCGCTGCTGTACCGGCCCGGACAGAACCTCCACGGATTCACCGTCAAAGAGGTGAAAGTTTCAGTTCTTAGACAGATTCAGTTCAGATTAATTAACTGTTAATGTTGTTAATGTTCATGCAACGACGTTGTATATTGAAATATCGACATATCGTATCGTTTAGTGTGATCAAACAGTATCGATATCTTGGGCTGCTGTATCGATATATCGCCAAGAGTATTTTCACATATTTATATTTTAAGTTTTTTTGTGTAAGAGCTACGGTGGTGTTGACATTTTCACTGTTTTGAGTAAAATCTGTGTTTTTCGTTTTAACTTTGCACAAATTTAGTCGACTTCGTAAACTTTTAGTATCGCAGCTGTGCTTTAGGATTTGTTTTTCATTGAACCGTATCGAGTCGATTTGAAATATATCGTATTGAGTCGTATTGGATCGAAAGCTTAGTGTATCGAAAAGGGTATTGTATCGTGGTCTTTATATCGAGATATGTATCGTATCATATCGTGGCCTATGTATCAAAGTATGTATTGTGTCATGGCCTATGTATCGAGGTATGCATCTCGTCGTGGCCTATGTATCCAGATATGTATCGTAACGTAGCTTATGTATCGAGGTATGTATCGTATCATGGCCTATGTATCGAGGTATGCATCTCGTCGTGGCCTATGTATCCAGATATGTATCGTAACGTAGCTTATGTATCGAGGTATGTATCGTATCATGGCCTATGTATCGAGGTATGCATCTCGTGTGGCCTATGTATCCAGATTTGTATCATAACGTAGCTTATGTATCGAGGTATGTATCGTATCGTGGCCTATGTATCGAGGTATGCATTGTATCGTGGCCTATGTATCGAGGTATGCATTGTATCGTGGCCTATGTATCGAGGTATGCATCGTATCGTGGCCTATGTATCGAGGTGTGCATCATGTCGTGGCCTATGTATCGAGATATATATCGTATCGTGGCCTACTATGTATCGAGGTATGCATCGTGTCGTGGTCTATGTATCGTATCGTATCGTATGTATCGAGACATGTATCGTATCGTGGCCTACGTATCGAGGTACATGTATCGTATCGTGGCCTATGTATCGAGGTATGTATCGTATCGTGGCCTATGTATCGAGATATATATCGTATCGTGGCCTACTATGTATCGAGGTATGCATCGTATCGTGGCCTATGTATCGTATCGTGGTCTATGTATCGAGACATGTATCGTATCGTGGCCTACGTATCGAGACATGTATCGTATCGTGGCCTATGTATCGAGGTATGCATCGTGTCGTGGTCTATGTATCGAGACATGTATCGTATCGTGGCCTATGTATCGTATCGTGGCCTACGTATCGAGACATGTATCGTATCGTGGCCTATGTATCGAGGTATGCATCGTGTCGTGGTCTATGTATCGAGATATGTATCGTATCGTGGCCTACGTGTATCGAGGTATGTATCGTATCGTGGCCTATGTATCGTATTGGCAACTTCTTCATTATTGATACCAGTCTTGATATTTAAATGTTCACAGATGTTTTAATCGTTGTGTTTTTTTTTAGACGATTAAACGTTCACAGATGTTTTAATCGTTGTATTTTTAGGTGTTTTTTTTTAGACGATTTAAAGTTCACAGATGTTTTGATCGTTGTGTTTTTAGACGATTAAAGTTCACAGATGTTTTGATCGTTGTGTTTTTTAGACGATTAAACGTTCACAGATGTTTTAATCGTTGTGTTTTTAGACGATTAGTTCACAGATGTTTTTTTTTTTTTTAGACGATTAAACGTTCACAGATGTTTTGATCGTTGTGTTTTTAGACGATTAAACGTTCACAGATGTTTTAATCGTTGTGCTTTTAGACGATTAATCGTTCACAGATGTTTTGATCGTTGTGTTTTTAGACGATTAAACATTCACAGATGTTTTGATCGTTGTGTTTTTAGACGATTAAACGTTCTCAGATGTTTTAATCGTTGTGTTTTTAGACGATTAAACGTTCTCAGATGTTTTAACCGTTGTGTTTTTAGGTGTTTTTTTTAGACGATTTAAAGTTCACAGATGTTTTATCGTTGTGTTTTTAGACGATTTAAAGTTCACAGATGTTTTAACCGTTGTGTTTTCAGGTGGTGTCGGTGCCTGATCTGTTTCTCACGGCCGTCAAACTCACTCACGATAAAACCGGAGCCGAGTATCTGCACACGGCCCGAGACGACTCCAACAACCTGTTCAGGTTTGGACCGTAACAAACTCAATGTGTCGCCATGGACACTGTTGCCATGGACACTGTCTCTGTTCACACGCTCATACAAATCTGATTATTGTTTTATTTTTTGGGGCTTTAAAGGTGCACTGTGTAACTTTTTTCGTGGAGGGTCCGTCAAATGCTTTTTTTTTCCCATGGAGATGTTACTGCTTTGTCTGGAATGGAAGATTTAGAATTTAAAATATTTCAGAATTTCTCACTTTGACTTTTAAACTCTGAAAAAAGATGTTTGAATTATTTTTATTCAAAAAAAAATCATTTAAAAATTCAAAGTGAGAAATTCAGTAGCGTTTAAAAATTCTAAATCTGATGGAACAAATGATCCTCCATATTCGATCTCCATGGAGACCGAACCAGACCAAGTTACGGGTGAGGTCTGTGGAGAGGCGACCCCGCTCACAGTCACAATGTCTGTTTTTCTCTGTATTTCTGAGCTTTAAAACCACCTGTAATTGAATAAATGTAAAGTCGAGCTGTTTAAAGTCACACTGCGGAACATCTCAGGCAGAGCAGTGACGTCTCCATAGAAACAAGCAGGTGACGGACCCCGAACAAAAAGTTACACAGAGCAGCTTTAAGATGATTTAAAGAGGAGGTATTATGCAGAAATCATAAACCTGCCTGAAGAGTTTGTAGCTTTTTGTCTGTGCGTGTCTGAGTCATTTAGTGATCTCTCCCCAGCCAAGATCAGAGTGGTGTAACAGGAGAGTGTGTTTGTGTTTGGAGCTTCATGTGGAGTTCAGATGTGGATTTAACCTCAGAACGATGAACTGCACCAGGAGAAGAATTTACATTGTGATCTCTCTCTCTTCTTCCTTTTCCCTCTCTATCTCTCCTCCTCTCCTTTCTCTTCTCTTCTCTCCTCTTTCTCTCTCTCTTCTCTCTCTCTCTCTCTCTCTCTCTCTCTCTCTCTCTCTCTCCTCTCTTTCTCTCTCTCTCTCTTCTCTCTCTCTCTCTCTCTCTCTCTCTCTCTCTCTCTCTCTCTCTCTCTCTCTCTTCTCTCTCTCTCTCTCTCTCTCTCTCTCTCTCTCTCTCTCTCTCTCTCTCTCTCTCTCTCTCTCTCTCTCTCTCTCTCTCTCTCTCTCTCTCTCTCTCTCTCTCTCTCTCTCTCTCTCTCTCTCTCTCTTCTCTCTCTCTCTCTTCTCTCTCTCTCTCTCTCTCTCTCTCTCTCTCTCTCTCTCTCTCTCTCTCTCTCTCTCTCTCTCTCTCTCTCTCTCTCTCTCTCTCTCTCTCTCTCTCTCTCTCTCTCTCTCTCTCTCTCTCTCTCTCTCTCTCTCTCTCTCTTCTCTCTCTCTCTCTCTCCTCTTCTCTCTCTCTCTCTCTCTCTCTCTCTCTCTCTCTCTCTCTCTCTCTCTCTCTCTCTCTCTCTCTCTCTCTCTCTCTCTCTCTCTCTCTCTCTCTCTCTCTCTCTCTCTCTCTCTCTCTCTCTCTCTCTCTCTCTCTCTCTCTCTCTCTCTCTCTCTCTCTCTCTCTCTCTCTCTCTCTCTCTCTCTCTCTCTCTCTCTCTCTCTCTCTCTCTCTCTCTCTCTCTCTCTCTCTCTCTCTCTCTCTCTCTCTCTCTCTCTCTCTCTCTCTCTCTCTCTCTCTCTCTCTCTCTCTCTCTCTCTCTCTCTCTCTCTCTCTCTCTCTCTCTCTCTCTCTCTCTCTCTCTCTCTCTCTCTCTCTCTCTCTCTTCTCTCTCTCTCTCTCTCTCTCTCTTCTCTCTCTCTCTCTTCTCTTCTCTCTCTCTCTCTCTCTCTCTCTCTCTCTCTCTCTCTCTCTCTCTCTCTCTCTCTCTCTTCTCTCTCTCTCTCTCTCTCTCTCTCTCTCTCTCTCTCTCTCTCTCTCTCTCTCTCTCTCTCTCTCTCTCTCTCTCTCTCTCTCTCTCCTCTCTCTCTCTCTCTCTCTCTCTCTCTCTCTCCTCTCTCTCTCTCTCTCTCTCTCTCTCTCTCTCTCTCTCTCTCTCTCTCTCTCCTCTCTCTCTCTCTCTCTCTCTCTCTCTCTCTCTCTCTCCTCTCTCTCTCTCTCTCTCTCTCTCCTCTCTCTTCTCTCTCTCTCTCTCTCTCTCTCTCTCTCTCTCTCTCTCTCTCTCTCTCTCTCTCTCTCTCTCTCTCTCTCTCTCTCTTCTCTCTCTCTCTCTCTCTCTCTCTCTCTCTCTCTCTCTCTCTCTCTCTCTCTCTCTCTCTCTCTCTCTCTCTCTCTCTCTCTCTCTCTCTCTCTCTCTCTCTCTCTCTCTCTCTCTCTCTCTCTCTCTCTCTCTCTCTCTCTCTCTCTCTCTCTCTCTCTCTCTCTCTCTTCTCTCTCTCTCTCCTCTCTCTTCTCTCTCTCTCTCTCTCTCTCTCTCTCTCTCTCTCTCTCTCTCTCCTCTCTCTCTCTCTCTCTCTCTTCTCTCTCTCTCTCTCTCTCTCTCCTCTCTCTCTCTCTCTCTCTCTCTCTCTCTCTCTCTCTCTCTCTCTCTCTCTCTCTCTCTCTCTCTCTCTCTCTCTCTCTCTCTCTCTCCTCTCTCTTCTCTTCTCTCTCGCTCTCTCTCTTCTTCTCTTCCTTTCTCTTCTCTCCGTCAGTGTCCAGTTCAGGACGACTCCTCTGGACAGCACCGGAGTCCCTCACATCCTGGAGCACACGGTTCTCTGTGGATCTCACAAGTTTCCCGTTCGAGATCCGTTCTTCAAGATGCTCAACCGCTCCCTGTCCACCTTCATGAACGCGTTTACAGGTACGGCGCCCCCTACAGGTTTAAGAACGCCTTTACAGGTACGGCGCCCCCTACAGGTTTAAGAACGCCTTTACAGGTACGGCGCCCCCTACAGGTTAAGAACGCCTTTACAGGTACGGCGCCCCCTACAGGTTTTACAGGTACGCGCCCCCTACAGGTTTTTACAGGTACGGCGCCCCCTACAGGTTTAAGAACGCCTTTACAGGTACGGCGCCCCCTACAGGTTAAGAACGCCTTACAGGTACGGCGCCCCCTACAGGTTTAAGAACGCCTTTACAGGTACGGCGCCCCCTACAGGTTTAAGAACGCGTTTACAGGTACAGCGCTCCCTACAGGTTTAAGAACGCCTTTACAGGTACAGCGCTCCCTACAGGTTTAAGAACGCCTTTACAGGTACGGCGCCCCCTACAGGTTCATAAACACATTTACAGGTACAACGCCCCCTACAGGTTAAGAACGCTTTACAGGTACGGCGCCCCCTACAGGTTAAGAACGCGTTTACAGGTACGCGTTACAGGTCGCATTACAGTACGCCCCCTACAGGTTTTAAGGTACGGCGCCCTACAGGTTTAAGAACGCGTTTACAGGTACGGCGCCCCCTACAGGTTTAAGAACGCGTTTACAGGTACGGCGCCCCCTACAGGTTAAGAACGCGTTTACAGGTACGGCGCCCCCTACAGGTTTAAGAACGCGTTTACAGGTACGGCGCCCCCTACAGGTTTAAGAACGCGTTTACAGGTACGGCGCCCCCTACAGGTTTAAGAACGCGTTTACAGGTACGGCGCCCCCTACAGGTTTAAGAACGCGTTTACAGGTACAACACCCCCTACAGGTTTAAGAACGCGTTTACAGGTACAACGCCCCCTACAGGTTCATAAACACATTTACAGGTACAACGCCCCCTACAGGTTCATAAACACATTTACAGGTACACGCCCCCTACAGGTTCATAAACACATTTACAGGTACAACGCCCCCTACAGGTTCATAAACACATTTACAGGTACAACGCCCCCTACAGGTTCAAAAACACGTTTACAGGTACAACGCCCCCTACAGGTTCATAAACACATTTACAGGTACAACGCCCCCTACAGGTTCATAAACACATTTACAGGTACGGCGCCCCCTACAGGTTTAAGAACGCGTTTTGTTTTGTTTATTATATTTAAGTGTGTGTTAATGTGTGATGACATATTTTGATTATTTTTGACTATTTTTTATTGATTTAATCCAGAATCATTTTTGTTTTATCAGCCTCTGTTCACACAAACAAAATCTTTCAATTAACCACATGAAAAATGAAATGTGAGCAGATTTGTGTTTTGTTTCGTGCAGCGAGTGACTACACCATGTACCCGTTCTCCACTCAAAACTCCAAGGACTTCCAGAACCTTCTGTCTGTGTATCTGGACGCTGTGTTTTTCCCCTGTTTACGGGAGCAGGACTTCTGGTAAA
The DNA here is from genome assembly GCF_026225935.1 of Boleophthalmus pectinirostris. NCBI lineage: Eukaryota > Metazoa > Chordata > Actinopteri > Gobiiformes > Gobiidae > Boleophthalmus > Boleophthalmus pectinirostris. The sequence goes on along the minus strand of NW_026571095.1, from coordinate 37,495,625 downwards.
AGAACTTCTCTTAAAGTTTAAGTCCCGTCGGGTGTAAAAGTGTTCTCATACTTTTGTATCTGAGTGTGTTTGATGGTATCAGGCTGCATTATCGTGTAAATAATATGTGTGTATTGTTTAAATCATGTTGAAATCTATTGAGTTTAGTGTGTGTTGTTTTTCAGGCAGGAGGGCTGGAGGCTGGAGAACGAGGATCCCACCAACCCCAAGACTCCTCTGGTTTTTAAAGGAGTCGTCTTCAATGAAATGAAAGGAGCTTTTGTGAGTTACACTTTAATAGACAAGGACACAGCTGATCGTACTGCTACTAGTACTACTACTACTTCTAGATACTTCATAGGTATAGTAGTAGTGGGTATAGTATATTTTAATTGTGTTTTTATACGTGTTTATTGTTCATAATGTGGATGAATTGAATGTGAAATGTGGGACCAGCCTCTCAAACCTGCAAAACAAATTTACCTACAGGTATAAATAAAGCGACCTAACCTGACTGAATAGTACTTTTACTCTACAGTACAATTACTTCTTCCATCACAACTACAATTTAAGGGTGGGCAACATTATTCATAAAAGTAACTCCTCGGTAAAGTGCAGAGGACACGTCTCTGTTTGCTCACAGGGTCATTCATCATCTTCATAATCACAAATTTGACTTTTTTCTTCTCTCTATAATCCTAAACTTTGCCTGTACATTATGATTCTAACGTGAGTCTGTTTACTCTGTGTCTGTACATTATGAGTCTCTGTTTACTCTGTGTGGTTCTTGTGTTTGTTGCAGTCGGATAACGAGCGTCTTTACGCCCAGTACCTGCAGAATAAACTCTTCCCCGATCACACGTACTCTGTGGTGTCTGGAGGCGAGCCGCTCTGTATACCAGATCTGACCTGGAACCAGCTCAAACAGTTCCACGCTACGCACTACCACCCCAGCAACGCTAGGTAATAACGCTGTAATAACACTGTAATAACATGTTAATAATACGCTAATAACACTGTAATAACTAATAATACACAACAGTACCCCACAAACTTAATGTAACATTTTACCTCAGTTATGTGTTTGCCTGGTGAGTCCCTCCATTCTATTTAAATACAGAAGTCTAGAACCAGACTGTAGAGGGCGCCAAACAACCGTCCAATCACAGTCTCTTATTTGTGTCACATGTCTCTCCTCTGAGTGTTCATATCCTCGCATCATTCAGAACTAAGTCTTTCAATGTGGGAGACAGGAGACAGTTCCAGATCCTTTTATAAAGCTCAAAACACTCACATGAACACAGTTAAGTCTGATTTTAAATGCTTTACAAACTGAAAACATTACACACACGACCTGTCGCTCTGCAGAGGCGTCTCGGGTCAGTTGGTTACATCAGTCTGGTCACTGGTCACTCACGGGTCAGTTTGTGTCGTAGGTTCTTCACGTACGGAGACCTTCCTCTGGAGCAGCACCTGCAGCAGATCCAGCAGGAGGCGCTGTCCAAGTTTGAACGAATCGACCCCAAAACAGAAGTGCCGCCCCAGCCGCTCTGGCCCCGCCCCGTGAGTCCCACATACACACTGGCACATTAAATACTCTTTAAATATGATCAGATGTATTTAATCTACGTTTTACTGTAAATAAACTCTCATATTTAAACTTAACTCTCTGTAGACTCATGTTATTGTTCGTGTGTCCAGAGGGAGGCGCACGTGAGCTGTGGCCCTGACGCTCTGGCTCCAGACCCGACTCGACAGAACACACTCTGCGTCAGCTTCCTCCTGCCACAGTGAGGCGTTTTTTTATCATTAAAACCCAAAACACTAAACAACAGTGCTGCTAAAAGAGGCTCATCAAATTGCAGATGGGAAATGTATTACTTTTAAAACACCTTGACAAGATTTTGGTCCAAATCATTCCTGTCATAAGCTCAAGAATTCAAGTAAAAACATATGACTTTGTGTTGTGTGCACTGAAATGAATCATGGGATATGTAGTTCCTTATGTTTATTAACTCTTGCTATGACAAAACAATTAATTAAAGCAAAGGAACTTGTATTTCGATATATTGTGATGGTCCACGATATTACTGAGAGACTTTTCACGATACGATATCATGATATTTTTGTTACTGTTACATCCCGACATACAGACTAGTGACGGGCATTCGATGAAATTTTCTTATCGATTAATCATTAACGTTTTTATATTAAAATGATCATCATTATTATTACTATCTGCACTAATCTGCATAAATAAATTCAACTTTACGACATATAAACATAACGACGACTCTAGATCCACATCAGCTGTTTGACATTATAATGTGTTTAATTCAGTTTTGTTCAAATCTCACAGAAACAAAACTTAAAACCACACATCACTAATTTACATAAACTAAGTGAAGATAAAACTCCAGCTCTTGTGTCGCTGATGTGGTTCAACTTGTGTTGGATTAAAAGACATGACTCAGGTGAATACAGGTCAGTGTGACCAGATTTGTGTTTGTCAAAACCAGGACAGCGTACGGGGGGAGGGGGGCGGGGCCTCGTCATCCACATTGAGCGACTCTCACCTGGAAAAACTTTTTCCCACTGGACACAGAAACATATGTGCTGCTTTATACACTGTGCACATGGACTCACACTTGTCCCAACGCAACGGAAAGTGTGGAATTTCTTGTACAAATCATCGTTAAATCCACATTTGTGCTTCGGTTCGTTACAGACTGACCCACTGTTTGTGTCTCGCTCCTTCTGATGCAGAGACACATGTACACACCTGTTTGGTCACGATACACACAACAACCTACATTCGGTTTGTCGATTAAAATTAACGTAATCGATGAAATTCTTAATGATCAATTATCGATTAATCGACTAATCATGCCCATCCCTAATACAGACGACAAGATAAATAATCCTCATAGTCGTATTTTGAGCTTTATGTGGAGTATACAGACTCAAAACAAACCTTTTATACCAAAGACTGCAACATTATTAAAGTAAAATGTTTTTAAAAAGTTTCATTTTCAGTACACATTTTCTGTTTAAAACTCTGACCCTGTCGTCTGTGTTTCAGGATCACAGACTCTTTTGAAGGCTTCACTCTCAGTCTGCTCTCCTCGCTCATGGTCTCTGGTCCAAACTCTCCTTTCTACAAATCGCTCATCGAACCCAAGATCGGAACGGACTTCTCCTCCGTCGTCGGGTACGGGCTCGAATATATGACATAAAAGATGTAAATTGGAGGTCATCTGTTGTAACCCTGTCCTGTGTTGTCAGGTACGACGGCAGCACCAGGGAGGCGTCGTTCAGCGTGGGTCTGCAGGGCGTCTCGGAGCAGGACCTGGACCGGGTCAAACACATCATCGCCCAGACCATCGACCACATCGTACAGTCAGTCCCGAACACTTTTATACCTCATATTTAAAGCTGCACTCTGTCACTTTTCTGCTGGAGGGTCGGTCACACGCTTTTCTCCATGGAGATCTTAACTCTTTCCCCCATGAAGACGACATTTGACGACCGCCCTTGTTTCCTGAATGACGTGTTTTGACACCTCATTTGACGACCATTAGAAACGGCTCGGTTTTTCACATTTAAAGGTTGTATAGAAGATTTTCCGAGGAAAGAGAAATGCAGCGACTGTTTGTCCTTTTTTAAATGTTGCGCTTCGCTCCTTTTCCCCTTCTCTTCTTCTTTCAGTGACGTCAAAAACTGACTTTCTTTTGCGGCGAACTGGTCGTGAATTCTTGTCTGCCATTAAAAAAAAAAAAAAAAAACTTTGTGCAAACTGAGAGGAGGCTACAGTTCGAAAAAGACGCCGAGAACCACTGTGCTGGTTGAGTAAATGGCATCAGTGCGTGAGAGGCGAACATAAACCACGCAATCCCAGCGCATCGGCATGTCAATGACGCTAGAAACGTAGGGACTTTGACTGACAACGTAACAGCCAATAGATAAAGAGGTAGCCTTGTTATCTATTGGCTGATGTTTATCTACCCCCACCACATCCACAGTTGTTGTTTTTTTGTTTGTTTGTTTGTTTGGTCATCATAATCACAAGGCTGCTGCTTCTCTATAATTTTATTTTGAACTTTCACTGACAAATTGAAAAAAATAAAAAAAAATCCTCCATACAACCTTTAAACAGAGACTGCGATAGGTCGGGGCCACTACAACCCACACTAGACTGACCAATAGGATTCAAGGATATGTTTTCGCCGATTTTTTCCGAAGTTAATCGAAGTAGTGACGATGGAAGCTTCCGGAAAAAACACAACACGAAACACGAGCAATGGAAAGATCGCGGCGCTGCGGCGCACAGTTTTAGAAATAATGAGGAGCGGACGTATTTTATGGATAAGTTTAGAGAAAGTGACTTTTATAGATTTTAAAGTGATGATGAAGTTGATTATAAAATGGAAAACAGAGATAGTGACGGACTTTCAGAGAGTGAATCTGCGATGTCCCAACAAACTATCGGGCTTTATACTCGATTATGAACCAAAATTGCCCTGAGATCTGGATGTTGCCCAGGCGAGTCCTTTAAAATATTTGAGTCTTTTTTTTTTCCAAGATGCGACGTATGACAGAATCGCTACAGAAATAAACACTTATGCAGAGCTCTGCGCAAAAGAAAATAACCAAGATGACAAATACTGGACACCCACTGACGGGGAAGAGTTTTATTATTATATTATTATATTATAATAAGATAATTAGTTGAATAAATTAAATAAGTTGAATAAGTTAAATGGAAAAAATGAATTAGGTCCACACAGGTGAACAACAGGTAAAAACAGGTGCACACTTGGCTTCACTGTATCTGGTGATATGAAATCTGTTTAAACACTTTGACAATATATACTTTTTATTTTTTTATGAATACAGTACTCAGAACATGCAGATATCAGATACTGAATGTAGTTTTTTTGTTTTCGATTTTGCACCTGACCAGGTAAACTCTCATTTTCATTGAGCTGTTATAAACCTGTAAATGAGTTGAATCACATTTAAACATCCAGAAATGAAGAGTTCAGAGTCTGAGGTTTCCAGAGATACTAAATATTAGAGCTCGACCGATATGGATTTTGCTGTGGCCGATATGAAACCGATATAATGGGAGTTGGAGCTGCTGATATATTTAGCGATGTAAAAATTCACTGTAAATGTTGAATTGTTTAAAAAACTTAGGTTTGGCTCTGGTGGATTTTAAATTGGGTTTATTTAGGCAACATTTATTGTTATTCTGCCTCTTTACGTCATATTTACAGACAGTAGATTGGCCTAATGGCATTTTTGCATCACATTCTAGACACTAGTGATGGGGATTCCAGTTCTTTTTAGAGAACCGGCTCTTTTGGCTCGGCTCACTAAAAGCTGCTGGTTCTTTTGGCTCCCAAGCGACTCTTCAGATTGTTTTGTTGCAAGCAGGTCTAAAGCAGGACTGAACCAGGTCTAAACCAGGACTGAAAAAGGACTAAACCAAGGACTAAAACAGATCTAGACCACGTGTAAAACAGGACTAAACCAAAACTGAACCAGGACTGAGTGTCAGGACTCGGTCTCTATCTCGTGCCCAAAATATATATGCACGTTTTTTTTTTCATCCTGTGTACACGCAAATTTCTCTAAGTTTCGTTTTCAGCCGCTGTCAAACCACGAGTCTGCATGCGGCGTGAAGAGAAAAATAGTGAGAGAAAGAGAAAACACCACTTCCAAAAAGGATCAGGCTCCCGTCGTTCGCTTCAAAGAGCCGGATCTAAGAGCCGATAGCCGATATGCATCCAGGTGCTCATATCGGCCGATATATCGGTCGGGCTCTACTAAATATGTCTGTGTTACAATTAAGTTCATGAGTGTAAAAATCATTTATAATCACTCGTGGGAGTCTGTTTTCTTTTATGCAGTGATGCTCTATGTGCAGTTCTGGTCATATATGTTTGGTTTGTTCCTTGTCGGCGTCCGAGGGGGAAGAGTTAACGCTCTGAATGGAAGGTTCTCGATCGTTCCACAGTCGCCACGTCTACATGAGAGCTTTATGTCAGAATAAAAATCATTTAATCCAGAATAAAAATGAATTCCGCTTTGAAAAGACAACTTTACTAAATAATGCCGTGACATCTCCATAGAAACCAGCAGGTGACGGACGCTTCACCAGAAAAGTTCCACAGCGCACCTTTAAATCCAGTTAAACACGTGGATAATTGTTTGTGTCCAGAGACGGGTTTGAGGAGGAGAGGATCGAGGCGCTGCTTCATAAAATCGAGATTCAGATGAAACACCAGACGACAAACTTTGGCCTGGCCCTGGCCTCGGTGAGTAAAACCACGACGACGCTCTCGGGGTTCAGTTATTCTCTCGTCCGTACTGTGAGCTCGCATCTCCACAGACCTGAACCAGGGCCTCTTCCTGCTTGTTTCCATGGCAACGTTGTTCTTTTAGCTCTAATCTTCCACAGTACGGTGTAACATGTGTTTATTTTTCCATGGATTCATGCAGCTGACCCCTGGAAAGTTACGTACTGTCACTTTAACCAAAAACTGACCTACAAATCCTGTTTGTGAAGCACTAAGATCTGTTCTTAAGATATAATCATTTATCTTAGTTATTAAAAAAACCAGATATTAAGTTATTAAATTATGTCACGTGTTCAGAATTTTCAAAATACAAATTTTTGGTTCAGTTCTTAAATTGTTAGTTTCCATAGCGACAGTGGCTCAGGTTGAACAGCTGATGCTTCATAACCACAAAACTGTTGGTGTGTAGTAGTAGGAGTAGGAGTAGTTGTAGTAGTAGTAGTAGTAGTTGTAGTAGTAGTAGTAGTTGTAGTAGTAGTAGTAGTAGTAGTAGTAGTAGTAGTTGTAGTAGTAGTAGTTGTAGTAGTAGTAGTTGTAGTAGTAGTTGTAGTACTAGTAGTAGTTGTAGTAGTTGTAGTAGTAGTAGTACTAGTAGTAGTTGTAGTTGTTGTAGTTGTAGTTGTTGTAGTAGTAGTAGCAGTTGTTGTTGTAGTTGCAGTAGCAGTAGTTGCAGAAGGAGTAGGAGTAACAGTAGGAGTAGTTGCAGTAGCAGTTGCAGTAATAGTTACAGTAGTAGTTGCAGTAGTATTAGTATCAGTAGTAGTAGTATTAGTAGTAGTTGTTGTAGTAGTTGTAGTTGTAATAGTAGTTGTAGTTGTAATAGTAGTAGTAGTAGTAGTAGTAGTTGTAGTAGTTGTAGTAGTAGTAGTTGTAGTTGTAATAGTAGTTGTAGTAAGTAGTAGTTGTAGTTGTAGTAGTTGTAGTAGTAGTAGTTGTAGTTGTAATAGTAGTTGTAGTAGTAGTAGTTGTAGTTGTAATAGTTGTAGTAGTTGTAGTTGTAATAGTAGTTGTAGTAGTAGTAGTTGTAGTTGTAGTAGTAGTAGTAGTTGTAGTTGCAGTAGGAGTAGGAGTAACAGTAGTAGTAGTTGCAGTAGTAGTATCAGTAGTTGCAGTAGTAGTAGTAGTAGTCAGTAGTAGTAGTAGTAGTAGTTGCAGTAGTAGTATCAGTAGTAGTAGTTGCAGTAGTAGTATCAGTAGTAGTAGCAGTAGTAGTAGTCAGTTGTAGTAGTAGTTGCAGTAGTAGTATCAGTAGTAGTAGTTGTAGTAGTTCAGTAGTAGTAGTAGTAGTCAGTAGTAGTAGTAGTAGTCAGTAGTAGTAGTCAGTAGTAGTAGTAGTAGTAGTGTACAGTAGTAGTAGTAGTTGCAGTAGTAGTAGTTGTAGTAGTAGTATCAGTAGTAGTAGTAGTATCAGTAGTTGCAGTAGTAGTCAGTAGTAGTAGTAGTAGTTGTCAGTAGTAGTAGTAGTAGTAGTAGTAGTAGTAGTATCAGTAGTTGCAGTAGTAGTATCAGTAGTTGCAGTAGTAGTAGTAGTAGTAGTAGTAGTAGTCAGTAGTAGTAGTAGTAGTAGTAGTAGTTGCAGTAGTAGTATCAGTAGTGCAGTAGTAGTAGTTGCAGTAGTAGTAGTCAGTAGTTGCAGTAGTTGCAGTAGTAGTAGTAGTAGTTGTAGTATTAGTATTTACCCGTCGTCTGTGTTCAGTACATCGCGTCGTCGTGGAATCACGGTGGAGATCCAGTGGAGCTGCTGCAGATCGGGGAAAGTGTGAACAGATTCAGAGAAGCTCTGAAGGAAAACCCCCGATACCTACAAGAGAAGGTCCAGAAGTACTTTAAAGTAAGTCCTCCTCTCACCCGACCTTCTGACCCTCTGACTTTCTCTCTGACCTTCTGACCCTTCTGACCTTCTGACCCTCTCCTCTGACTCCTCTGACTTCTCCTCTGTTCTTCTGACCTTCTCCTCTGTTCTTCTGACCTTCTCCTCTGTTCTTCTGCTGACCTTCTCCTCTGACCCTCTGATCTTCTCCCCTGCTCCTCTGACCTCTCTGACCTCTCCTTGACCCTTTCCTCTGCTCCTCTGACCTTCTCCTCTTTTCTTCTGACCTTCTCCTCTGCTCCTCTGACCTTCTCCTGTGACCCTCTGATCTTCTCCCCTGCTCCTCTGACCTCCTGACCCTCTGCTCTGACCCGCTCCTCTGCTCCTGTGACCTTCTTTGCTCCTCTGACCCTCTGACCTTCTCCTCTGTTCTTCTGACCTTCTCCTGTGACCCTCTGACTCTCCTCTGTTCTTCTGACCTTCTAACCTTCTCCTGTGACCCTCTGACCTTCTCCTCTGTTCTTCTAACCTTCTCCTGTGACCCTCTGACCTTCTCTCCTCTGACCTTCTCCTGACCTCTGACCCTCTGACCTTCTCCTCTGACCCTCTGACCTTCTCCTCTGACCCTCTGACCTTCTCCTCTGACCTCTGACCTCTCCTCTGACCCTCTCCTCCTCTGTTCCAGGAGAACACTCACAGACTGACCCTGTCCATGGGTCCAGATGATCAGTACCTGGAGAAACAGGCCAAAGCCGAGGAGGAGAAACTTCAGCAGAAGGTCCGGGCTCTGACGGAGGAGGACCGCAGGGAGATCTACGAGAAAGGTGACGGAAACATAACGTTCAGATGATCCGTCGTCTGTCGTTGTGTTGAGTTTGGGAGGAGCTCTGATCTTTGACGAGGTTTGTTTTTGTGCAGGTCTGGAGCTTCTCTCTGCTCAGTCGGCTCCTCAGGACGCCTCGTGTCTCCCGGCTCTGAAGGTGTCGGACATCGACCCCGTCACCGCCAGGACTCCGGTTCAGATCTCCTCTGTGGGTGCGTCATCACAACTCTTTTTTTTTTCCCGTTTTACTCATATATTTATTACTCCTATTTAAGGTTTTTATTGTAAAGTTTTCATGTTTATTTTTTAAAAGAAATCTCCAAACTTCTGCTCCTCAAACGTTTCTCCTTCTGGTTTAAAGTTTTTTCAGCTGAAACTCTCACTTTTAAACCAGGACTAAACCAGGACTAAACCAGGACTAAACCAGGACTAAACCAGGACTAAACCAGGACTGAACCAGGACTGAACCAGGACTAAAACAGGACTAAACCAGGACTAAACCAGGACTAAACCAGGACTAAACCAGGACTAAACCAGGACTGAACCAGGACTAAACCAGGACTAAACCAGGGTCTAAACCAGGACTAAACCAGGACTGAACCAGGACTAAACCAGGACTAAACCAGGACTAAACCAGGACTGAACCAGGACTAAACCAGGACTAAACCAGGACTGAACCAGGATTAAACCAAGACTGAACCAGGACTGAACCAGGACTAAACCTGGACTAAACCAGGACTAAACCAGGATTAAACTAAGACTTTAAAAGGACTAAAACAGGACTAAACCAAGACTAAACCAGGACTAAACCAGGACTGAACCAGGACTAAACCAGGTCTAAACCAGGACTGAACCAGGACTGAACCAGGACTAAAACAGGACTAAAACAGGACTGAACCAGGACTGAACCAGGACTGAACCAGGACTAAACCAGGACTAAACCAAGACTGAATCAGGACTAAACCTGGACTAAACCAGGACTAAACTAAGACTTAAAAAGGAGTAAACCAGGACTAAACCAAGACTGAATCAGGACTAAACCTGGACTAAACCAAGACTAAACCAGGACTAAACAAGGTCAACAAATCTGCACCTGACACTTTCACCTGCCTCACCTGTCTCACCTGTCTCACCTGTCTCACCTGTCTCACCTGTCTCACCTGTCTCACCTGTCTCACCTGTCTCACCTGTCTCACCTGTCTCAGCTCAGGTTAAACTTGAGAGATTCTAACGATCTTGATGTTGTATTTTGATCTTCTGTGTCATTTCCATCTTGAAGTACTAAACGTTAATCGTAAACGCCTCTTCCCCCCCCGTCCTTCTGTCTGTCCGCCTGTAGGGGGCGTCCCGGTGCAGTTGTGTGAACAGCCCACCAACGGCCTGGTCTACTTCAGAGCTCTGTGTAACCTCAACACTCTGCCCGAAGACCTGCGCCCCCTCGTGCCGCTCTTCTGCTCCGTCATCACCAAGTACGAGTTTATCTTTATTCACCTGTATCCAAGACGCCATCGCTCCATAAATCTGCGTTTTCCCCTACCCCCCATGTACACTTTTGTTTACTACAGGGCTCGCGTTAAGGCTGACACACAGTACAGGAGAATTTGCCCAATTTTAACTGCGATTTACTACTTACTCCTGGAGTTCAGGGAGACGTGACCCGACTTTTTGTCTTTGTGTGTGATTTTTGAAGCCGCTGCTGTGTGTGTGTGTGTGTGTGTGTGTGTGTGTGTGTGTGTGCGTGTGCGTGTGTGCGTGTGTGTGTGTGACTCTGAGCTGCTCTGTCAGATCATAATAACATCAGCAACACTACAGTAAGAGAATAAAACAAAGCATCAGAGGAGAGATGGACACAGAGACACAAGTTACAAACTCAAGAAATAGGGAAAATAAAGAGAAGACTTTGTTCCTCACCCAGGCCCTGCGCCTCATAGGCAGAGGAGGCGCTTGCTTAGGGACACATGTGTCTGACACGCCATCTAGTGGTGGCCATCACCATATTTTCATTAGCCTACCTACCTAAACTGGAATTTGCTTATTAAGCAAAAGATGTTCATTTAGTCTTCTTATGTACTTTAACTTCTTGGGTTCTTTTTAAAGACAATGCAGTAAAGTGTGTTTACCTTGTTGACATGTTTCGGCTGCTCGCTGCAAGCCATGTCAACAAGGTAAACACACTTTACTGCACTGTCTTTAAAAAGAACCCAAGAAGTTAATGGAATTTGCTTAATGTAACACATAACACCACAATGAACCGAACCGGGCTCGGACTGGTAATCTGTACAACCAGGCAAATGCCCAGGGGGCCAGTCCACATTTGGGCCCCCCACCCCCGGTCTTCAGTTTAGACTAACTCAAAATACACACTAGTGACACCCCCTCTTACAGGCCAAGGCCCACCCAAATCTCAACATGCTCACCCAAACCCCCCAAAAAACCTCATCATATATTACAGCGATCACTGCATAAAAGCATAAAGACTTTGTGGGAACAGATTTGTTTGTATTTCAGCTTTAATAAGCAACAGTCAAAAAACAAACAGAGCAGGTTTATGTCTCGAACACTTCTGCCTCACTCATGATCCAAACGCACTGACCGAAACCAACTCCTGTCACTCGGCCCCAAACAACACTTTCCCATGAAGCATTGCGGCCAAGTTCATAGGTCGATACAGTATTTTAATTTTGTCAAGTATTATTAAAATCAGATTCATCATAATTTGTGCTAAAATAGTCAGGATATGTTTTTTTTTTCTTTAATAAAAAAGTAGTTTATGTGGATGTTTGTGCATGCTCAGCAGACAGTGGCTCTTCCTGCATCAGTTTGCGGCGCCTCCGCTGTGTTACAGACAAATAATCGTCTGTTTTATACAGTGAGTCTCTGCTCCACTGGCTCATACAGCGGGAGTAATATTTGCAAAGGTCATTTTACACAGCCCTCCCCTCGAGCTCCTCACGACTTCTACACGCTCTGTTCACGAGGCACGTTTCCCGCCACATGTCGTACAGTTTGACATGCTACCAAAAGAAGCCTAGAGCAGCTAATGGGTCAGAACCGGCCCTGTCCTCACCTCTCATCAAGTGGTAAATTTAAACTGCAGCGTCTCGTCCACATTATCCATAGAATTTGTCCTCTGCAAATAATGACTCCAGTTCAACAAAATGGCTCTGTGAATCCAGTTTGAGTCATTCTTTAAAAGTAAAAAGGCCGGAGTAGTTCCTCACGTGCGTCTGTTTACATCCACACAGCGCACGGATCGAGCTGAAGCTGCAGATTCTCCACAGTGACTCGACTTCCCCATGACTTTATCTCCAATCTTTTATGCTTTAAAAATCCTGTACACTACCGTTGAAAAGTTTAGGGTCACCCAGACAATTTTGTGTTTTCCATGAAAAGTCACACTTTTATTCACCGCCACGAGTTGTAAAATGAACAGAAAATATAGTCAAGGTTAGAAATAATGATTTGTATTTGAAATATATTTTTTTCCTTCAAACTTTGCTTTCAACAAAGAATCCTCAATTTGCAGCAATTACAGCATTTGGCATTCTATCTGTTCATTTGTTGAGGTCATCTGGAGATATTTCACCCCACGTTTCTAGAATCGCCTCCCACAAGTTGGATTGACTGGATGGACATTTCTTGCGTACGTACGGTCAAGATGCCCACTTCTCTTTCTACTCTGCTTAGAGCCTTTTTGAGCTGTTCTCTGAAGGGAGTAGTTCACACCGCTGTAGGAAATCTTCAGTTTCTTGGCAATTTCTCACATGGAATAGCCTTATTTTCTAAGAACAAAAATAGAGTGTCGAGTTTCACATGAAAGTTCTTTTTTTTTCTGGCCATTTTGAGCGTTTAATTGACCCCACAAATGTGATGCTCCAGATACTCAACCTGCACAAAGAAAGGTCAGTTTTATAGCTTCTCTAACCAGATAAACTGTTTTCACCTGTCCTAACATGATGCACAAGGGTTTTCTAATCATCGTTTAGCCTTCTGACACAATGAGCAAACTCGTTGTACCATTAGAATTAGGGATGGGCATTCGATGAAATTTTCTTAATCGATCATCGAGATAATTAACGATCGATTATCAATTAATCATTAACGTTTTTATATTAAAATGATCATCATTATTATTACTATCTGCACTAATCTGCATAAATAAATTCAACTTTACGACATATAAACATAACGACTCTAGATCCACATCAGCTGTTTGACATTATAATGTGTTTAATTCAGTTTTGTTCAAATCTCACAGAAACAAAACTTAAAACCACATCACTAATTTACATAAACTAAGTGAAGATAAAAACTCCAGCTCTTGTGTCGCTGATGTGGTTCAACTTGTGTTGGATTAAAAGACATGACTCAGGTGAATACAGGTCAGTGTGACCAGATTTGTGTTTGTCAAAACCAGGACAGCGTACGGGGGGAGGGGGGCGGGGCCTCGTCATCCACATTGAGCGACTCTCACCTGGAAAAACTTTTTCCCACTGGACACAGAAACATATGTGCTGCTTTATCCACTGTGCACATGGACTCACACTTGTCCCAACGCAACGGAAAGTGTGGAATTTCTTCTACAAATCCTGGTTAAATCCACATTTGTGCTTCGGTTCGTTACAGACTGACCCACTGTTTGTGTCTCGCTCCTTCTGATGCAGAGACACATGTACACACCTGTTTGGTCACGACACACACAGCAACTTACAATCGGTTTGTCGATTAAAATTAACGTAATTGATGAAATTCTAATCGACTAATCATGTCCATCCCTAATTAGAACACTGGAGTGACAGTTGCTGGAAATGGGCGTCTACACACCTGTGTAAATATTGCACCAAAAACCAGACATTTGCAGCTCGAACAGTCATTTACCACATTAACAATGTATAGAGTGTATTTCTGATTAGTTTAAAGTTATCTTCATTGAAAAAAACAGTGCTTTTCTTTCAAAAATAAGGACATTTCTAAGTGACCCCAAACTTTTGAACGGTCGTGTATCTGAAGTTTTGCTCTACGTTTCACAAATAATAATCACACAGTTTTGACTTGTGTCTAAACTAGAAGTGCAGAGTCTGATCTTTGACACTTCAGAGTCTCAGAGCGACTGGAGACAGGAAACATCTGACGTCATCACAGACTCACACGTTTATCTCCTGATCCACACACAGATCCACTTACAGTTTGTTCAGACACACGGGGAATATCAGGCGCAGATCTTTTAAATGTTCTTTTGTTTCCGGTAGGATGGGCTGTGGGTGGATGGATTACAGGCAGCAGGCTCAGCGCGTGGAGCTGACGACCGGAGGCATGTCTGTGTCGCCTCAGGTCATCCCCGACTCCTCCCACCTGGACACGTACGAGCAGGTACTGTGCTCCGCCCCCGGGTCCGTCTCTGTCTCTGTCTCTGTCTGGGTGAGTTTCCTCTGAGCACAAAACCCCCAAAAAATCTGTCAAACCCTCCAGTTAAAGTCCTGACCAAGACCAGGTCAGGATCTGGAGATGGTCCCACCCAGCAGACAGTGTCGGGGAGTAACAGATTACATGTACCAGAGTAATCAGAGTACAAATGATGAGTAACTGTATTCAGTTACAGTTACTGTTTCAGTGAGTAGTAATTGGATTACAGTTACTTTGTTAAAATAAATGGATTACACAGAAGTATTTTCCTGTTTTCATATTTTGGGCTAAACCAGGACTAAACTAGGACTAAACCAGGACTGAACCAGGTCTAAACTAGGACTAAAACAGGTCTAAACCAGGACTAAACCAGGACTGAACCAGGTCTAAACTAGGACTAAACCAGGTCTAAACTAGGACTAAACCAGGACTAAACCAGGTCTAAACTAGGACTAAACCAGGTCTAAACTAGGACTAAACCAGGACTAAACCAGGTCTAAACCAGGTCTAAACTAGGACTAAACCAGGACTAAAACAGGTCTAAACTAGGACTAAACCAGGTCTAAACTAGGACTAAACCAGGACTAAACCAGGTCTAAACTAGGACTAAACCAGGTCTAAACAAGGGCTAAACCAGGTCTAAACCAGGACTAAACCAGGTCTAAACCAGGACTAAACCAGGTCTAAACCAGGACTAAACCAGGTCTAAACTAGGACTAAACCAGGTCTAAACTAGGACTAAACCAGGTCTAAACCAGGTCTAAACTAGGACTAAACCAGGATTTAACAGGACTAAATCCTGCTGTGTGGACGTGTTTCTTCGTTTTCTATCAATAATATTTTTAATTTGGTTCAGTAAAGTCTGGACTTTTTATTTTCTTTTATCAGACAAAACTTCTTATGTGAAGATTTCCTCGTCAAGTAATCCAAAGTATTCAGATTACATTACTCACTTTAAGTAATTTAATGGATTCTGTTACAAACTACATTTTGTTGTGTGTAATCTGTAATCTGTAGGGGATTACATTTTAAAAGTCACCTTCCCAACACTGCCAGTAGACTCTGGAGGACGGGTCAAATGCAGAGGGTTGTGTTGTGTTGTGTTGTGTTGTGTTGTGTTGTGTTGTGTTGTATTAATTGTGTGTACTTGCTGTGTGTGTCCAGGGGGTGGTGCTGTCGTCCTCGTGTCTGGACAGAAACCTGCCTCACATGTTTGAGCTCTGGAGAGACGTGTTCAACAGGTGACCTCCTCTGATCCTCACGTTCATGTCCAAGTGAAAATAAAAACTGTATTTATCATTTAAACATCACCTAAAGTCAAAGAAAATATAATAGAATATCAAATGTTCTTATTATTTAAAGGGCCCATCTCATGCCAAATCAACTTTTCAGTTCTTTTTACCTTCTCAGAGTGATGTGTGGCTCTTGTATTTGTCGCCCAAGTGGTTTTTAGATTGATTCTTTTTTTTTAAACAAATTGCAGCGTATTTCTGCCTCCCTCCCACGTGACAACGAACTAAAGCTGCTACAACGATGACGCGGCAGATTCACCTGTGACACGTCTGACGTAACAGAAACTTTCATAGTTCCTGGTCTGTGAATGTCTCCAAAAAATCTGTAAGATTTCAGAACTGTTGTGTAATGGAAGTTCCAAAACCCAAACTGTGCAGAAAATACAATGTGAAAAGAGTTATTTTGTGTGAGATGGGACCTTAAAGTTTCACTGTATAACCCAGAATTTACACCAGGACTAAACCAGAACTAAACCAGGACTAAACCAGGACTAAACCAGGACTAAACCAGGACTAAACCAGGACTAAAACCAGGACTAAAACCAGGACTAAACCACTAAAACCAGGACTAAACCAGGACTAAACCAGGACTAAAACCAGGACTAAAACCAGGACTAAACCAGGACTAAACCAGGACTAAAACCAGGACTAAACCAGGACTAAACCAGGACTAAACCAGGACTAAACCAGGACTAAAACCAGGACTAAAACCAGGACTAAACCAGGACTAAACCAGGACTAAAACCAGGACTAAAACCAGGACTAAACCAGGACTAAAACCAGGACTAAACCAGGACTAAACCAGGACTAAAACCAGGACTAAAACCAGGACTAAACCAGGACTAAACCAGGACTAAAACCAGGACTAAAACCAGGACTAAACCAGGACTAAACCAGGACTAAAACCAGGACTAAACCAGGACTAAAACCAGGACTAAAACCAGGACTAAACCAGGACTAAAACCAGGACTAAACCAGGACTAAACCAGGACTAAACCAGGACTAAACCAGGACTAAAACCAGAACTAAAACCAGGACTAAAACCAGGACTAAACTAGGACTAAACCAGGACTAAAACCAGGACTAAACCAGGACTAAAACCAGGACTAAAACCAGGACTAAACCAGGACTAAAACCAGGACTAAACCAGGACTAAACCAGGACTAAAACTAAACCAGAACTAAAACCAGGACTAAATCCAGGACTAAACCAGTACTAAACCCAGGACTAAACCCAGGACTAAACCCAGACTAAAACCAGGACTAAACCAGGACTAAACCAGGACTAAACCAGGACTAAGACCAGGACTAAACCAGGACTAAACCAGGACTAAACCAGGACTAAACCAGGACTAAACCAGGACTAAACCAGGACTAAACCAGGACTAAAACCAGGACTAAAACCAGGACTAAAACCAGGACTAAACCAGGACTAAACCAGGACTAAAACCAGGACTAAAACCAGGACTAAAACCAGGACTAAACCAGGACTAAAACCAGGACTAAAAACCAGGACTAAAACCAGACTAAAAGGACTAAAACCAGGACTAAAACCAGGACTAAACCAGGACTAAAACCAGGACTAAACCAGACTAAAACCAGGACTAAAGGACTAAACCAGGACTAAAAGGACTAAACCAGGACTAAACCAGGACTAAAACCAGGACTAAAACCAGACTAAACCCAGGACTAAACCAGACCAGGACTAAACCAGGACCAGGACTAAACCAGGACTAAAAGGACTAAAACCAGACCCAGGACTAAACCACCAGGACTAAAACCAGACTAAAAAGACAGGACTAAAACAACAGGACTAAACCTAAACAGAAACCAGACTAAAACCAGACTAAACCAGAACTAAAACCAGGACTAAACCAGGACTAAAACCAGAACTAAAACCAGGACTAAACCAGGACTAAAACCAGGACTAAAACCAGGACTAAATCAGAACTAAACCCGAACTAAAACCAGTTCTAAACCAGGATTAAAACGGGGCTAAAACAAGAATTAACCGGGACTAAACCATCAGGCGCAGACTGCGATTGATTGATCGATGATTCCACATCATTTTGAGTAAAAAAAACAAAAACATAAAATATTACTGATTTTCACTGGGCTGGTGCCTTTATGTTTGTACTGTCAGTGACTTTTTTTTTTTTTTTTTTTTTTAATAAATAACCTGGGTGTAAATAGCAGTAATGGATATTTGCTCTATGTGTAAATAACATCTGCCATAAAATCAAAAGGGGAAAGTCTTGTCACAGTTAAACTCGTTCCGGTGATAAAATGGGTTTGTGCTGTTGTGTCTGTCTCTTGTGTGACCGTCTCTCTGTCTCTTCTTTCTTTTCTCTCTTTTCTTTAAACTGTAACCGTGCTCGTGCGCGTCAGTCCTCGCTTCGACGACGAGGAGCGTCTGCGTGTTCTGGTGATGATGTCGGCGCAGGAACTGGCCAACGGGATCTCGTACTCCGGTCACATGTACGCCATGACCCGAGCCGCTCGCCACCTGACGCCCGCCGGAGACCTGCACGAGACGTTTGGAGGAATGGAGCAGGTACAGAGAATATACAAAGAATACACACAAGATAATACACAACAAGATACACACACGATACACACACAAACACACACAAGATACACACAATACACACACAGATACACACAATACACACACAATACACACACGATACACACACACACACGATACACACACACATACACACACACACAGATACACACACAATACACACACACAATACACACAATACACACACAAGATACACACAAGATACACACACAATACACACACAATACACACACAATACACACACATACACACACACACACACAGATACACACACAATACACACACAAGATACACACACACATACACACACACACACAATACACACACATTATACACACAATACACACACACATACACACACACACACAATACACACAATACACACACAATACACACGATACACACACAAGATACAAACATAATACACACACAAGATACACAACACAATATACACAATATACATACATGCGCACAGACACAATACACACAATACACACACGCATACACACAACACACACACACGATACACACAGGATACACAAAGAATACAAAAGAATACTGTATTTTTCGGACTATAAACACCTTTTATACCAACATGTTTTATTTTGGATCCTCCAGGTGAAGTTCATGAAGAGAGTCGCCGAGACCCCGGACCTGAACCACCTGATCCGGACTCTGCCCCGACTCAAGAAACACCTGTTTAACCCACACAACATGAGGTACTGAACCAGGACTGAACCAGGACTAAACTGAACCAGGACTGAACCAGGTCTGAACCAGGACTAAACCAGGACTGAACCAGGACTGAACCAGAACTAAACCAGGTCTGAACCAGGACTGAACCAGAACTAAACCAGGACTCTGAACCAGGACTAACCAGGAACTAAACCAGGACTGAACCAGGACTGAACCAGAACTAAACCAGGTCTGAACCAGGACTGAACCAGAACTAAACCAGGACTGAACCAGGACTGAACCAGAACTAAACCAGGACTGAACCAGGACTGAACCAGGGTGAACTGAACCAGGACTGAACCAGGTCTGAACCAGGTCTGAACCGGGACTAAACCAGGACTAAACCGGGACTGAACCAGGTCTGAACCAGGACTAAACCGGGACTAAACCGGGACTGAACCAGGACTAAACCGGGACTAAACCGGGACTGAACCGGGACTAAACCGGGACTGAACCGGGACTGAACCAGGTCTGAACCAGGACTGAACCAGGACTGAACCGGGACTAAACCAGGACTAAACCGGGACTGAACCAGGACTAAACCAAATACTGAAACAAATTCAAAACAAAATGTGTATATTATATATTTATACATTTGTATAATAATGAGAATAAAAATAAGCGTGTACATTTGTGTCAGGTGTGCGATCAACGCCACTCCACAGAAGATGTCCGACTCCTCCAAACACCTGGAGACGTTTCTGAGGGACGTGTCAGGAAACAGGAAGGACCGAAAGCCCGTCAGACCCACCACCGTCCAGGTACACAACACGTCTACATGTACTTTGAGTGTGTAATACAGGTACTTCAAACCGCTGGAGGTGTTGTATTTAAACATGTCTGTAGTGGACATATGATACCTACAGATGGAACAGCAGCTACATGATTTCGTGTAACAGAAAGTTAAACCACACTTTGGAACGTTCTCCATGGAGTTTACACCACAGTACGGAATATTACAGCCAAAGGAATATTTCCATGGAAACACACAGGAAGAGGCTCATCTCCAGGTCATTTAAGAGTCAGGTTTATCAGTAAAGACACATGTTTTCTGAGGGTTTCAGTGCGATAAACAACCAAAAAACAAAAACACATGATTTTCTCTTGGTCTATTTTTTTCCTAAAATGATACAAACTGTGGCTTTAAAACATTTTTAATGTTTTATTGTTTTAACAGAAACCCATCGACCCACGGCTCGAATCTGGACCCACCAAGACTCTCATCGCCGTATGTTCAGTTTGAAATAATCTTGACTCTATAAAAATCATCATCATTTATTTTATTTTTTATTTAGTCTTTAATTCTAATCTCATCCTCAGGATTCAAACTACCAACCCTGTCACATGAAGACTTTCTTCCAGATGCCCTTCCCTGTCAACTTTGTCAGTCAGAGCATTCGCACTGTTCCCTTCACACATCAGGACTACGCCAGGTAAACATGAACACTGCTCCCTCTATCACCACGGTAACGCCAGGTAAACACTGCTCCCTCTATCACCACGGTAACGCCAGGTAAACATGAACACTGCTCCCTCTATCACCACGGTAACGCCAGGTAAACATGAACACTGCTCCCTCTATCACCACGGTAACGCCAGGTAAACATGAACACTGCTCCCTCTATCACCACGGTAACGCCAGGTAAACATGAACACTGCTCCCTCTATCACCACGGTAACGCCAGGTAAACATGAACACTGCTCCCTCTATCACCACGGTAACGCCAGGTAAACATGAACACTAAAACACTGCTCCCTCTATCACCACGGTAACGCCAGGTAAACACTGCTCCCTCTATCACCACGGTAACGCCAGGTAAACATGAACACTGCTCCCTCTATCACCACGGTAACGCCAGGTAAACACTGCTCCCTCTATCACCACGGTAACACCAGATTTATAAGAGTCTCTCTCAGTCGGAGCAGAGTTTGTTTTCTGTCTCATTTTCTGGTATTTTCATCTTCAAATCGTAAAAAGTTAAATCCACAAATGTTTTTTTTTTTTTTTGATAATTTCTATTAATGACCAGCTCCATTCTCCTGCTCTTTTTATCCAACCACAGCGTGTGGGAGGGCATCTGACTCACCACAACATCTGCAGATTACAGTTTTTTGTTTTTTTTTAAATAACCTTTTGTATCTGTAGTATTTGTTGTATAAAAGTACTTCTGTGTTGCGTTCTGTGCTGCAGTCTGTGCGTCCTGGCGAGGATGATGACGGCCAAGTTCCTTCACGGCGAGATCCGAGAGAAGGGCGGGGCTTATGGGGGCGGGGCTCGGATGGGAGGCGGCCTCTTCACCTTCTACTCCTACAGGTACTTCACAATATTCACTGTTACTCACTCTGAAAATCACCTGATAAAAGTGATCGTCTTTGACATTCTGGAGGAGGAAAGTCGCCTGATAATTGAAATATAAAACTAAGAGTCCGGTTTGTGTTATTAGGTTCTTTATTCTGACCAAGAGTTTGTTTTTCAGAGCAGGTTTTAGCAGTTGAAACGGTCTTCTCTTGGTCTGAATAAAGAACCTAACAACATAAATTATCGGAAGACCAAATGAACCTCAAAGGAGTCAGGTTTGTGGAGATGCGAGTCCTCTCACTGTAAAGACACGTGTGTTCTGTGTAATAAACACGACCATAATGAAAAAATGTGCTTTTATTTTAGGTTATTTTTGGCAAAAAGTTACACAGAGTCAGTGCAGACCTTAGTCGCAGTCTGCAGATGTTTCTCTCTCTCTTCTCTCTCTTTTCTCTCTTCTCTCTCTTCTCTCTCTCTTCTCACAGTCTTTTCTCGGTCTTCTCTCTCGATCTCTCTCTTCTCTCGTCTTCTCTCTCTTCTCACAGTCTTCTCTCTCTTCTCTCTCTTCTCTCTCTTCTCTCGGTCTTCTCTCTCTCTCTCTCTCTCTCTTCTCTCTCTCTCTTCTCTCTCTTCTCTCTCTTGTTCTTCTCTCTCTTCTCACAGTCTTCTCTCTCTCTCTCTCTTCTCTCGCTCTTCTCTCTCTTCTCACAGTCTTCTCTCTCTCTCTTCTCTCGTCTCTCTCTCTTCTTCTCACAGTCTTCTCTCTCTCTTCTCTCTCTTCTCTCGGTCTTCTCTCTCTTCTCTCGTCTTCTCTCAGTCTTCTCTCTCTTCTCTCTCTTCTCTTCTCTCTCTTCTCACAGTCTTCTCTCTCTTCTCTCGATCTTCTCTCTCTTCTCACAGTCTTCTCTCTCTTCTCTCGGTCTTCTCTCTCTTCTCTCTCTCTCTCTCTCTCTCTCTCTCTCTCTTCTCTCTCTTCTCTCGATCTCTCTCTTCTCTCTCTTCTCTCTCTTCTCTCTCTTCTCTCTCTCTCTCTCTCTCTCTTCTCTCTTCTCTCTCACAGTCTTCTCTCTCTTCTCTCTCTCTCTTCTCTCTCTCTCTCTCTCTCTCTCTCTCTCTCTCTCTCACAGTCTTCTCTCTCTTCTCTCGGTCTTCTCTCTCTTCTCTCGGTCTTCTCTCTCTCTCTCTCTCTTCTCTCTCTTCTCACAGTCTTCTCTCTCTCTCTCTCTCTCACAGTCTCTCTCTCTCTCTTCTCTCTCTTCTCTCTCTCTCTCTCTCTCTCTCTCTCTTCTCTCTCTTCTCACATCTTCTCTCTCTTCTCACAGTCTTCTCTCTCTTCTCACAGTTTCTCTCTCTCTCTGTCTTCTCACAGTCTTCTCTCTCTTCTCTCTCTCTTCTCTCTCTTCTCTCTCACAGTCTTCTCTCTCTTCTCACAGTCTTCTCTCTCTTCTCTCTCTCTCAGGTACCCTTAGTTAGTCCAGACTCTGGCAGTGTTCTGTAGATGTTTCTTTCTCTCTTTCCTCACAGTTTTTCTCAGAGACCCTCAGTCGGTCCAGACTCTGTAGATGTTTCTCTCTCGTTCCTCACAGTCTTCTCTCTCTTTTCTCTCTTTCTCAGAGACCCTCAGTCGGTGCAGACTCTCTCAGCGTTCCGTCGAGGAGCAGACTGGGCTAAATCTGGACTCTTCTCAGACCAGGACATCGAAGAGGCCAAACTGTCGGTGTTTTCTGCAGTCGACGCTCCAGTCGCTCCGTCTGATAAAGGTCACACACTCACACTGCAGATAAACGCCTCAGTAACAGCACTTTTACTCCACTAATGTAAAGTTTAACTGTACTTTTACTCCACTAATGTAAAGTTTAACAGTACTTTTACTCCACTAATGTAAAGTTTAACAGTACTTTTACTCCACTAATGTAAAGTTTAACAGTACTTTTACTCCACTAATGTAAAGTTTAACTGTACTTTTACTCCACTAATGCAAAGTTTAACAGTACTTTTACTCCACTAATGTAACAGCTTTTACTCCACTAATGTAAAAGTTTAACTAGCAACTTTTACTCCACTAATGTAAAGTTTAACAGTACTTTTACTCCACTAATGTAAAGTTTAACAGTACTTTTACTCCACTAATGTAAAGTTTAACACTGTACTTTTACTCCACTAATGCAAAGTTTAACAGCACTTTTACTCCACTAATGTAAAGTTTAACAGTACTTTTACTCCACTAATGTAAAGTTTAACAGTACTTTTACTCCACTAATGTAAAGTTTAACAGTACTTTTACTCCACTAATGTAAAGTTTAACAGTACTTTTACTCCACTAATGTAAAGTTTAACTGTACTTTTACTCCACTAATGTAAAGTTTAACAGTACTTTTACTCCACTAATGTAAAGTTTAACTGTAACAGTTTAACTTTTTACTCCACTAATGTAAAGTTTAACAGCACTTTTACTCCACTAATGTAAAGTTTAACTGTACTTTTACTCCACTAATGCAAAGTTTAACAGTACTTTTACTCCACTAATGTAAAGTTTAACAGTACTTTTACTCCACTAATGTAAAGTTTAACAGTACTTTTACTCCACTAATGTAAAGTTTAACTGTACTTTTACTCCACTAATGTAAAGTTTAACTGTACTTTTACTCCACTAATGTAAAGTTTAACAGTACTTTTACTCCACTAATGTAAAGTTTAACTGTACTTTTACTCCACTAATGTAAAGTTTAACTGTACTTTTACTCCACTAATGTAAAGTTTAACTGTACTTTTACTCCACTAATGTAAAGTTTACCTGAGTAAAAGTCGTGCTTCCTCCTCTCAGCTTTATGTGACAATATGAAACGATTGGAACATTTGAACAACGATTTGTTTCTTGCAGCTCCGTCAGATCTTATTTAATTTGTCTCATTTTTGTGTCTGTCCTTCGAAAACACCAGATTTTGTGATGTATTTAAGGTTTTGTCTTTTAAATTTCATTCACTTCAAATTATAAATCAGATGTTACGTCCAGTTACTTGTACATCGACTTTTTCTCGAGAAGTGTCTTTTCCTTTGAGCCTTGAGTAAATCCTTTTTGAGTCTTTGAGCTCCTGTCTTACTCCTGTCTTGCACCTGTCTTACTCCTGTCTTACTCCTGTCTTGCTCCTGTCGTTGTGTCAGGGATGAGTTTGTTTCTGAGTGGAGTGACTGACGACATGAGAGACGTTCACAGACAGAGACTCTTCTCAGTTTCTCGTCAGGATCTGCTGGACGTGTCTGAGAGGTAAAAAACACAATCTGCTCTCTGTTCTGATTCCTCTTTTATGTGTTTATATTTGAATTTTACACCAACACAGTTTTACTCTAGGGGTGTGCAAAAATATCGGAATATCGATATATCGTAATGTGATGATACAGTATTGATATCGTGGGCTGCTGTATCGATATATCACCAAGAGTATTTTTAGGTGTGTTTTACTAAATTATTTTGTTACAGCTACAGTTTTGTTGTTTGTGGAGTGAAAGGAAACTCATTTATGCGGCGACACATTTGACATTTTTACTGTTTTGATGATTAAAATGTTTGTGTTTCATATGAACTTTTACAAGAAGAAGTGATTTAACAAAGACTTTTAGTATCACAGACATGATTTAGACTTTATTTTTTATTGAACTGTATCGAATCAATTTGAAATATATCGTATCGAATCGAAAGTGCAGTGTATCGAGATATGTATCGTATCGTGGCCTGTGTATGGAAGTATGTATCGTATCGGCAACTCCTTAATGATACCAGCCCTGGTTCAGGTTTGAGTTTGGATCATTTAGATTGAAATAAATAGTCCAAGTGTCTGAGTCTATTTGACGCTGATGCTTTTCTACAGAGACTTTCAAAGTGTTTTCTTCACTATTCTTCATTCACTCCACACTCTGTGGTGGTAAGACAGTACTGTAGCCACAGCTGCCCTGGGACAGCTTGTACACCACTTTCAAGGCAGTGTGGGTGAAGTGTCTTGCTTAAGGACAAAACAACAGTTTTTTTGCCACTGGTGCCTCACTGTAGCACCTGGTTTGCCCAGTGGTTTCCCATCCCAGTCCTGACCAGGTCCAGCTCTGCTGAGCTTCTGAGACGTGACAAAATCAGGCTTTGAAAAACCAGAATGACAACAACAATAACACTGATTATTATATTAACATTTGTAATGTCAAGATTCAGCGTCATTGTTGATGCAGTTAAATGTGAGATGTACTCAGATGATCATTTCACTTCAAATGGAAAATAATGGTAAAGTTCATCAGATAGACATTCTACAACTAAGTACCATAACTCTACTCACCGTAACACCGCTCACCGTAACACCGCTCACCGTAACACCACTCACCGTAACACTACTCACCGTAACTCTACTCACCGTAACACCGCTCACCGTAACACCGCTCACCGTAACACCGCTCACCGTAACACCGCTCACCGTAACACCGCTCACCGTAACACCGCTCACCGTAACACCGCTCACCGTAACACTACTCACCGTAACTCACCGTAACTCTGCTCACCGTAACTCTCGTAACTCACCGTAACTCTGCTCACCGTAACACCGTAACTCACCGTAACACTACTCACCGTAACACTACTCACCGTAACTCTACTCACCGTAACTCCACTCATGTAACACTACTCACCGTAACACTCTTCTCACGTAACACTACTCTTCTCACGTAACACTCTTCACCGTTTCTCTCTGCTCTGCTCTCTGTGTTTGTGCAGGTACCTGAGCGTCGGCCGCTGCACAGACGGAGCGGCCGTTTTGGGTCCGGAGAACGACGCGATCCGGAAAGACCCGTCCTGGATCATCAAATAAGACAAAAGGAGGACGCTGTTACGGTTTTAGTATTTCACATTTGAGGCGTTTTCAGTGGCCAAAGCTCTAGTTTTATTTCATTAAAGGAATCATGTTTTCGCTGCTCAAATCTGCACAGAAAATCACTCGAATTGAGAATATTCATGAAGTGGACCAACATGACTCAAAGGGAATATGTCTGGATTTGTTTTTGGAGATGTTCACTTGAAAACTACCGCTCCTCATGACATCACGAGGTGGAACAGAGCGTTTGGAGCTTTGCAGGTGTAGACGAATAATAAAGAGAGTAGAACGAAACAAAACACAAGTCCAGGTCTGATTTTGAGGACGGAACGACATTAGAACACGACTTAAATCTCACAAGAGTCGAACCTTTTACATGTTTAAACCGAGGATTAAAGTTACAGTGTGTCACTTTCTGGAGTTGGCACGACAGAAAACCAGACTTTGGTACGTTCTCCATCGTTACAGACAGTGTAGTGGAGTAACAGATTACATGTACCGGAGTTATGTAATCAGAGTACAAATGATGAGTAACTGTATTCAGTTACAGTTACTGTTTCAGTGAGTGGTAATTGGATTACAGTTACTTTGTTGAAATAAATGGATTACATGGTGGTATTTTCCTGTTTTCACATTTTGGGCTATAGTCTAAACCAGGACTAAACCAGGTCTAAACCAGGTCTAAACCAGGTCTAAACCAGGTCTAAACTAGGTCTAAAACCAGGTCTAAACTAGGTCTAAAACTAGGTCTAAAACCAGGTCTAAAACCAGGTCTAAAACCAGGTCTAAAACCAGGTCTAAAAC
>NW_026571095.1:37346182-37463682 GCF_026225935.1 Boleophthalmus pectinirostris | reverse complement strand
AAAAGACACGTTTAAATTAAATCCAGCTTTTACTAATAATCATTATAATTCAGATTTATTCTTAATTACAAAAACATTATTATTTGGTTTTAGTTTGTTTAAACCTAAAACGCGTCTCTCTGATCATTTTAAAGCCCATTTTAAACAGATTCATATAAAAACAGATGGATTGTCACGTGATGGAAAAGCTGCTGTTTGCTTAAAATTACAAAATAAAAGTTGAATAATTATTACAGGATTCATTAAAAGTGTTCAAACGTACAACACAAAGAAACGATTCTTCTCAAAACAACATAACATGTGTTTAAAATCAAGATTTAAAATAAAGAGAGAGACGTCGAGAAGGGAAAAGGGGGCGGGGCATGAGGCAGTGTGGGCGGGGCATGAGGCAGAGTGGGCGGGACAGTGTCTCCGTGGAGGGTTTTTCGGTCAAAGTCGTCGATAAAAATTTTTTTTTCGTTTTTTGGAGATTGAGTCCCCAAATTTGTCAGATTACCGTATTTTTCGGACTATAAATTAGGGTGACCAAACGTCCGTTTTTCCCCCGGACATTTTTTTGCGTCCTGTCCTGAGCGTCCAGGTTTTTTTTTTTTTAATGATGCAAATGTCCGGGTTTTCATGATCTTGCCAATTAATTCAAGATTATATCAAACTTTTGCGCTGCCTACACCACGGACTGAACCAAGACTAAACCAGGACTAACCCAGGACTGAAGAGGAGGACTAATCCAGGATGGAACTAGGACTAAAACAGGACTAAACCGGAACTGAACCAGGACTCAGTGTCAGGACGGGCTCGGAGGTGACGCAGGAGAAAGGACCGGCTCAGCTCCACACCTCACGGAGTTAAACGCTGCAGTCGCCCGATCGCGCTTTACGGACAAACTGCTCGGCGTTTTGTCTCTTAAGTCCAAGATTAGTCCTGGTTTAGACCTGGTTTAGTCCTGACTCACCCGTGTGTAATTACTACCCGCCTGTAATACACAATACGCTTTCATACGCTGTAAAAAAAAAAAAAAAAAAAAAAAAAAAAACAGCATGCAAAATTGCACAAAATGTTATTTTTTTTAAATCAGCGAAACGGCGAGACCACAAATGGCGAACCGCGATATATCGAGGGACGAGTGTAGCTCAATGTCGAGGCCCCACCCCCCACCCCCGGTAAAGTGTCCGGGTTTTCACAAACGGAAATATGGTCACCCTACTATAAGTGTCACTTTTTTTCCTGGTTTGTGTTTTCCGGTGTGACTTCTGTATTAAAATCTGCTCCTGTTCCTCCTGTACCACTGTCACTTCACTCTACTGCGCATGTCTCCTGCAGGAAGAGCCTCCGTCGCGAAATCTGCAGCTGAAAACGGAAATCGAGCCGCAGAAAGAAAAGTTTGGAGTGAGTGAGAAACTTGTGACACCGGGAGGACGAACCGTGAAACCGAAACAGTCCTGTCGGGATTCAGAAAGACCCGGATAATCGTCTCTGTTCACGCTGACGTTTGGAAACACGCGACGACGACTGGGCTCGACCGACTGCGATCAAACCCGCTGAAGTAAACGTGCTCAGCGGTAAAACGAAGTCTGCAGACATGTGTGCCGTTTGGAATCGCCTCGTCTCTTCTAATCAGTCGGGAAATGATGAAAACTGAAGTGTGGTTGGAATCGTCGATGAGCCGAACATAACGGAACTCTACAACGACACGGAGACGGAGAAAACTGCGACATTTTCTCATTTTTCCTACATTTTGTCAGACTTACGACCGCACACAGAGCCCAAAGGAAGTCGTCATCGCGTGTTTCCGAACGTCTTCCTGGTTCGTGACGTCAGCGTGAACGGAGACGATTCTAAACTGGAACCGAAAACGTCCTGTCGGGATTTGAAAGACCCGAATAATTCTAACTGGAACTGATGCTGAGTCTGACGTTACATTTCCTCCAAAAAGTGTGACTTATATGTGTTTTTTTCTTCTTCATTACACATTTTTTGACTGGTGTGTTTTAAACTCTGGAGCGACTTATAGCCCGAAAAATACGGTAAAGTTTTTCATCACGTTCGAGCATTTTGTTGGACCCTGGATGTGTTTTTTGTGAGGGATTAGTGGGTCCTCTGGGTCCATGAATCAGTGTCGGTTCCGTCCTGTAGGGGGCAGCAGGTCAGGGCCTGGAGCGGTGGTTCGGGTCAGTCGGGTCCTGTAGGGGGCGCTGGTCCGTGGCGTTGGGGTTTGCGGCGGGGGTGGCGGGCGGATCGCTGACGGTTGGAGGGTTTGTGTGGTTTCAGACGTGTGGCAGGTTTGAACCAGCAGGGGGCGCTTCAGATATGGTGTGGGTGTCCTTGGCTCGTGACTCGGGTCAAATGCTCCAGGTGACCCGAGTCTCCTGTAGAGGTGTGGCAGGTCGGGGGTCGGGCTCAGTGGGTTAAACGGCTGCAGAGGTGTGGGTGTCCTTGGCTCTGACTTGGGTCAAATGCTCCAGCAGAGGGCAGTACCGAGGTGTGGGTGTCCTCTAGGGGGCAGTACCGAGGTGTGGGTGTCCTCTAGGGGGCAGTACTGAGGTGTGGGTGTCCTCTAGGGGGCAGTACAGAGGTGTGGGTCACCTGTAGGGGGCAGTACAGAGGTGTGGGTCACCTGTAGGGGGCAGTACAGAGGTGTGGGTCACCTGTAGGGGGCAGTACAGAGGTGTGGGTCACCTGTAGGGGGCAGTATCAGGGCTGTGGGTGTCCTTGGCTCTGACTTGGGTCAAATGCTCCTGTAGGGGGCAGTATCAGACGGCTGTAGAGCTGTGGGCGTCCTGTAGGGGGCGCTCTCAGATGGATGCAGGGGTCCAGGTGTCCTGTAGGGGGCAGTAAGTGTTCTGTAGGGGCAGTAGGGGGCGAGTGGCCTGTAGGGGGCAGTGAAGGTCTGGGTGTCCTACAGGAGGCGCTCTCAGACGGCCGCAGACATGTGGGTGTCTTTGGGGCGGACTCGGGGGCAGTAGGGAGCAGTATCAGGGGTCCGGGTGGCCTACAGGGGGCAGTAGAGGACAGTAGAAGTTTGGGTGTCCTGTAGGAGGCGCTCTCAGATGGCGGCAGACGTGTGGGTGGTCTTTGGGGCGCACTCGGGGACAGTAGGTGTCCTGTAGAGATGCGGGTGGCCTGTAGGGGGCACTCTCATGGCAGATGTGTGGGTGTCTTTGGGGCGCACTGGGGAGCAGTAGGTGGTCTTTGGGGTACTCTCAGATGGCGGCAGACGTGTGGGTGTCCTTGGGGTGCACTCGGGGGCAGTAGGTGGTCTTTAGGGGTACTCTCAGATGGCGGCAGACGTGTGGGTGGTCTTTTGGGGTACTCTCAGATGGCGGCAGACGTGTGGGTGGTCTTTTGGGGTACTCTCAGATGGCGGCAGACGTGTGGGTGGTCTTTTGGGTACTCTCAGATGGCGGCAGACGTGTGGGTGGTCTTTTGGGGTACTCTCAGATGGCGGCAGACGTGTGGGTGGTCTTTTGGGGTACTCTCAGATGGCGGCAGACGTGTGGGTGGTCTTTTGGGGTACTCTCAGATGGCGGCAGACGTGTGGGTGGTCTTTTGGGGTACTCTCAGATGGCGGCAGACGGCAGTGTGGGTGGTCTTTTGGGGTACTCTCAGATGGCGGCAGACGTGTGGGTGGTCTTTTGGGGTACTCTCAGATGGCGGCAGACGTGTGGGTGGTCTTTTGGGGTACTCTCAGATGGCGGCAGACGTGTGGGTGTCCTTGGGGCGCACTCGGGCCAGATGTTCCAGTTGACCCGAGTCGGAAACGTCGTAACTCGTTTTGTATTTGGCCAAAATCTTCATGAGGGGGCGGAGCTTCAGCCACCACTGCTCCTTAGGGATACGATGACTACGGAAAGAAGGAGAGAAGGAGGGAGAGAGAGAGAGAGAAGGAGGAATGGAGAGAGAGAGGGGAAGAAGACAAGAGAGAAAGAGGGACAAAGGGAGAGGGGGAGAGAAAGAAAGAGAGAGAGGCAGAGAGAGTGAAGAAGCGAAGAGAGAGAGGGAGAAAGATGTAGAGCGACAGAGAGAGAGAGGGGGGAGAGAAGGAAAGAGGGAAGAAGAGGAGTGACAGAGAGAGAGAGAGAGAGAGAGAGAGGTGAGGTAAGGGAGGAGAGAAAAAAGAAGGAAAAGAGGGAAGTGCAGAGGGAGTGAAGAAGAGGAGAGAGAAAGAGGAGACAAAAGAGAGAGAGAAAACAGGGAAGTGGAGGAGAAGATGTTTTTAGTGAGATGATAAACCAGTTCCTTTTATTTTATTCATTTCAGTTTTAGTGTTTTTGTGTTCAAACAGATTGTTGTGTTTTTGTATTTTTGTGTTTTTATAGTTTTGTGTTTATGTGTTTTTTTGTTTTTATATTTTTTGTGTTTTGTATTTTTGTATTTTTGTGTTTTGTGTTTTTGTATTTTTGTGTTTTATGTTTTTGTATTTTTGTAGTTTTGTGTTTTTGTATTTATGTAGTTTTGTGTTTTTGTATTTTTGTGTTTTTGTATTTTTGTGTTTTGTGTTTTGTGTTTTTATAGTTTTGTGTTTTGTGTTTTTTTGTTTTTGTGTTTTGTATTTTTGTGTTTTCGTATTTTTGTGTTTTTGTGTTTTTTGTGTTTTGTATTTTTGTGTTTTTGTATTTTTGTGTTTTGTAGTTTTGTAGTTTTGTGTTTTTGTGTTTTGTATTTTTGTATTTTTGTGTTTTGTATTTTTGTGTTTTTATATTTTTGTGTTTTTCTTACACAAAGTCTGTTTCTTCCTGCAGGTGGGACAGAGGCTGAAACACCAGAAGCTCTGCGACGCATCCCCAACAAACACGCAGTGTCCTCTGAGTTCGCAAACACACGACCTGAAACACACAAGAGAACACACGACCTGAGGCACACACACGACCTGAGGCACACACACACGACCTGAGACACACACACACGACCTGAGACACACACACACACGACCTGAGACACACACACACACGACCTGAGACACACACACACACCTTGAGACACACACACACACACACACACTGAGACACACACACACACGACCTGAGACACACACACACACCTGAGACACACACACGACCTGAGACACACACACGACCTGAGATACACACACGACCTGAGACACACACACACGACCTGAGACACACACACACGA
Organism: Boleophthalmus pectinirostris; assembly: GCF_026225935.1. Taxonomy (NCBI): domain Eukaryota; kingdom Metazoa; phylum Chordata; class Actinopteri; order Gobiiformes; family Gobiidae; genus Boleophthalmus; species Boleophthalmus pectinirostris. Next base: position 37,458,551 of record NW_026571095.1, on the reverse strand, counting down.
CCTGAAACAGACAAGAGAACACACGACCTGAGGCACACACGACCTGAAACACACACACACGACCTGAGACACACACACACAACCTGAGACACACACATGACCTGAGACACACACACGACCTGAGACACACACACGACCTGAGACACACACATGACCTGAGACACACACACGACCTGAAACAGACAAGAGAACACATGACCTGAGGCACACACAAACGACCTGAGACACACACACAACCTGAGACACACACACGACCTGAGATACACACACGACCTGAGACACACACACACGACCTGAACACAGACACACGACCTGAGACACACACACACGACCTGAGACACACACATGACCTGAGACACACACGCGACCTGAAACAGACAAGAGAACACATGACCTGAGGCACACACAAACGACCTGAGACACACACACAACCTGAGACACACACACGACCTGAGATACACACACACGACCTGAGACACACACACACGACCTGAAACAGACACACGACCTGAGACACACACATGACCTGAGGCTCACCTCCCTTGTAGGACTCGTGCAGACTGCGGGTGATCCACTGCATGGCCTTGGCGGCGATTTTGGTGCTGAAGTTTCTGTCGAACGGAGACGGAGCGCCCCCCTGTGGACACACACGGTGACATCATCAGGTGGTGACTCGAGTGTTTTTTGTTTTTTTTTGTGAGGATCTATTCAGCAACATCGAGCTTTTCTCCATGTTGCAGTAGTTTTGTTTTAGATCAATATTGTGATTTGAGTCATCCGTGTGTCATTCATTCATTTTTCAAAATAAAACCAAAAATAAGAAAACGAAAAAACAACGATTTTCTTCATTATTTGTCTCCAAAACCAAAATCAAAAAACAGATAATTCATCCATCCATCCATTTTCTTCCGCTTATCTGGGGTCAGGTCACGGGGGCATCAGTCTAAGCAGGGACTCCCAGACTTCCTTCACCCCAGACATGTCCTCCAGCTCCTCCGGGGGGACCCCGAGGTGTTCCCAGGCCAGCCCAGAGACATAGTCCCTCCAGTGTGTCCTGGGTCTTCCCCGGGGCCTCCTCCCGGTGGGACATGCCCAGAACGAGGGAGGCGCCCAGGAGGCATCCGGAACAGATGCCCGAGCCTCAACTGGCTCCTCTTGACGTGGAGGAGCAGCGGCTCTACTCCGAGCTCCTCCCGTGTGACTGAGCTCCTCACTCTATCTCTAAGGGAGACGCCCAGCCACCCTGCGGAGGAAACTCATTTCGAGCTCTTGTATCCGCGATCTCGTCCTTTCGGTCTCTACCCAGAGCTCATGACCAGAGGTGAGAGTAGGAACGAAGACTGACCGGTAAATCGAGAGCTTCGCCTTTCGACTCAGCTCCTCTTCACCACAACGGTCCGATACAGCGACCGCATCACTGCAGACGCTGCACCTGTCCACCTGTCAATCTCACGCTCCGTCCTCCCCTCACTCGAGAACAAGACCCTGAGATACTTGAACTCCTCCACTTGAGGCAGAGACTCCCCACCCACCCGCCTGGAGAGGGCAAGATGCCTTTTTCCGGTCGAGAACCACGACCTCGGACTTGGAAGAGCTGATTCTCATCCCAGCCGCTTCACACTCGGCTGCAAACCGCCCCAGTGCTGCAGGTCCTGGTTCGATGAAACCAACAGGACGACATCAGAGATGATCCTGTGGTCCTCAAACCGGCCCCCCTCCGGCCCCTGACTGCGCCTAGAAATTCTGTCCATAAAAACAATGAACAGAACCGGTGACAGGGGCGGCCCTGGCGGAGTCCAACATGCACCGAGAACAGGTCTGACTTACTGTGGCAATGAACACAGCTCCTGCTCCGGTCATACAGGGACTGGACCCCAGACTCCCAGAGCGCCCCCCACAGGACACAGGTAATGATTCTTTTTTTCAGTTTTCAATTTTGTGTTTAAATGAAGAATGGAAAAAATGGATAACGGACTGAACCAGGTCTAAACCAGGACTGAACCAGGACTGAGACCAGGACTGAACCAGGATTAAGACCAGGACTTAGACCGGGACCAGACCAGGACCAAACCGTGACTGAGACCGAGACCAGACCCAGGACTGAGACTGGAACCAGACCCAGGACTGAGACTGGAACCAGACCAGGACCAGATTGGGACCAGACCGGGACTGAGACCAGACCGGGACCAGACCAGGACCAAACCAGGACCATGACCATGACCAGACCAGGACCGAGATCGTAACCAGACCAGGACCAAACTGGGACCAGACCGGGACCAAACCACGACCGCAAGCAGACCAGGACCAGACCAGAACTGAGACTGGAACCAGACCAGGAAACTGAAAATGTTATTGTCCTGGTCGTAGTTGATCCTAAAGATGCCGATACAGACACGACTTTGACCCAAAATCACAACAAATCTGCACTAAAATGCAAAAATAAGGTCAGGGATAGAGATACACTTCTGTTTTCGACTCATTTTGAGGTGATTTTGGAGTGTGGTGGTCTTTCACGTCCTCGTCTAAACTCATGTGCAGAGTTTCAGTGTTGGAGTCTCCAGCTGCTGCAGACACTTTCTCAGGAAAAGTCACGTTTGCAAAATCTAAAAACACAGAACCTTCTTTAATCAGCGAAAACAAAACTGGGTCAAATTCTGCGTCAGCTCAAACGAGTCCCTGAAAGAACCCAGAGACCCAGAGACCACGCTGTGAGAAGCGGAGCACCCACACTCACAGCAGGAGGGTCCCGGGTTCCATCTTCAACCCTAAAGAACAAACAGATCAGATCCTCCAAAGTCCCTCTGCTCCTGACAGAGTTAACCCAGACACTCTGAAGGATCAAGGGTCAAATGCAGAGGACAAAACTCCCGATGGAGACAATAAAGTGTAACTTCACTTTAGATACTGTTGTGCTCCTGAGCAAGACACTTTACCCCCTTTATGAATGTGTTGTGTGAGTAAATGGTGTTGGAGGAGCAGATGGCACATTCTCAGGGTGGTGTATGAAAAAAAAGTCGCCCACAGAGACCCTCACGCTTCAGCGGGTGAGTCGCCCACAGAGACCCTCACGCTTCAGCGGGTGAGTCGCCCACAGAGGACCCTCACGCTTCAGCAGGTGAGGACCAAAGTCGCCCACAGAGACCCTCACGCTTCAGCGGGTGAGGTTCAAAGTCGCCCACAGAGGACCCTCACGCTTCAGCGGGTGAGGTCCAAAGTCGCCCACAGAGACCCTCACGCTTCAGCGGGTGAGTCGCCCACAGAGACCCTCACGCTTCAGCGGGTGAGTCGCCCACAGAGGACCCTCACGCTTCAGCAGGTGAGGACCAAAGTCGCCCACAGAGACCCTCACGCTTCAGCAGGTGAGGACCAAAGTCGCCCACAGAGACCCTCACGCTTCAGCAGGTGAGGACCAAAGTCGCCCACAGAGGACCCTCACGCTTCAGCTGGTGAGTCGCCCACAGAGGACCCTCACGCTTCAGCAGGTGAGGACCAAAGTCGCCCACAGACGACCCTCACACCACTCAAACGTTGGGTTGGATTTAAAATATCAGCAAAGGATCAGAAGAAACAGGAAGGTGAACAACGGAAACAACGGAGAAAACAAATGGAGAAAAACGCCAAGACCCAAAACGAGCAGCTAAACATCTGTACAGTCTGACAAATGAAGGTCAGGCCAGTTACGTCCTGCAGTCCTCCACTCCTCCACCAGGGTGCTCCCTCCTGCTGGGCCACCTATCTAGAAGCTCACACCTGTCACACTGCACCTGCCGCAGGTGAGAGAGGTGGATCCTCTGGAACAACAACAACAACGACAACAACAAAACAACAAAAAACAATAACAACAACAAAAACAATAACAACAACAACAAAAACAATAACAACAATAACAACAACAACAACGACAACAACAAAACAACAACAACAATAACAACAACAATAACAATAACAACAACAACAACAACAGCTGGAGTCAACCAGAGGCACAGCTTTTTTCTCACTGGGCTCCTCTGGGCTGACAGTAGTAGTAGTAGTAGTAGTAGTAGTAGTAGTAGTAGTAGTAGTAGTAGTAGTAGTAGTAGTAGTAGTAGTAGTAGTATTCGTACCTGCTGCATGTGTCCCAGGATGTTCTTGCGACAGTCGAAAACGCCTTTTCCCTCTTCGCTGTACAACTGATACATGAAATCTGTGGTGAAGTTTCCATTACAGTTTTCATTCCTGAAAATACAAACAACACAGACAGACAGGTGAGACAGGTGAGACAGGTGAGACAGGTGAGACAGGTGAGACAGGTGAGACAGGTGAGACAGGTGAGACAGGTGAGACAGGTGAGACAGGTGAGGCAGGTGAGACAGGTGAGACAGGTGAGACAGGTGCGACAGGTGAGACAGGTGAGACAGGTGAGACAGGTGAGACAGGTGAGACAGGTGACAGGTGAGACAGGTGACAGGTGACAGGTGAGACAGGTGAGACAGGTGAGACAGGTGAGACAGGTGAGACAGGTGAGACAGGTGAGGCAGGTGAGACAGGTGAGACAGGTGAGGTGACAGGTGAGACAGGTGAGCAGGTGAGACAGGTGAGGCAGGTGAGGCAGGTGAGGCAGGTGAGACAGGTGAGACAGGTGAGACAGGTGAGACAGGTGAGACAGGTGAGACAGGTGAGGCAGGTGAGGCAGGTGAGGCAGGTGAGACAGGTGAGGGTGAGACAGGTGAGACAGGTGAGACAGGTGAGACAGGTGAGGCAGGTGAGGCAGGTGAGACAGGTGAGAGTGTCAGGTGCAGATTTGTTGACCTGGTTTTTGGTTCATTTCTCTGTAATTCTTGAAACTGACACAAAGTTTACCTTCAGTCCTGGTTTAGTCCTGGTTTAGTCCTGGTTCAGTCCTGGTTTAGTCCTGGTTTAGTCCTTGTTTTAGACCTGATTTAGACCTAGTTTAGTTCTGGTTTAGTTCTGGTTTAGTCCTGGTTCAGTCCTGGTTCAGTCCTTGGTTCAGTCCTTGGTTTAGTCCTGGTTTAGTTCTGGTTTAGTTCTGGTTTAGTCCTGGTCTAGTCCTGGTTTAGTCCTGGTTTAGTCCTGGTTCAGTCCTGGTCTAGTCTTGGTTTAGTCCTGGTTCAGTCCTGATCGTCTCTGTCAGGAGAAATAAACTAAAGTCTTTTTTTTTTTTTTTTTTTTCACAATCGCTTCAGAAATCAGAGCCGTTTTTCCACCTCAAACGTTTCATCCGCTCGCTCGTTTCCGTGGAGACGTTACTGCTTTACCCGAAATGTCCCACAGTGAAGCTTTAAACGTATTTACAACCACAGAACGAACAGGGGTTAGGTTTTCAGGCTATTTCTGAACAAACAAAATAATAGACATTCCAAACAAAGCAAATGACATCTCCATGGCAACAAGCAGGTGCATAGAAAAGTTCCACAGTGCAGCTTTAACAGAATTTCCTTCTCTCGTAACAGATACAAGTACGTAAGAAGTACACGGACTGATTAAAGGTCACTGATACTTTTTTTTACCGCAATAATTCTGGTAATTATTCGTAAAAATATGTTAAAACGGAATATTCAAGTAGTTCTCAGTCGTGTGGGTTTATCGTTTCCACGGAGACGCAGTAAAGTCCTCGTTTAATGCGTCGGTGACTTTGCGCTCACGCTGCAAAGTCACCGTCCTCTGTCCCATAAACAACCACGTCCTGAAAAACGCGAGACTTTAAAAATAATCCTGAAACAAAGGCACAAACGCTGAATTTACACCAACGCAAAACAAAAAAAAGTGTGATTATTTTCAAAAGTCCCGTCAGGTTTTAAAATCAGAACGAGCTTCTCACCTGAGCACGATTCCTCTCTGGATACTCGTCTTCATCTTCTCCGTCAGATGTTCGACGTTCGCCTGAAAAAACAAAAGCGCAAAGACGAAAAGGAAAAGGAAGAGGATGAAGTGAGACGAGGAGCATAAACACTTTCTCTCTTTCTCTCTCTCCGTTCCTCTCGCAGTGTCACAGTATCACCACCAGATGGAGCCGTTTCACACACTGCAGGAGTCACATTCTGACCTGGACCTCCCACTTTACACAAGAACGTTTTAAAGTCAGAAAGTGCAGTCAAAAATTATCGTTACTTCAAACTATTTTTACTTAGCAGAGGTGGGGACTTGCAAATTATGACTTGGACTCGAGTTGACTTGATAAAATGGACTAAAACCTGGGACTCGACTTGGGACTTGAAGGTCAATGAACTCGGGACTTGACGCTTCTTCTAAAAAAATCTGTTTTTAGAAAATACTTTTCTCTTTACAGTTGATAAATGCGATGATGAATTTTACAGGAACAAACTGGAACATCCCATTTCTGTTTGATATTTTGGATGAAAACTGAAGTACTGCGATACTCAAAAGTACTACAGTAATTTACAGTACAATACAGTAAACCAGAGGGACCTACAGAGAACATGATCCTTCCATTTCTGAATTCTTTCTGTTCTGACGTAATGATTCACACTCAGATCTTGTCAAAACATTTAAAAAGGAAAAATGAGCATTTCTACGACTCAACTCTTATATAAATATTCATATAACAGATAAACCTTTCATACACCATGACTTTTTAAGAACAATTTAGTTTAAACGACTTGGACTTGACTTGGACTTATGGGCCAGTGACTCGAGACTCGACTCGGACTTGTCTGTATTTGACTTGGGACTTGACTTGGACTTGAGGTCAAAGACTTGAGACTTACTTGAGACTCGCAAAACAATGACCCAGTCCCACCTCTGTTACTTAGTACAAGTAAAGAAGTGGTCCAGGAAAGTCTGTATTTGTGGGAACTATTAATCAGTTACACAATTTTAGAGCCAGTCTGAGTTTGTCTCCAGTGGGTTAAAGTCCTCACTGTCACATATCTGCAGGACAAGCTCAGGTCATGACTCGGACAGGAAGTACGAGCACATGTGTCCTGGTGTCAGGTCTCTGCACTGCCCCCTGTGGCTCAGGTTTGGATCTACAATAAAACCTGGATAAGCCCCTCCCCCTCTGTCTCTAGTGGCCGCTCCAGGTACTGCAGCTCCCACAAAGAATTCTCCCTCAGAGCTCAAGTCAAACTGCCCGTGTTCTTCAGGGCGTCGACAACTTTCACAGAGGACGGGTTTTGTAGGATTCTTTTCTATTTTCACAACATAAACTTTTAAAAAAAGTTTAAATCATCAAAGCTCCTAAAAGTGATCTTTGTGAGACTTGACAGGAAGTAAATGTGGAAGAGAACTTTTTTTTTGGACCCATGAGCCGATGAGAACAGAAAACAACACCACTTCATCTTGAGTTCACCTTTAGATCTGATGAGAGCTCAGGTCTGTGGCTCAGGTCTGTGGCTCAGGTCTGTGCTCACAGTGTGTGTAAGTTCACAGTGTGTATAAGATCACAGTGTGTGCATAAGGTCACGTGTGTGTAAGGTCACAGTGTGTGTAAGGTACAGTGTGTGTGTCACCACCTGCAGGTCACAGTGTGTAAGGTCACAGTGTGTGTAAGGTCACGGTGTGTGTAAGGTCACGGTGTGTGTAGGTCACAGTGTGTATGGTCACAGTGTGTGTAAGGTCACCTGCAGTGTGTGTGTAAGGTCACAGTGTGTGTAAGTCACCTGTGTGTAACAGCACCTGTGGTCACAGTGTGTGTAAGGTAAGGTCACAGTGTGTGTAAGGTCACAGTGTGTGTAAGGTCACAGTGTGTGTAAGTCACAGTGTGTGTAAGGTCACAGTGTGTGTAAGGTCACAGTGTGTGTAAGGTCACGGTGTGTGTAAGGTCACAGTGTGTGTAAGGTCACAGTGTGTGTAAGGTCACAGTGTGTGTAAGGTCACAGTGTGTGAGGTCACAGTGTGTGTAAGGTCACAGTGTGTGTAAGGTCACAGTGTGTGTAACAGCCCCACCTGTAGGTCACAGTGTGTGTAAGGTCACAGGTGTGTGTAAGGTCACAGTGTGTGTAAGGTCACAGTGTGTGTAAGGTCACAGTGTGTGTAACAGCCCCACCTGTAGGTCAAGTGTCACGGGTGTGTGTAAGGTCACAGTGTGTGTAGTGTGTACAGTGTGTGTAACAGCCCCAGTGTGTGAGGTCACAGTGTGTGTAAGGTCACAGTGTGTGTATAGTCACAGTGTGTGTAAGGTCACAGTGTGTGTAAGAGCCCCACCTGCAGGTCACAGTGTGTGTAACAGCCCCACCTGTAGGTCACAGTGTGTGAGGTCACAGTGTGTGAGGTCACAGTGTGTGTAAGGTCAGTGTGTGTAAGAGCCCCACCTGCAGGTCGCGGATGTCAAACGGTTCTTCGTAGATATAAACCGAGTCGGCGCCGGCCGCCAGCCCGCCCACGGTTGCCAGGTAACCGCAGTAGCCGCCCATGGTCTCGATGATGAAGACGCGGCGCTTGGTTCCGCTCGCCGACTGTTTGATCCGGTCACACGTCTGAGGGGGTCAAAGGTCACAAAAGCAAAATCAGAAGAAAACACGAGGGTCGGTTTAAAGTCTGCGACGCAGAGCGGAGCTGAATCTGACTCATTTTCATTCGATTTGAGATTTGATTTCATGAAACCCTCGACTTGCTGCACAAAAACTGTTGAATATTGATTTATTTTAGTCAAAAACACAAATCTGAACTCGTCAGATTGAGCTCCGCTTCCTCCTCTGACCCCAAACGCTTCACCAAACCACAGACCATGCAGCTGTTCATGCTCCAAAATCCGTGTCGTTCATTCATTGGTTTTTCAAAATAAAACCAAAAATAAGAAAACGAAAAAACAACAATTTTCTTCATTATTTGTCTCCAAAACCAAAATAAAAAAAACAGATAATGATTGTTTTTTTTTTTTCAGTTTTCAATTTTGTGTTTAAATGAAAAATGGAAAAAAACGGATAACGACCGTTTCCATTTTACGTGACTTAAACTGAGATACCGGACTGAACCAGGACTAAAACAGGTCCAGGACCAGATGGGGACTGAGACCAGGACTGAAACTGGGACCAGACCGGAATTGAGATCGGGACCAGACCAGGACCAGACAGTGATTGAGACCAGAACTGAGACTAGGACCAGACCGGGACCAAACCAGGACTGAAAACGATTTAGTCCTGGTTTAGTTCGATTTTAGTCCTGGTCCAGTCCTGGTTTAGCCCTGTTTTAGTCCTGTTTTACTCCTGTGTTAGTCCTGTTTTAGTCCTGGTCCAGTCCTGGTTTAGTCCTGTTTTAGTCCTGTTTTAGTCCTGTTTTAGTTCCTGTTTAGTCCTGTTTTAGTCCTGGTCCAGTCCTGGTCCAGTCCTGTTTTAGTCCTGTTTTAGTCCTGGTTTAGTCCAGTCCTGGTTTAGTCCTGTTTTAGTTCCTGTTTTAGTCCTGTTTTAGTCCTGGTCCAGTCCTGGTCCAGTCCTGGTTTAGTCCTGGTTTAGTCCTGGTCCAGTCCTGGTCCAGTCCTGGTTTAATCCTGGTTTAGTCCTGGTTTAGTCCTGGTCCAGTCCTGGTTTAATCCTGGTTTAATCCTGGTTTAATCCTGGTTTAATCCTGGTTTAGTCCTGGTTTAGTCCTGGTTTTATCCGTTTTTTCCATTTTCCATTTAAAAACAAAATAAAAAAACTGAAAAAACAAATCATTATCTGTTTTTTCATTTTGGTTTTGGAGACAAATAATGAAGAAAATCGTTGTTTGTTTTTTTTCCATTTTCTTATTTTTGGTTTTATTTTGAAAAACGAATGAACGAACGACACACGGATTCTCCAAGCTCAGCAAACACAAATATTCCATGTTAAAGCTTTACGGTTAAAACTGGGATAATGCTTCAAAAACACTTACTGTCCACCGTGACTTATGATGAAAAATAAGAACTGTTTTTATTTATTTAGTGTACGATCCATAAACAAAACTCACCCGGGGCTAAGGACTGGCACCAAACATGTGAAAATTTACATTTATATTTATATTTTTGACAATAGTTCAGATTCATACAGACCTGAAGCACGAGCAGAACTTCACTCTGGAGACTTTTTCTCTGATTTTCAAACTGTGATTCTGATTTGTCTGTGACTCACGGCGCTCGACCAGTCAAAAGTCTGGACGCACTTTTTCATTTAAATGTTTTTATTATGTTTGTGTTTGTTCTGTGTTTTAATTGTGACATTTTAAATCACAATATTCATCTAAAACGACTTCATAAAAGAAACAAGTGCACTGATTTCCGCGTTAGAAAACTGTGGTGACGTTGTTTTATTTTCGCGTCTTTCGGTTCTAGAGTTTCAGTTTCGTCTCTCGTCTCTAGACTCTGTGTTTCAGTTTCATCTCTCGTCTCTAGACTCTGTGTTTCAGTTTCATCTCTCGGTCTCTAGACTCTGTGTTTCAGTTTCAGTCTGTCAGTCTCTCTAGACTCTGTGTTTCAGTTTCTTCTCTAGTCTGTCTCTAGACTCTGTGTTTCAGTTTCAGTCTCTCTCTAGTCTGTATTTCAGTTTCATCTCTCTCAGTCTTCTTCAGACTCTGTGTTTCAGTTTTCAGTCTCTCGTCTCTCTCAGACTCTGTGAGTTTCAGTTTCGTCTCTCTCTCTGTCTCTCTCTGAGACTCTGTGTTTCAGTTTCGTCTCTCTCTGTTCTAGAGTTTCTCTCTCTGTCTCTGTTTTCAGTTTCGTCTCTAGACTCTGTGTTTCAGTTTCAGTTTCAGTCTCTCTCTCTAGACTCTGTGTTTCAGTTTCTCTCTAGTCTCTCAGTTTCAGTCTCTCTCGTCTCTCTCTCTAGACTCTGTGTTTCAGTTTCGTCTCTCGTCTCTAGACTCTGTGTTTCAGTTTCGTCTCTCTCTGTCTGTCTTTCAGTTTCATCTCTCGTCTCTAGACTCTGTGTTTCAGTTTCGTCTCTCGTCTCTAGACTCTCTCTCGTCTCTCTCTAGACTCTCAGTTTCGTCTCTAGACTCTGTGTTTCAGTTTCATCTCTCGAGACTCTGTGTTTCAGTTTCGTCTCTAGACTCTGTGTTTCAGTTTCGTCTCTAGACTCTGTGTTTCAGTTTCGTCTCTAGACTCTGTGTTTCAGTTTCGTCTCTCGTCTCTAGACTCTGTGTTTCAGTTTCAGTCTCTCGTCTCTAGACTCTGTGTTTCAGTTTCGTCTCTAGACTCTGTGTTTCAGTTTCGTCTCTCGTCTCTAGACTCTGTGTTTCAGTTTCAGTCTCTAGACTCTGTGTTTCAGTTTCGTCTCTAGACTCTGTGTTTCAGTTTCGTCTCTTTCGTCTCTAGACTCTGTGTTTCAGTTTCGTCTCTAGACTCTGTGTTTCAGTTTCGTCTCTCGTCTCTAGACTCTGTGTTTCAGTTTCGTCTCTCGTCTCTAGACTCTGTGTTTCAGTTTCGTCTCTAGACTCTGTGTTTCAGTTTCGTCTCTAGACTCTGTGTTTCAGTTTCGTCTCTAGACTCTGTGTTTCAGTTTCAGACTCTGTGTTTCAGTTTCTGTCTCTAGACTCTGTGTTTCAGTTTCGTCTCTCGTCTCTAGACTCTGTGTTTCAGTTTCGTCTCTAGACTCTGTGTTTCAGTTTCGTCTCTAGACTCTGTGTTTCAGTTTCGTCTCTAGACTCTGTGTTTCAGTTTCGTCTCTCTCTAGACTCTGTGTTTCAGTTTCGTCTCTCTCTAGTCTGTCAGTTTCGTCTCTAGACTCTGTGTTTCAGTTTCGTCTCTCTCTAGACTCTGTGTTTCAGTTTCGTCTCTAGACTCTGTGTTTCAGTTTCGTCTCTAGACTCTCAGTTTCGTCTCTAGACTCTGTGTTTCATCTGTCTGTCTTCAGTCTGTCTCTAGACTCTGTGTCTGTGTTTCAGTTTCGTCTCTAGACTCTGTGTTTCAGTTTCGTCTCTAGACTCTTAGTGTCTCTAGTGTCAGTTTCCTCTGGGATGTTGCTGCTGATGGTGAAGGGGAGCATGCACATGGGCACACACAGCTCCTGGTACTGAGCCCGCGCCGCGTACAACTGCAGCAGAGACTCAAACGCCTGCGGGTCACACACACCGGGGGGCGCTACACTCACTGACCACTACACGGACAGCGGGGGGCGCTAGACTCTGGGATGTGCTTCACTGTTTCCTGTGCACAGAGGGACTTTGGCGTGGCTCACACTCGCCTCAGAGTCACGACCGGCGGATTTTAACACCACTAACCTCGTCGCGTTTGATTCGTTTATAAAAAATCCTGCGTATTTCAGCTTCAAAACACCGTTCCACCTGCTGATGTCATGAGGTGATGCTCCTCTGTGTTTTGGTTGATGATTTTAATGCTCATTTAATGCTTATTGTTACATCCCTATAATTGATTATTAATTATGTTGTGTTGTTACAAAATTATTACATGTGTCAGCAAACCTCGCTTGATAATTTAACACCTTAACAACGCTGCCCTCTAGTGGACGTCTGTGTGTGTTTGTGTGTCTCAGAAATATGTCACAGAGGGAATTCATGTCATTGGTGATCCACAAATGCGAATCACATTTTTTCACTTTTACAAATGTATTATTATTATTATTATTAGGCCCGAGCGCCGACAGGCCGGCGAAGGGGCTATTAGTTTCGCACAGCGAAACTCCAAGTGGCCGAAAAATGGCATGGCGCGACGTGACTCGCCCGTAGTGACCAGGGACCCTCGCCATCACGTAGCAATGCGCCTGAGGTTTCCGAAAATGTATAGTTTGTCGGCCAAAAAAAAGCGGAACATTGTTCTCGTACCGGAATATTATTCTTTCTTTCTTTCTTTCTTTCTTTCTTATTATTTTCCTCCTAACCAACTCACCCATTTTTCACCCACTAAACAATGACGAAAAGTCCTGAAATTTTGCCATCTGGTAAAACTCGCGCTTCCCTACGTTTTGGCTATTTCCATTTTACAAAAATAAATAAAATGGCTCGTCAGCGCCACCAAACCACTCAAAAATGCATTAGGGAATACGAATGACACAAAAAAAAACTTGCACGTACAATCATGAAATTTGACACAGAAGTCGATCATGTCAAGACAAGGAAAAAATATTATTACGCCAACACCGTGTGCTCCACTAGGGGGCAGCAATATTGGCTTAAAGTTTGCTAAGCTGTTACGAACTCCTCCGAGGGCGTTCACCCGAACGAGCTCAAATTTGGTCCACATCATCTCAAGACGTAGAACAATAAAAGTTATCCAAATTGTTCACACACGTCTTACGATCTCTGAGCAGTGAAGCAACAAAAATGCTCACAATTTTGGACATTTACAAATTGCTCCCATTTTGCTCAAACGAACTCCGATTTAAATGAAATTTGAAACATTTGTTAAACTCTCTGCCCTGAAGCTACTTCATGTGAAAATTATGAATTTGGTGCATTAGCGCCCCCTATAGATTGAAACGAAATTTAATATAGAAAAAAATCATTAGTTCCCAAATAGTTGCTCAAAAATTTCTGAAATTTTGCACAAAATTCCCTTTTGGCATCCTGATCCAAAAGTCAGTGACACCCATGTCATATTTTTTATGGCGTTGCCATAGCGATGGCATAAACTCTCCTTTGGTAAAATCTACAAATTCTGGCACAAAACTATGGCCGATTTCACTCAAATTTGAATCGTTGATTGACACTCCGACCCTGAACAGATTTATATAAGAAAATCTCAGATGGGCGCAATAGCGTCCCCTAGGGAAATTGCATGGTAGTGCAAACATTTACTTTGTTGTAGGCATATAAAATTTGGTACACAGATTCATGACATGGTCTTGATCAAAAAAGTCAATGACGACCCCATGCCATTTCCCATCGTGTTGCCATGGCGACAGGCCAAACATCTGCCCTTGCCAATAGGCCCGACAAAAACTTTGGTGTAGCCAAACCAAATTTGGTACACAGATGCATCATGGGAATAGGAACAAAAAAGTATATTATGCGGTTGCTAGGCAACCAACAGGAAGTCGGCCATATTGGATTGATCATGCGACCTGTCCTCGTACTTGAACCAACTCGTCCAAAGGAGTTTGACCCAGACAGAATCATTCTGTATCATCTAGACAAGTGGGACATTAAAAGTTGTTAAAAGCTTTTTAAAAGGTCACACGGTGTTGCCGTGGCAACGGTGCAAATTTTGGGTTCGTTTTTAGGGCTCACCATCAAATTTCAACGAGTAATAATTTGCACAAACTTTGACCAATTTCACTCAAATTTTAATCGTGACTTTACACCTCAACCCTGAACAGATTCATGTAAGTAAAGTGGGTGCAATAGCGCCCCCTAGCAATTTGCACAAACTTTGCCTGATTTCACTAAAATTTTAATCGTGGGTTCATACCCCAACCCTGAACAGATTGATGTAAGGAAATATAAAAAAGGGTGCAATAGCGCCCCCTAGAAAATTTGTATGTAAAAATAAGGTTTTATTTGTCACAGATATACAAAAGTTGGTATCCACATGCATCATGGCAATAAGAACAAAAATGTATATTGTGACCACGCCCCTTTACAAACCGGAAGTCCACCATCTTGGATTCTTTTTTTTTTGCCAAATTTTGAAAATTGCAGAAAATTACATTTAACATTTTTAGGTTCAGGGTTGGGGCTATGGTTAGGATTATGATTAGGATAAGGTTTAAGTTTAAGATTATTAGGGTCAGTGTGAGGCGCGGCGTTTGCGGGGGCGCGGCGTTTGCTGGGGCGCGGCGTTTGCGGGGGCGCGGCGTTTGCGGGACGCGGCGTTTGCGGGGCGCGGCGTTTGCGGGGCGCGGCGTTTGCGGGGCGCGGCATGAGCGCACGCGAGGGCCGATCATCGCCGCTTGCGGCATATTTATTATTATTATTATTCATTTATTTCTTATAATTTTTTATTTATTTATTTATTGTTTTTGCAAATGAAAAAAGATTTGTTACAAGTTAAAAATATTACATTTGCATTTGTAGATCAAAAACACATGAACAAAACAATGACTCTGTGCATCTGTGAATATTAAACCTCACACTCTCCTCGGCGTCACATTGACCCGAAGAATTTTTTTTTTCTTCCCGCTCTCTTGGGGCGGGTCAATCAGACCCTAAAATTTATTTTCAAATAAATTCGCGCCAGGTGAGAAAATACATTTTTGGGTCTGACTGATCTGCCCTAAGAGAGCAGGAAGGAAAAAAAAAAAATCTTTGGGTCAATGTGACCCCAGGGAGAGTGTGAGTTAATGAGGCAAAAGTGACCCCACACAGTATTTATTCACAGGTTATTTTATTTATTATTTTCTAGATATATAACCGTCCTGCTGGTGGCGCTGTGTTACAAACCGAGCCAGAGTCCCTTTTGTGCACATGGAAGCAGCTGCACAGTTTATCAGAGCGGAGACAGGGCGGCTCTCTTCAGGCTTCCCATTGGCCGGGCGGGCGTGTGGGCGGGGCATAGAGGAGACAGGGGCGTGGTCATGACATTAGGGGGCGTTAGGGGGCGTGGCTTTTGTCGTTTTTCCATTGGCTGATATGATCGGGCTCCGCGTTGACGTGCGACGTGACTGGCGCAGATAAACGCCGCCGCTGTTTTTCCATTGGCCGATACGGTTTGGGTTTGTTGTGGACGTGTGGTGCGATTGGTGCCAGTTCCTCAGAGACACAGACGCTTCACGGGGCACAGAGCACGAGGCACACAGGCAGAGGAGTCATGCAAAACACGCCATGCTGCGACTTACCTGAACCACCAAAACAAAACCCACAAACCACCAAACCAAAAAACAAACACCACCTCGGCCACTTCCTCCTCCACAACAAGCAGAGAGTAAAAATACACAGAAACACGGCTAAAAAATACTCAGAAACATGTCTAGTTTTAAAAATCTGCTCCAAAAACGTCCTCAAATACAAAATGAGTCTGACTTTTGTCCTCAGGCTGAATCACAAAACGGTGGCGCTTTTCTGTCAGCGCCGTTTCATTTACACGGACATCTCAAAGTCACGTTTTCAACACAAAATAATTCCACTTTATTTAAAATCTCCACCAAGTCTCGTATTTGTTTTCATCTAGATCAAGGTTGTTCTAAAACTTCAGGTGAGGTTCAGTTGTGTCACTGTTTTGTGGTTCAGTATTTGCTCAAATTTACTTTTATTATTGTTTAGTATCGAGGAATATTCTCATTTTCTTTTCAAACGTATAAAAAACAAACTTCCTCTGTAAAGTTCTGCTCAGTGTTCAGGGCTGAGGACACTAAACTATAAATACTAGACTATAAATAGTACTAGACTCTTATACTTTTACTTTTACTTATACTGATGGGAGATATTGGTAGTTTTGTGTTTAGTTTGTTGATTATAAAATCCTATTCACTTTAATTTATTTACTTTTATTTATCACTTTTTTATTTATCACTTATTTCACTTATTTTGATTTATTCACTTTCACTTATTTCACTTTTTCATTTTACTTATTTCACTTTTTCAATTTCACTTATTTCTCTTTTTCATTTTACCTATTTCACTTTTTCAATTTCACTTATTTCACGTTTTCATTTTACTTATTTCACTTTTTCATTTTACTTATTTCACTTTTTCAATTTCACTTATTTTATTGAACTTACTTCACTTTTTCAGTTTCACTTTTTCAATTTCACTTATTTTATTTAACTTCACTTTTTCAGTTTCACTTTTTCAATTTCAATTATTTCACTTTTTCAATTTCACTTTTTTATTTAACTTACTTCACTTTTTCAGTTTCACTTATTTCACTTTTTCAGTTTCACTTTTTTCAATTTCACTTATTTCACTTTTATTTATTCACTTTTATTCATATTTTATTCACTTTTCCTATTCAGTTTTATTTATCACTTTTTACTTATTTTCACTTATTTCACTTATTTTACTTTTCATTTATTCACTTTTATTCATACTCTTTTATTTCACATATTTTCACTTTTTCAATTTCATTTTTTCAATTTCAGTTTTTTAATTTCACTTATTTCACTTTTATTTATTCACTTTTATTTATTTCACTTTTTCAATTTCACTTATTTCATTTTTCACTTATTTGACTTTTATTTTTTCTCTTTTATTCATGTTTTATTCGCTTTTCCTTTTCACTTTTATTTATTCACTTTTTACTTATTTAACTTTTTCAATTTCACTGTTTCAATTTCACTTTTTCAGTTTCCCTTTTTTAATTTCACTTATTTCACTTTTTTAATTTCACTTTTTCAAATTTTACTTTTTAAAATTCCACTTATTTCACTTATTTACTTATTCACTTTTATTTATTCACTTTTATTCATATTTTATTAACTTTTCCTTTTCACTTTTATTTATCACTTTTCACTTATTTTCACATATTTCATTTATTTTACTTCATTTATTCACTTTTATTTATTCACATTTTACTTATTTAACTTTTTCAATTTTACTTTTTTAATTTCACTTTTTAAATTTCACTTATTTAACTTTTTGAATTTCACTTTTTTATTTCACTTATTCACTTTTATTTATTCACTTTTATTCATATTTTATTAACTTTTCCTATTCACTTTTATTTATCACTTTTCACTTATTTTCACATATTTCATTTATTTTACTTAATTTATTCACTTTTATTTATTAACTTTTTACTTATTTCACTTTTTCAATTTCACTTTTTTAATTTCACTTTTTAAATTTCACTTATTTCACTTTTTTAATTAAACTTTTAAAATTTCACTTATTTCAATTTTTGAATTTCACTTTTTAATTTCACTTATTCACTTTCATTTAATCACTTTTATCATATTTTATTCACCTTTCCTATTCACTTTTATTCATCACTTTTCACTTATTTTAACTTATTTCACTTTTATTTATTTCACTTTTATTTATTCACTTTTATTTAATCACTTTTAGGTGCTAACATATTTGTGAATAATGTTTAGTTCTATCTTAAAACCATTTTCTCTTTGTGCTTGTTGTGGAGGTGGGCGTGGTCCCGAGGCTCTGCTCTGATTGGCCGGTTCACTCCCCCGGCCGCTGCACTCTGATTGGTCGGTTGACTCACGTGCGTGATGGCGTTGAGGGCGGTGTCGGAGCCGATGCTCAGGTCGGACCCCGGGATGTTGTTGGATACGGTCGCCGGGACCATCACCATGGGAACGCACAGCTCCTCGTGCGCGTCCCGGGCGGCGGCGAGCTCCGTCAGGCCCACGTACGCCTGGGCGCCACGGCAACGTCGAAAGGGAGTTTAGAGAAAGGTTTAACGTGGAGTTTTACACGGGGCGTTATAATGGGGAAGGACATGGAGTTTAGAATGAAGTTTAGAGAAATTATGGGAGTTTAGACGGTGGAGATGTGATGGAAAAGGGGCACAGGGGAAGATCTGCCGAGGCTTCAGCGCTCTCGTTAAAGCAACACTGCGTAACTTTTTAGCTGGAGAGTCTGAGATGTTGTTTCGCCTCAAATGTTCCACAAAATGGTCTGAAACTGAAATATTTTTTGCAATAAAAAAACGTCCGTGCTGGAGCTCAGCGTGACCGTCCAGATTAAACTGATCTGTCCAGGTTACAGGTCAGGTCTGCGGAGAGGCGAGCTGGTTTAAAGGAACGTCTCCAAGGAGCCAAAAAGTGACGCAGTGGCCCTTTAAATGTTTCGGAGGAGAAGAGATGGAGTGAACTAAAGCACAAAAGTACACCTGCTGTTTCTCCTCCGCACACACAAGATTTACTGTAAACACAGAGAGAAGGAAAGAGGGAGGGAAAGAGAGAGAGAGAGGGGGAGGAAGGAAAGAAAGAGAAGGAGAGAGGGGGAAGAGAGAGAGAGAGAGTGAGAGAGTGGAAAGAGAAAGGATGAGAACGAGAAAGAGGACAGAGAGAGAGAAAGAGCGAGAGAGTGAGAGACAAAAGAGAGGTAGAGAGAAAGAGAGAGGTAAGAGAGAAAAGGATAGAGAGAGAGAAAAACGAAAGAGAGAGGAGAGAGTGGAGAGAGAGTGTGAGACAGAAAGAGAGAGAGAGAGGTTAGAAAAAGAGAGAGTGAGAGAGAGTGAGAGAAATGAGAAAGAGAGAGGTAAGCGAGAGAGACGACTGAGAGAGTGTGTGAGAGACAGGTTAGAAAAAAAGAGAGTGAGAGAGAGGCAAGAAAGAAAGAGAGAGAATGAGAAAGAGAGAGAGAGAGGACAGAGAGAGTGGAGAGAAAGAAAGAGAGGGGAGAAAAAGAGGGCGAGGAGAGAGAGAATGAGAGAGAAAGAGAGAGAGAGAAAGAGAGAGAAAAGAGAGAGGGGAGACAGAGAGTGTGTGAGAGAGAGACAGAAAGAGAGAGAATGAGAAAGAGACAGAGGCAAGAGAGAGGACAGAGAGAGAGAAGAGGAAAGAGAGGGAGAGGACTGAGAGAGTGGAAAGAAAGAGAGAGGAAAGAGAGAGAGAAAGAGGAAAGAGAGAGTGAGTAGAGAGAAAGAGAGAGAAAAGAAAAGAGGAAAAGAGAGAGAGGAGAGAGAGAGAGGAAGAGAGAGAGAGAATGAGAAAAAGCGGGAGGACAGAGAGAGAGAGGAGAGAAAGAGGAGAGAAAAAGAGTGAGAGAGGAAAAAGACAGAGAGAGAGGGTGAAAGAGGAAAGAGAGAGACATAAAGAGAGAGAGAGTTTATCCTCAGGGGGGTTTAGTGTTTGAGGAGGTCAGAGTGATGCATTCTGGGAAACACAGCTTTATTCCAGAAGGACTGGAGGGAGGGGTTTGTTTTGGGCGACGTGGAGCACCTACGGGTGACGATGGGGGCGGGGACAGGGGGGAGGAGGGCGGGGACAGGGGGACGGGAGCAGCCGATGGAAGAGAGCCAAGAGTAAAAAAAAACAACAGAACTAAACACAACAAACTCTGAACGAGAACTGTGAAATAAAAGAATTAAACATGAAGACAAAAGGAAAGTGTCGATGAAATGTAAGAACACGTTTCCATAGTAACACAAGTTTTTTTTTTAAAATGTGACCGACTGGACCAGGTTTGGATCTGAAGACGTTTCGCCTCCTGGAGGAAGAACAAACTCTGCGCCGTTGATCATTTCTGCATTAAAAAAAAGTCTCAGAAAAAAAAAACGAATGAAGCCCTTTTCACGCCGGATAAATCCAACCTTTTGCACGAGATCAGCAAAGTCCGTAAATTTGTTTATTTTTACCGACACTGACGTAGAGACTGAAAGAGAAAAGAAGGAAAAGAAAAAGATAGAAAAGGAGCGCAATTACAACAACAAACACTGAGCTGCAGATTCAAACGGGACGAGTTTTATCACCGGACGTGTGTGTTTGGAGAAATATCGTAGGTCATTTGCGGCGGAATTTTTACTTTACAAATTACAGACGTGGCGGATTCGCTCGGGTTTTACGATCTCAGGAATTCGCCAAAATTAATACAAATCACCAAAGGTCCACGGGTCAAACTGATCTTGTACGAATATAAGGTTTTAGAAACAGAAACGTGATGATTAAAGTCAAAAAATGATTTTAAAAACGAGAAGGAAGAAGGTTTAAAGTGACTCCCTTCATCCTCACCTCACCTGGCCCCTCCCGTCTCTCTCCTCTCACTTGACCCCCCCTCTTTCTCTCCTCTCACCTGACCCCCTCTCTTTCTCTCCTCTCACCTGACCCCCCTCTTTCTCTCCTCTCACCCCCCCCTCTTCTCCTCTCACTTGACCCCCTCTTTCTCTCCTCTCCTGGCTCTCCCTCTTTCTCTCCTCTCACCTGGCTCCTCCCCTCTTTCTCTCCTCTCACCTGGCCCCTCCTCTCTCTCCTCTCACCTGACCCCTCCCTTCTCTCCTCTCACCTGGCTCCTCCCCTTTCTCCTCTCACCTGACCCCTCCCCTCTCTCTCCTCTCACCTGACCCCTCCCCTCTCTCTCCTCTCACCCCTGGCCCCTCCCTCCCCTCTTTTCTCACCTGGCCCCTCCCTTTTCTCCTCTCACCTGACCCTCCCTCTCTCTCTCCTCTCACCTGGCCCCCTCTCCTCTTACCTGGCCCCTCCCTCTCTCTCTCCTCCCCTTCTTCTCCTCTCCTGGCCCCTCCTTCTCTCCTCTCACCTGGCCCCTCTCCTCTTACCTGGCCCTCTCTCCTCTTACCTGGCCCCTCCCTCTCTCTCCTCTCACCTGGCCCCTCTCCTCTTACCTGGCCCCTCCCCTCTCCTCTTACCTGGCCCCTCCCTTCTCTCCTCTCACTGGCCCCTCTCTCCTCTCACCTGGCCCCTCTCCTCTTCTCACCTGGCCCTCTCCCTCTCTCCTCTCACCTGGCCCTCCCCTCTCTCTCACCTGGCCCCTCCCTTCTCTCTCTCTCACCTGGCCCTCCCCTCTCACTCTCCTCTCACCTGGCCCTCCCCTCTCTTCTCTACCTGGCCCCTCCCCTCTCTCTCCTCTCACCTGGCCCCTCCCCTCTCCTCTCACCTGGCCCCTCCCCTCTCTCTTCTCTCACCTGACCCCTCCCCTCTCTCTCTTCTCTCACCTGACCCTCCCCTCTCTCTCTTCTCTCACCTGACCCCTCCCCTGTTTCTCTCCTCTCACCTGACCCCTCCCCTGTTTCTCTCCTCTCACCTGGCCCCTCCCCTCTCTCTCTCTCCTCTCACCTGGCCCCTTCCCTCTCCTCTTACCTGACCCCTCCCTTTTCACCTCACCTGGCCCCTCCCCTTTTACCTGGCCCCTCCCCTTTGTGAGAATACAACAGGGTCAGGTCGGACAGTCTAATTAAGAATCTGTATGTTGTTGTTTTTTTGCTTTTCTAAACGAATTTGCATATTGTTTATATTCACATTTTCCAGCGTGTTCAGCTTCAGAACAGTTTTTTTTTTTTCTCACACAGCGTAGAATTTCCAGTTGGTAAAATACAATATAAGTCTTAAGTTATTTCTACTCTGGACCCCTCCTGGACGACATCGTCTTGTTTCTAAATACTCTACGTGAAACTTTAACTCCTCCTAACTGTGTTTTAGAATCACATTTTTACTCCATCTGCATCTCTGGTGATGTTTCGGTTCAGAGAAACGCGACGGGACGAGGCGAAACGTCTCCAAACCCAAAGCGGAGCGCCCCCCGGTGGACGACAGAGGCGCGACGGTGTGATCTGATGATCTCTGTACCTCGAACCCTCCGATGACGAGCAGCGCGTTGATGTTGTGACGCTTCATCTGCTCCGCGATCTCCGGCAGGTGTTTCCCAGGCAGAGTCCTGCACGGTTTAACACAAAACACCGTCAGAGCTGAGTCAAAAACGCAAAACTATTCATCACATTTTTCCTCTTAGTCAATTTTTATTTTACTTTTAATCATTGCCGTTTAAAGGGTTCATATTACGCTGTTTTCTGTTCTGTTCTAATGTCGTTTCCTCGTCACAAACAGACCTGGAGTTGTGTTTTGTTTCATTCACACGTGTTTAACTCACAAACTCTGCACATTTAGGCTCTTGAGTTCTTCTCTCAAACTGAAAACACTCTGCTCCACCTTGTGATGTCATGTGTTAAAATGAGGTCAAATTAATTTTAAAAAAGTATTCTCTGGAACCACTCTGTGTCTGTGTTACAGACGTGGAGCAGACTTATGGAATATATCATATGAACATATTATAACTTGTACTAACTTGGTGCACTTAAAAAAATATATAAAAATCACAAGTAAAACCACGACTATTAACTCAAAACATGCTTTTCTTTAACATTACCTTTTATTTTTGTGCAAACCTGAATGATGAATTTTGTGCTTTCTTTGTTATTTTTGTTAGTTTGTACGACCATCAACAAAAATGAAACAGGCATCTTTAAAAAATGAAGATCTAAAGAGAAGAACTAAAAAAATAAATACATTTTTAAGTGACTGCATTTCTGTTCGAGGGTTAGTTTATGGAACAACCTGATAGATGATTTTAAAAAGTCTTTAAAAAAAGTATAAAGCATTATGTTTTGAAAGATATAGAGCTCTGGAATGAATTAATTATAATTATGCATTAAATATTATTTGTTTTATTTTATATTTTGTCTCTTATATTTACAGTAAGTCATAAGTGAAACTGTAAAAACAAACTTGCTGTCCTTTAACTTTTTATTTCAACCTAAACTCTTTCAGTCATCATCCATGGGGTTGTAGCTTATGTTTTGTTTTTTTTTTGTTTTGTAGTGCTGCAAAATGACCAAATAAAAAAGTACTACTAAAAAATTTTAAAAAAATAAAAAAAAGGAAGTGCTCCACTGTGTTTTTAAACTCCACACACTTTCACTAGAATCATGTGGAGCTCATTCATTTCAGTTCTGGAATTTCCAATCTTTCCAATCTCTCTAAGGTAAAAGGAGCTGTTTACTTGAAAACTGCCACTTAATGACATCACAAGGTGGAACAGAGCATGTGGAGCTTTGGAGATGTAGACAGACTAATAACAAAGAGTTACTCAAACATGTGAATGAAACAAACACAAGTCCAGGTCTGTTTTTGAGGAGGAAACATTAGAACACGACTTAAGTTCACAAGAGTTAATTCCGTGTAACACAAACACAAAAACAGAGGCATTTCTTCTTCCAAACAAACTTTTACTGACATCACTGACCTTTACAGTTACAGGACTGAATCTCCATAAAAAGTATTTAATAACCACTTTATTTGACCAAACGTGGACATGTGTGAGTCTCACCTCTTGGTCCCGAGCAGAGAGCCTCCCTGACCGGTCCAGCCCCCCACGTCTCCCCAGGTGATCTCTTTAATCTGAAATCAAGAGAGAGAAAAGTCAGAGCAGGACGGGACAGAGTTTAGATTCAGAGAGGATGTGGTTTGTGGGCGTGAGCTCTGCCACTGTGCCACCATCGAGCTTAAAAACACCATCCACAAATGTTTCTCTTTCTCTGTTTGGGATCAGCTCCACAAACTCCTCATATTCATCTTCTGGTCTAAAGTCTTTTCAGCGGAAACTCTCTCGTCTCCAAGTTGAATAACGGCTCCTGTCTCTGTCTCTGTCCCTCTCTCCCCGTCTCTCCATCCCTGTCTCTCTGTTTCTGTCTTTCTGTTTCTAACTCTCTGTCCCTTTGTCTCTGTCCCTGCCTCTCCATCCCTGTCTCTCTGTTTCTCTGTCTTTCTGTTTCCTAATTCTCTGTCTCTGTCTCTGTCCCCGTCCCCTGTCCCGTCCTCTGGTCCCTGTGTCCTCTCTGTCTCTGTCTCTTGTCTCTCTCTGTCTCTGTCCTGTCCCCTGTCCCGTCCTCCCTGGTCCCTGGTGTCCTCTCTGTCTCTGTCCTGTCCCCCTGTCCCTCCTCTGGTCCCTGGTGTCCTCTCTGTCTCTGTCCTCCCCTGTCCCGTCCTCTGGTCCCTGGTGTCCTCTCTGTCTCTGTCCCCGTCCCGTCCTCTGTCCCTGGTGTCCTCTCTGTCCCTGTCTCTTGTCCTCTCTCTGTCCTCTGTCCCCCCCTGTCCCGTCCTCTCTGTCTCTGTCTCCGTCCCGTCCTCTGGTCCCTGGTGTCCTCTCTGTCTCTGTCCCCGTCCCGTCCTCTGGTCCCTGGTGTCCTCTCTGTCTCTGTCCCTCCTGTCCCCCTGTCCCCTCCTCTGGTCCCTGGTGTCCTCTCTGTCTCTGTCTCTGTCCCCCTGTCCCCTCCTCTGGTCCCTGGTGTCCTCTCTGTCTCTGTCTCTGTCCTTGTCCCTGTCCCGTCCTCTGGTCCCTGGTGTCCTCTCTGTCTCTGTCTCCGTCCTTGTCCCCTCCTCTGGTCCCTGGTGTCCTCTCTGTCTCCGTCCTTGTCCCCCTGTCCCGTCCTCTGGTCCCTGGTGTCCTCTCTGTCTCTGTCCTCGTCCCCCTGTCCCGTCCTCTGGTCCCTGGTGTCCTCTCTGTCTCTGTCTCCTGTCCCTGTCCCGTCCTCTGGTCCCTGGTGTCCTCTCTGTCTCTGTCTCTGTCCCTGTCCCGTCCTCTGGTCCCTGGTGTCCTCTCTGTCTCTGTCTCTGTCCCTGTCCCGTCCTCTGGTCCCTGGTGTCCTCTCTGTCTCTGTCCCTGTCCCGTCCTCTGGTCCCTGGTGTCCTCTCTGTCCTGTCTGTGGTTATTTTCAGAGACGTGTCTTTGTGTTTCTGAGAATAGCCGTTGCAGCTGTGATCGCTCACACTCTGATGGAGACGAGGGACTTTACACACTCGACCCGACACACACTGTACACCACTGTATCTGTGTGTGTGTGTGTGTGTCTGTGTGTGTGTGTGTGTGTGTGTGTGTGTGTGTGTGTCTGTGTGTGTGTGTGTGTCTGTGTGTGTGTGTCTGTGTGTGTGTGTGTGTGTGTGTGTGTCTGTGTGTGTGTGTGTGTGTGTGTGTCTGTGTGTGTGTGTGTGTGTGTGTGCTGTGTGTGTGTGTGTGTGTGTGTGTGTGTGTGTGTGTGTGTGTGTGTGTGTGTCTGTGTGTGTGTGTGTCTGTGTGTGTGTGTGTGTGTGTGTGTGTATCTGTGTGTGTCTGTGTGTGTGTGTGTGTGTGTGTGTGTGTGTGTGTGTGTGTCTGTGTGTGTGTGTGTGTGTGTGTGTCTGTGTGTCTGTGTGTGTGTCTGTGTGTGTGTGTGTGTGTATGAGTCATGTGTGTAAATCCCAGACTGTTTATATAAGTGGACATAGTTGACGTTCCATCCGTCGTGTTCCAAACAGGAAGTTCTCATATGGCTCCTCTGGCTCCTTCTGACTCTGACTCCCATTGACTCCCATTAGAATGACGTGGCTCCTCTCTCTGTATCTGCTGCTGTGACCTCGACATTTTGGTTTTAAAATGTTCATATTTACCTACATGATCCCGGGTTTTTATTTCTTTTTTTTTATTTCTTTTTTTTTTTTTTGTTTGTCCATTAAAAAAATTCCTGTTTCTAACATCGAGCCTGGCCCCAAATTTGCCCGTGTAACCGTGAGCATCTTTAGTTAAATCCATAAATTGTACAAAAATGTGGACTAAGTGAGCGTGACATCTCCGTTGCCGTGGTTACGGGAGCGAATCCGGAAGCCGGTCAAATTAATACGAACATTTTTTTAAGACCAAAACGCCGACGCTCACAGCAGCGGGAGCAGAGAGAGAGAGAGAGAGAGAGGAGCCACTGTATTCTAATGGGAGTCAACGGGAGCCAGAGTCAGAAGGAGCCAGAGGAGCCGCCCGGAGCACTTCCTGTTCGGAACGTGACGAGGAGCACGTTGGATCCGTCCGTTTATATTTACGGTTTATGTTTGAGTGGAGCTGGTGTCACACTCACTTAGTCCACGTCTTTATATAGACTATGGTGTGTATTGTGTGTTTGGGTGCATGTGTGTGTGCGGGGGTGTGTGTGTGTGTGTGTGTGTGTGTACGTGTGTGCGAGTGTGTGTTAGGGTCATGTTCTGTCTCCTGTGGACAGTAGATGAAGAGGTGTGAAGCTGTGGGACCTGGTGTCAGATCCAGGCCCAGAGACGAGACCGAATTGTTCAGATGAAGGGACAGGGAGGGGGCGGGGCTTTGGAGAGGAGGGGGCGGGGCTTTGGAGGGGGGGGCGGGGCTTTGGAGAGGAGGGGGTGATACTCGAGTCCATGATCTGTGTCTGAGGACGAGAGGACAACATGTGTCTGAATAAACCTCTGCACTCTGTCCCTGTCACTCTGTCACTTTGTCCCTGTCACTTTGTCCCTGTCACTCTGTCCTGTCTGTCCTGTCACTCTTTGTCCCTGTCCCTGTCACTTTGTCCCTGTCACTCTGTCCCTGTCACTTTGTCCCTGTCACTTTGTCCTGTCACTCTGTCTCTGTCTTTGTCCCTGTCCTCTGTCCCTGTCCTCTGTCCCTGTCTCTGTGTCTCTGTCTCTCTGTCCCTGTCTCTCTGTTCTCTGTGTCCCTGTCTCTCTGTCCTCTGTCTCTCTGTTTGTGTCTCTGTCTCTCTCTGTCTCTCTGTCTGTCTGTCTCTCTGTCTGTGTCTCTCTGTCTCTCTCTGTCTCTCTGTCTCTCTGTCTCTCTGTCTCTGTGTCTCTGTCTCTCTGTCTCTGTCTCTCTGTCTCTGTGTCTCTCTGTCTCTCTGTCTCTCTGTCTCTCTGTCTCTGTGTCTCTCTGTCTCTCTCTCTGTCTCTCTGTCTCTCTGTCTCTGTCTCTCTGTCTCTGTGTCTCTCTGTCTCTGTCTGTCTCTGTCTCTCTGTCTCTCTGTCTCTCTGTGTCTCTCTGTCTCTCTGTCTCTCTCTGTCTCTCTCTGTCTCTCTGTGTCTCTGTCTCTCTGTCTCTGTGTCTCTGTCTCTCTGTCTCTGTCTGTCTCTGTCTCTCTGTCTCTCTGTCTCTCTCTGTCTTGTGTCTCTCTCTGTGTCTCTCTGTCTCTCTGTCTCTCTGTCTCTCTGTCTCTCTGTCTCTCTGTCTCTGTCTGTCTGTGTCTCTCTGTCTCTCTTGTCTCTCTGTCCCTGTCTCTCTGTCTCTCTGTCTCTCTGTCTCTCTGTTTGTCTCTCTGTCTCTCTGTCTCTGTCTCTGTCTCTCTGTTCTGTCTCTCTCTGTCTCTGTCTCTCTGTCTCTCTGTTTGTGTCTCTCTCTGTCTCTCTGTTTGTGTCTCTGTCTCTGTCTCTCTGTCTCTGTCTCTCTGTCTCTGTCTCTCTGTCTCTCTGTCTGTCTCTCTGTCTCTGTCTCTCTCTGTCTCTCTGTTTGTCTCTCTGTCTGTTTCTGTGTCTCTACCTTTGCCTCTCTGTCTCTCTTATTGTCTCTCTCTGTCTCTCTGTCCCTGTCTCTGTGTCTCTCTGTCCTCTGTGTTTCTGACAGGTGCAGCGGCAGGTGCGGCGGCGGGCGTCGTACCTGTCCCTTGTAGAGGCCCTCGAAGCCGTCGCTCACTGCAAACATCTTGTGTCCCTCCGTGATCCCGACCCTGACGGCCGAGCGCACCGCCGCGTTCATCCCGGCGGCAGGTGCGCCCACGTTCAGCACCGCCACGTTAAAGTTACTCTGACGGGAAAAAAGAACGGACGTTAAACACAGAAAGAGAAAGAGAGAGAGAAACAGAGAGAAAGACAGAGAGAGAAAGAACTGCTTTACAAACATATGAAAGACAGACAAGAGAAAGAATGAGAGAGGAGAGAGAAAGAGAGAGACAAAGAGAGAGGTCAGAGAGAGAGGGGAGAGTGAGAGACTGAGAAAGAGAGAGACTGAGAAAGAGAGAAAGAGACAGAGAGGTTAGAGAGAGAGAGAGAGAGAGAGAGACAAAGACAGACACTGAGAGAATGAGAGAGAGTTTAGAGAGAGACAGAGAGAGGTGAGATAGACTGAGAGAGAGAGAAAGAGAGCAGGTTTAGAAAGAGAGAGGAGAGAGAGGTTAGAGGTAGGGAGAGAGACAGAGAGAGAAAAAGAGAGAGAGAGAGAGAGAGAAAGAGAGAGAGAAGAGAGAGACAGAGAGGTTAGAGAGAAAGAGAAGAGAGAGAGGTTAGAGAGAGATAGAGAGAGACAGAGAGAGAGAGAGAGAACTGCTTTACAAACATATGAAAGACAGACGAGAGAAAAAATGAATCAGAGAAAGAGAGAGGAGAGAGAAAGAGAGAGACAAAGACAGAGGTCAGAGAGAGAGAGGGGTGGGAGAGTGAGAGACTGAGAAAGAGAGAAAGAGACAGAGAGGTTAGCGAGAGACAGAGAGAGAGAGAGAGAGTGAGAGCCAAAGACAGACACTGAGAGACTGAGAGAAAGAGAGAGAGTTTAGAGAGAGACAGAGAGAGGTGAGAGAGACTGAGAGAGAGAGAGGGTTTAGAGAGAAAGAGGAGAGAGAGATTAGAGGTAGGGAGAAAGAGAGAGAGAAAGAGAAGTTAGAGAGACAGCGAGAGAGAGAGTTTAGAGAGAGAGAGAGGTTAGAGAGAAAGAGAGAGTTTAGGGAGAGAGACAGAGAGGTTAGAGAGAAAGAGAAGAGAGAGAGGTTAGAGAGAGAGAGACAAAGAAAGAGAGAGACAGAGAGAGATTAGAGAGAGAGAGAGAGAGAAAGACAGACACTGAAAGAGATAGACAGAGAGAGATGAGAGAGAGAAAAACAGAGAAAGAGAGGTTAGACAGAGAGAGGTGAGTGAGACAGAGAGAGAGAGGGGGGTGAGAGAAAGGGGGAGAGACAAAGAGAGAGAGAGGTTAGAGAGAGAGAGTGAGAGTTTAGAGAGAAGAGAGAGAGGTTGGAGAGAAAGAGAAGAGACAGAGAGAGAGATTAGACAGAGAGGGTGAGAGAAAGAGACAGAGAGGTTAGAGAGAGAGAGACAAAGACAGACACTGAGAGAGACAGAGAGAGAGACAGAGAGAGGGAGAGAGAGAGAGAGAGCTCAGAGAGAGAGAGAGAGAGAGAGAGAGACTGAGAGAGAGAGAGAGAGAGAGAGAGGGTTTAGAGAGAGAAAGAGAGGTGAGAGAGAGAGAGAGACAAAAAGAGAGAGACAGAGAGAGAGCGATTAAAGAGAGAGGTTAGAAAGAGAGAGACAGAGAAACAGAGAGAGAGAGAGGTGGAGGAGTGGATCATTTTTCTAAAAAACCTGCTGTTGCCAGTTTCTCGCTCAAACATTTTTAAGATCTTCATCCTCAAGAAAACACAGACCAGGCAAAACATTATGACTGAACCAGAACTAAACCAGGACTAAACCAGAACTAAACCAGGACAAAACCAGAACTAAACCAGGACTAAACCAGGACTAAACCAGGACTAAACCAGACTAAACCAGGACTAAACCAGAACTAAACCAGGACTAAACCAGGACTAAAACAGGACTAAACCAGGTCTAAAGCAGGACTAAAACAGGTCTAAATCAGGACTAAACCAGGTCTGAACCGGGTCTAGACCGGGTCTCCTCTGTGGACGTCTGTGGTCATAATGTTTTGCCTGGCCCTTGTGCCTTTAAGCCATGCACCAAACAGACCTGCACAGTTCAGAAATATTTACACAAACACTGTTCTCCATCAAAACTCTCATCAAAACAACAAAACCCACAAAATACAAAATACAAAACTCAGATCAGGAGTTTCAATCATTTCAAATTTCCACCAAACATTTCACGACGGATCTGTTCTCTGGAAAAGTGCAGCAGGTTCCATCGTTTACAGAGCAGAGAGCAGGGCTCAGAGGACAAGAGAAACAAGAGAAAGGTACGAGTTTACAGGCTAAAGGTGCACTACGTAACCTTCTGTTGGGGCTACAGCACCTGTCTGTCTCCATGGAGATGGTGCTGTGTTTTCAGGAATGTTCCGCAGTGTAACATTGAACTAAAGTCTGTCTTTCAATTACAGGAGCTTTAAACCCTCGCGCTCTCCTCGGGGTCACACTGACCCCAAGAACTTTTTATTTCTTTCCCGCTCTCTTGAGGCGGGTCAATCAGACCCAAACATGTATTTTCTCACCTGGTGAGAATTTATTTGAAAATAAATGTTTGGGTGTGATTGACCCGCACCATGAGAGCAGGAAGAAAAAAAAAATTCTTCAGGCCAATGTGACCCCGAGGAGAGTGTGAGTGTGAAGAACAGGAGCTGTTCCTGTGAGCAGACGCTGTCACACACTGCTCTCCATTATAATATGGAAACTCGACCAAAGTCCAGGACTCACTGGAACTCGACATGTTCAGTCGGACTCAAACAAATATTTAGAACTTATGTTCGGGCTCGGGTTGAACTCAGACACATCAGCACGATAAAACATTTGAAATGTAACATTAAAAACAGCTTAAGGCCGACACACACTACAGGATTTATCAATCGTAAACAATGTTTAAATGTGCATCAAAAAGCACAGACCACAGACACGAGGAGAATCTGATGAGATTTTAAATCTGTGATCTGACAGACTGCAGCAGGATCTGTGTGTGAACCGTGGAGCACAGGACATAAATCTGTGAGCTCGATCGTGTCAGCAGTGAAACCACTCACTCTGAGACTCTTAAGGGCAAATTATAGTTATTATAGTAGTATATTGACTCATCAGACTCTGCCGCCGTCATTCATCGTTTTTGATTTATGGATCTGCGTCGAGGTCTATGCGCCATGAAGTAATTCATCACCACAACACTAAGAGGCGAGGATTTAAAACTGGGGTTCGTGTTTACAAAATGAAGCGGGAAAGCAGTAGTATCAAAAATGTCTAGAGCGGATGTAGAGACGACCAATCACAGCTCTTATTGTCTCTCTTATTGTCTGCATCGTTTCGATGTGTAGTTGTAAAATTTCAGAGGTGCACTTCAGTCGATGCAGAATCTCTGTGTCACGCACAACGATAAATTGGGCTTTAAGTGTTTAAGATCAGACTCTGCACTTCTAGTTTAGACTCAAGTCAAAACTGTGTGATTATTTTTTGTGAAATGTGGAGCAAAACTTCAGACACAGGATTTTTAAAGTGGAAAAGATTGGAGATAAAGTCGTGGGGAAGTCGAGTCACTGTCGCTAATCTGCAGCTTCATCTCGATCCGTAAACACACACGAGAGGAACTACTCCCACCTTTTTACTTTTAAACAACGACTCAAACTGGATTCACAGAGCCGTTTTGTGGTCGTTATTTGCAGAGGACAAATTCTCTGGATAATGTGGACGAGACGCTGCAGTTTAAATTTACAAATGCCTTAACGTCTTTTCAGATTTGATCACTAAGGGTAGAAAAAATCTGCACGATCCACACATGGACACAAGTTTAGTGCAGTACTGTGGAACATTTTTGGTTAAACAGTAATACCTCCACGTAGACAATCAGACGAAAGCAGAAAAGTTCCGTAGTGC
This sequence comes from Boleophthalmus pectinirostris, assembly GCF_026225935.1. NCBI lineage: Eukaryota > Metazoa > Chordata > Actinopteri > Gobiiformes > Gobiidae > Boleophthalmus > Boleophthalmus pectinirostris. Next base: position 37,427,002 of record NW_026571095.1, on the reverse strand, counting down.
ACCTTTAAATGATCAGCAGCTTTGAGTAAGTCCCAGAGCAGCAGCAGGCAGAACATGCATCTCCACACATGCAGCTTCTCTCAGAGTTCTCCTGGTTTATCAAGAGTCAAACGAGACGTGAGTTCAGATGCAGAAGGTCCACACACACACACTCACACACACACACACACACACACACACACACACACACACACACACACACACACACACACACACACACACACACACACACACACACACACACACACACACGGACCTCCTCACACACACAGGAGCAACATGCAGCTGTGTTACCTTTCTCTGAAGACGCAAGATCACAGAAACCAGACAAGTGGATTAGACAGAGACTCCGAGAGACACAAACACACACACACACACACACACATACAAACACAACATACACACGCCACATAAGGGTTCGGTCAAGCAGTACCGGAGGGAAACAGGGTCAGATTTTTGACATTCAAATGTCTCTTATTCAGAAACTAGAGGAACTATTGAAATAAGTAAAGTATCAGAATGTAGGAAAGAGTTACACTCCAACAGGGTCAAGTTAAACCTGTGAGATTCTTTCAAGTTCAAGACAAAAAATTAAAAAACTCATGTCGGTAACGGAGGGAATGAAATATGCAGCACTTTTTGGTCAATAAATCCAAACAGTGATAACTCTTGGTTCTCACTTACATATCCTTAACAAACTGGTTTGAATATTTGCTTCATATAGTTTTCTACCATATGGTACAAGATTAGGTTGAAAAACCTCTGACTTTTTGACTCATGAGATTTTTTATTAAGAAAGGTCATGGTAACGGAGGGAAAAGTAACGGAGGGAAAATTGTACAAACAAGTAGAAGGTGCAGGATTTTACATCATTTGTTGCTTTTTTCTTCTGAATAACTTTAATATTACTTCAAAATGAAAGGAAACTATTTCTATAAAATATGTCAGTCCTTCCAAGAACATTTTTATCATTTTAAATACTTTTTTTTTTTTAATCATGTACCTTCATCAACAGTTCAAAGATGGAATAGATTAGTCAAAGATGAAGCTTGAAAGTGAACCTGAAGAGGATTTGCAGGTCTTTGAAATTTGGGAAATAATTTTTGTTCCATGTTTCATACATGGTCTGTTTAAAACATATGGAACTTTAGAACCAAAAATGGTACAGAAAAAAGGTGAACAGTTTCATAAACTAGAGCACATATGTATCTGTTCAATACAGTTTTATATCAGATGAATTAACTTGAAGTTTTTGCCTTGTTGTTTACTTCTGCTTGACCGGACCCATACACACACACACACACACACACACACACACACACACACACACAGACACACACACACACAGTGAGACCAGAGCTTTTCAGCACCATTATGTTTCTAATGGTGGAACAGGTGGTCTCAGACAATGGGAAGGTTTACATGAGCAGAGTAATCAGATCACCAGAGGAATCAGATAACCAATAATGAGATCTGATTTTAGTGTGTGTTTACAGCACGAGGGAAATCTGACTCTCAAAAACACCTGCTGACTAAGGCTGAGTATCAATAAGAAGTTGCCGATACGATAAATACCTCGATACAGTGAGGTTTCTGTTTGATACGATTCAAAAACTAAAGTCTAAATCATGTCTGTGATGCTAAAAGTCTTTGTTAAATCACTTCTTGTGCAAAGTTCATATGAAACACAAACATTTTAATCATAAAATAGTGAAAATGTCAAATGTGTCGCATAAACAAGTTTCCTTCCTCTGAACAAACTTTTACTTTTTACTTTTTTTTAAACAGTTACTTTGTTGAAATAAATGGATTACACGGCGGGATTTTCCTGTTTTTACATTTTGGGCTAAATCCCCCCCTTTTTTTTTTTTCAGTAATTCCACTCATCGCCAGAAACTAAACCAGGTCTAAACCAGGACTAAAACCAGGTCTAAAACCAGGACTAAAACCAGGTCTAAAACCAAGGACTAAACCAGGACTAAAACCAGGACTAAATAAAACCAGGACTAAAACCAGGTCTAAACTAGATCTAAACCAGGACTAAACCAGGACTAAAACCAGGCCTAAACTAGATCTAAACCAGGACTAAAACCAGGACTAAAACCAGGACTAAACTAGATAAACTAAACCAGGACTAAAACCAGGACTAAACTAAACTAAACCAGGACTAAAACCAGGACTAAACCAGGACTAAACTAGGATCTAAAACCAGGACTAAACCAGGACTAAAACCAGGCCTAAACTAGATCTAAACCAGGACTAAAACCAGGACTAAAACCAGGACTAAAACCAGGCCTAGATCTAAACCAGGACTAAACCAGGACTAAACCAGGACTAAAACCAGGACTAAACCAGGACTAAACCAGGACTAAACTAAAACCAGGACTAAACCAGGACTAAAACCAGGTAAAACTAAACTAGATCTAAACCAGGACTAAACCAGGACTAAAACCAGGACTAAAACTAAAACCAGGACTAAAACCAGGACTAAACTAGGACTAAAACCAGGACTAAACCAGGACTAAACCAGGACTAAAACCAGGACTAAACCAGGTAAAACTAAACCAGGACTAAACCAGGTAAACTAAAACCAGGATTAAACTAAAACAGGACTAAATCCTGCTGTGTGGACGTGTTTCTTCGTTTTCTATCAATATAATATTTTTAATTTGGTTCAGTAAAGTTTGGACTTTTTATTTTCTTTTATCAGACAAAACTTCTTATGTGAAGATTTCCTCGTCTTTGTTTCTCTACAGCAAATCAAGTAATCCAAAGTAATCAGATTACATTACTCACTTTAAGTAATTTAATGGATTACGTTACAAACTACATTCTGGTGTGTGTAATCTGTAATCTGTAGGGGATTACATTTTAAAAGTAACCTTCCCAACTCTGCCCACATCAGGATGGAGCTGACTCTGTTCACACACACCAAAGATCTGATTATAATCTGATTTCTGGAGTTATCCGATTATTGAAATGTCCCGTACACAGGTTATTTCAGTTTGCACATGCTCAGTGATACGGATTATTTACACGGACACAGAAAACACGGCGACGGCGGCGGAGACACGAACGCGGAAACTCAGAGGCTCTTCTGTTGCCGTGACAACAAATTCAGCGTGTCTTATCGCAATGAGCCGAAGCCGATTGGAGGACAGACTCGGTGAAGCGTCCGCCCGCAGAGTCAGCCGTGTCCAAAACAAACGCTGCAGGGGTCAGGGGTCACGCGACGCTCTACAAACATCACACCAGCCTTAAGACGACTTTACAACCACGAGACGACAACAGGGTGACCATATTTCTGTTTGTGAAAACCCGGACACCTTGAGGGAGGGGAGGGTCTCACCGTTTCTCAGATTTTTTTTTCTTTGTGCAATTTTTTTTTTTGTGCTTTTTTTTTTTTTTTTTTTTACAGCATATGAACGCGTATTGTGTATTACAGGCGGGTAGTAATTACACACGGGTGGGTCAGGACTAAACCAGGTCTAAACCAGGACTAATCTTGGACTTAAAGGTTGTATGGAGGATTTTTTTTTAGTTTCAAACTGTCAGTGAAAGATTAAAACACCATTACAGAGACGCAGCAGCTTTGTAATTATGAGGACCAAAAAAGAAAGAACGAAAATCTATCAACTGTGGACGTGTTGAGGCCAGATAAACATCAGCCAATAGAAAACAAGGCTCCCTCATTTTCTATTGGCTGTTAGGTTGTCAATCAAACTCCCTAGTATAATTGACTCGTCGGAGCGCGGGGATTATGTGGTTTATGCTTTTTCGAACTGTCGCTTCCTCGCATTTCGCACAAAGTTTGTCGCGACGGCGGACGAGAATCTACGACCGGTTCGCCGCAAAACAAAGTCCGTTTTTGAGGTCGCTGAAAGAAGAAGAGAAGAGGAAAAGGAGCAAAGCCAAACTGAGGTGATTCTTGGAGATCTCGTCCAGCGATTTCACGACCGAAGCAGACGAAGGGTCTAAAAACTGACGCGTCGGTCGCTGAATTACTTCTAGACAGGAAACTTCAACAGTAATTCTGAACGCGCACAAGGACTGTCGCTGTATTTCTCTTCCCTTAAAAAAATCCTCTATACAACCTTTAAGAGAGAAAACGCTGAGCAGTTTGTCCGCAAAGCGCGATCGGGCAATTGCCGCGTTTAACTCCGTGAGGTGTGGACCTGAGCCGGTTCTTTCTCCTGCGTCACCTCCGAGCCCGTCCTGACACTGAGTCCTGGTTCAGTTCTGGTTTAGTCCTGGTTCAGTCGTGGATTAGTCCTCCTCTTCAGTCCTGGAATCAGTCCTGGTTTAGTCCTGGTTTAGTCTTGGTTCAGTCTGTGGCGTAGGCAGCGCAAAGGTTTGATATAATCTTCGGGTTAACGGGCAGGTGCAGGTCCTGTTGTACCTGGGGGTCTCCAAAAATGGACCTGTGCAGGACTCTGTGCTGTTGGGCTCCATTATGGAATAAATAAATCTTCAGTTCGTTACATAAAGAAGGAGGAAAATAACAAAAGGACGACAGCAGCAACAAGTTTTAAGAAGGAAGTAAAAAGTGTTGCACCTGTCGATCCTGTCTGAGAAAAGTGTATAAAGTTTGTGCTGAGGTTTTACAGACTTAAAACAGATAGAATAATTGTAAAATATAAAGTTGATACTTCGTGGATTTCATCTGTCGCAGGTTATTTTTAGAACATAACCCCCACGATAAACGAGGGACACTGTCCTCTCACCTCAACCTGTGCACATGGACTCACACTTGTCTCGACCGGGACGGAAAACGGAGAATTTCTTGTACAAGTCGTTGTTAAATGTGCATTTGTGCTTCGGTGTGTTTCAGTCTGACCGACTGTTTGTGTCTCGCTCCTTCTGAGTCACAGACGCTACGAGAGACGCTCAGTTTAATGAACGGTACTGAAAACCTGGACATTTGCATCACTTTATAAAAAAAAACCCGGACGCCCAGGACAGGAAGCAAAATACGGACATGTCCGGGGAAAAAGGGACGTTTGGTCGCCCTAGACTACAAGCATTAGCCGCTAATCTGCTAACGTCTGCGCTAAGGTCCCACCTGCTCCTCCCTCCGGATCGACGGGGAAAAGGAAAGTTATTGTGAGTCAACTGCACAGATCTGACACGTGTTTTAAAATGATAAAAAGGTAAATACAGTAATTTTGAAAAAGAAATCAAACGAAATAAAAGCACAAACACTTACAGTTGGGAGTTCGGAGTCGGCCTTACGAGACGACAGCAGCCTGTAGGTCGTCAGGTTATTCTCAAAACTCCTGAAACACACGAGAAGAAGATCAACACGAGCGTCAATCACCTCTGATCCTCTGAGCCTCTGAGCCGCTCCTCTTCCTCTGCATTGATGAAGCTATAAATACATGAAATCAATCAAAACAACATAAAACTGAATAAGCATTGATTTCCTATGACACACATCACACACACACACACAAACACACACAAACACACACACACAGACACACACACACACACACACACACACACACACACACACACACACACACACACACACACACACACACACACACACACACACACACACACAGACACACACACACAAACACACACACACACACACACACACACACACACACACACACACACACACACACACACACACACACACACACACACACACACACACACACACACACACACACACACACACACACACACACACACACACACACAACACACACACACACACACACACACACACAACACACACACACACACACACACACACACACACACACACACACACACAGACACACACACACAACACACACACACACACACACACACACACACACACACACACACACACACACACAGACACACACACACACACACACACACACAAACACACACACACAAACACACACACACACACACACACACACACACAACACACACACACACACACACACACACACACAGCAGTGTAGTGGAGTAACAGATTACATGTACTGCAGTTATGTAATCAAAATATAAATGATGAGTAACTGTATTCAGTTACAGTTACTGTTTCAGTGAGTGGGAATTGGATTACAGTTACTTTGTTGAAATAAATGGATTACACGGCGGGATTTTCCTGTTTTCACATTTTGGGCTATATTTGTTTTTTGTTTTTTTGTTTTTTTTCAGTAATTTCACTCATTGCTGGACACTAAACCAGGACTAAACCAGGTCTAAACCAGGTCTAAACCAGGTCTAAACCAGGTCTAAAACAGGATTTAACAGGACTAAATCCTGCTGTGTGGACGTGTCTCCTCGTCTTCTATCAATAATATTTTTAATTTGGTTAAGTAAAGACTTTTTTATTTTCTTTTAGCAGATAAAACTTCTTATGTGAAGATTTCCTGGTCTTTGTTTCTCTACAGCAAATCAAGTAATCCAAAGTATTCAGATTACATTACTCACTTTAAGTAATTTAATGGATTCTGTTACAAACTACATTTTGGTGTGTGTAATCTGTAATCTGTAGGGGATTACATTTTAAAAGTAACTTTCCCAACACTGTCCACACGCAAACAAGTGTCTGTGAGGGAAACGTGAGGCAGTTGTTTCCTCTGCTGTTTCCCTTTTACTGCTAACGCTAATGCTAGTGCTAATGCTAATGCTACACATCAGAGCAGGTACCTTCCCCGGAGTTGGACGGCCTCCTCAAACTTCTTCTCGTCCATGGCCTTCTGCACCTTCTGAGTCTGAGCACAAACAGAAACAGGTCACCTTCTTGTGGCTCTTGTGGCTCTTGTGGCTCTTCTGGCTCCTTCGGCTCTTACCATCTGCACACACTCCATGAGGGGGAGTCTGACGGCCTGGTTCCCCACGAGAGACACCACACAGGCGGGTGTGTCTGAGGACGCCTCCAGGAGAGCCAGAACAGCCTCCACGCCCATACGGCTCGCCTGGACACAACATATACACAAATATATATACAAATATATATATATATACAAATATATATACAAATATATATACAAATATATACACAAATATATATACAAATATATATACACAAATATATATACAAATATATACAAAATATATACAAATATATATCATATATATACAATATATATATATATATATATATATATATATATATATATATATATATATATATATATATATATATATATATATATATATATATATATATATATATATATATATATATATAGCACAAGTAAATTGGCTAAAAGTAATATTTTTGCAGTTTAATCAGAAATGTGTTGGCCGTGTTAAAGTTTAGGACGACTGACCGTCCCTCTGTCGTTCAGTAGAGAGTCATAGAACCATAGTTACATTAGTAACTCTTGTTTTAAGATTGAACTAAATTTGGTCTAATTTTTCTCAAATAGAAGATTTTTTATTTTATTAATTTATTTGTTTATGTTTATCAAACAAAGTTTAATTTGAAATGATATTTTCCTTGATTCTGTGTCATAAATAAACTTTTAATAATTTAAAGGAATCTAAAGATAACAAAACAATCTAAAAATCTTTGTATTATGACATTTGAACATTATAATTTCCTAAAGAAGTTGTGATAGTTTTTATTTTTCCTAAACAGTGAAGAGTGAAGTGTGAGTCTGACCAGGATGCGGTCGAAGGCAGACGGGGTTCCTCCTCTCTGAACGTGGCCCAGGATGGTCACTCTGGTGTCGAAGCCCAGACGACTCACCACCAGCTGAACACAACAGGAAGATTATTATTATATTTATATTTATATACAATATATATGCACTGTAAATGTATAAAAATATCACACAGACTCAACACCAACTGAACAAATAATATCACCTGTTATATATTTATGAAAAATCTCTTCATGTGATATTACAGATAAACATACATGTAAAATCACACAGAGACACTTAGACCAGGGGTTTGTAGAAGTACACAGGTGCAAAAACTACTGCTATAACCACTACTGCTTCTACACTACTACTACTACCACTATTAGTAGTCGTAGTATTAGTATAGTAGTAGTAGTAGTAGTACTATGACACCCTGAGGTCTGTACTCACATCCTTGATGTTTTCGGCGGTGATGTTTTTGCTGTGGCGGTCGATGGCGCCTTCAGCCACGATGATGATGTTCAGACGCTTTTTATCCACACGATTCTGCACAAAGAGACAGTTCTGTTAGACCAACTCCTCCACACAAGACCAGGTCTGAACCAGGACTGAACCAGGACTAAACCAGGTCTGAACCAGGTCTAAACCAGGACTAAACCAGGACTGAACCAGGACTGGACAAACCAGGACTAAACAGGACTAAACCAGGACTGAACCAGGACTAAACCAGGACTAAACCAGGACTAAACCAGGACTAAAACAGGACTGAACCAGGACTGAACCAGGTCTGTGTTGTGTGTTATTGTATGGTGGTGGTTGGAGGGGCAGAGCCTCAGTTCTGTCAGTCTGCCCCGGGGCAGCTGTGGCCACAGACGTGTTTTATGTCACTGTGTGTCAGTGACTGGTCGAGTGCGTTCGGTGGATTAAACATGATCAACCTGTACAAAGTTGCGATGTGTAAAACCAGCCGTACAAAACTAAAATTATTATTGTTGTTTATTTGTTTGTTTGTTTGTTTGTTTGTTTTGTTCTCACCTCAGAGAGTTTCTGGCACAGACTGTCCTCCCAGCCGTCCTCAGGAGGCATCTCAGGGATAAACACCCAGTCTGCCCCACAGGCCAGAGCACTGACCAGGGCCAGATACCTGTATATACAAACAATATATACATATACATATATAACTATTATTAACATATAACTGAGACCAGGGCCAGATATTTACATGTAAAATAATAAACAAAAACTATTATAAAGATCATTCTCAATAAATCCATTACACCACTAAATAAACTATGTTTGTATAGATCAAACTCAGATCACATTGTGTTTACATTATATATGTTGGTATAGACTCTTATGACATTATATTTGTACATGATATATGTTTGTATAGACTCACACACCCGCAGTGACGTCCCATCACCTCCAGCACAAAGGTTCTCTGGTGACTGCAAACACAAACATAAAGAAAAACATGAAAACAGAGACTCTTGATTCTTTATTCTCTGTCCCCTGTGTGTGTTATAAACATGCAGATGTGTTCAGGACGGTGGCTCAGAGTGGACACACTTAATATTAATGAATAAAAAAAAACATCTTAATGATATTTCTGTGGTCGGTCTCCCTCACATCCTGTCTGCTCTTCTCTCCATTAAACCAGTTTATAAACCCAGGTCATAAATCACTTTTAACTGTTCTGACTTTATAAAACACTTACTCATGTTTGAAAGTAGTAGTAGTAGTGTAATAGTAGCAGCAGTAGTAGTAGTTGTAGTAGTAGTAGTAGTGAAATAGGGGTTCTGAAGTGAACTGTGTAGCGGGTACAATATCTCTGAAGGAAGAGGGTCTGGAGGTCTGAGGGTCTGAGGGTCTGAAGGTCTGGAGGTCTAGGAGTCTCTGGGGGTCTGGAGGTCTGAGGTTCTTATGGTCTGAGGGTCTCAGGGTCTGGAGGTCCGAGGGTCTGGAGATCCGAGGGTCTGGAGATCTGAGGGCCTGGAGGTCTGGAGGTCTTAGGGCCTGGGGGTCTGAGAGTCTGAGGGTCTGGAGGTCTGAGAGTCTGAGGGTCTGGAGGTCTGAGAGTCTGAGGGTCTGGAGGTCTGAGAGTCTAAGGGTCTGGAGGTCTGAGAGTCTAAGGGTCTGGAGGTCTGAGAGTCTAAGGGTCTGGAGGTCTGAGAGTCTGAGGGTCTGGAGGTCTGAGGGTCTGAGGGTCTGAGGTCTGAGGGTCTGGGGTCTGAGAGTCTGAGGGTCTGGAGGTCTGAGAGTCTGAGGGTCTGGAGGGTCTGGAGGTCTGAGAGTCTGGAGGGTCTGGAGGTCTGAGAGTCTAAGGGTCTGGAGGTCTGAGGGTCTGGGGGTCTGAGAGTCTAAGGGTCTGGGGGTCTGAGAGTCTGAGGGTCTGGAGGTCTGAGAGTCTGAGGGTCTGGAGGTCTGAGAGGTCTGAGGGTCTGGAGGTCTGAGAGTCTAAGGGTCTGGAGGTCTGAGGGTCTGGGGGTCTGAGAGTCTGAGGTCTGAGGGTCTGGTCTGGAGGTCTGAGAGTCTGAGGGCCTGGAGGTCTGAGAGTCTGAGGGTCTGGAGTCTCTGAGAGAGTCTGGAGGTCTGAGGTCTGAGGGGGGGGTCTGAGAGTCTGGAGGTCTGAGGAGTCTGAGGGGCTGGGGTCTGAGAGTCTGGGGGTCTGGAGGTCTGAGAGTCTGAGGGTCTGGAGGTCTGAGAGTCTGGAGGTCTGAGGGTCTGGAGGTCTGAGGGTCTGGAGGTCTGAGGGTCTGGAGGTCTGAGAGTCTGGAGGTCTGAGAGGTCTGAGGGTCTGGAGGTCTGAGAGTCTGAGGGTCCTCTCCCAGAAAATGTTCATCAAAACGTGTATAAGTTCTGTGATATTTTACAGTGAAACATTTGTGTAGTTTTGTGTTGATGTTATAGAAACTGTTGTGTGGGGTCATGATGTAGTAGCAGCAGTAGTAGTAGTAGCAGTAGTAGCAGTAGTAGTATTTGTAGTATTTGTAGTATTTGTAGTATCTGTAGTACCTCTGGGCCGTGGTCATGATGGCGTCCACCACCTCGATGATTCGGTGCAGGGCGGAGTCGGTGCCGATGGTCATGTCGGTGCCGCAGAAGTCATTGTCTATGGAACCCACCATCCCCACGATGTGAAGAACGGAGTTACTGTCCACGGCCGACTGATCGATCAGACCTGAAAGACGACAAGAAGAACAGAGGAAGAGGAGGAGAGGAAGAGGAGAGGAAGAGGAGCAGTCAGGAGCAGTGGGACCATCTCCAGATCTTGAGCTGGTCTTGGTCAGGACCTGAGCTGAAGGACCTGAAGTTTGTGTTTCGGTTTAATGGAGGAAGAAACATCAGTACCTTACTCCTCCAGCTGTTCCACTCCTCTCTGAACAATAGTAGTACTATTTGTAGTAGTAGTATTTGTAATATTTGTAGTAGTAGTAGTAGTACCTTGGTCCCTCAGCTCACTCAGCAGTCCACTCCACTCTTCTCTGAACAGTATTTGTAGTAGTAGTAGTAGTAGTACCTTACTCCTTCAGCTGTTCCACTCCTCTCTGAACCATAGTAGTACTATTTGTAGTAGTAATATTTGTAGTAGTAGTAGTAGTAGTAGTAGTAGTAGTAGTACCTTGGTCCCTCAGCTCCCTCAGCAGTCCACTCCACTCTTCCCTGAACAGTATTAGTTGTAGTATTTGTAGTATTTGTAGTATTTGTAGTATTTGTTGTAGTAGTACCTTGGTCCCTCAATAGTCTGCTCCACTCTTCTTTGAGCAGTAGTAGTAGTAGTAGTAGTAGTATTTGTAGTAGTAGTAATATAAGTACTTTGGTATCTGAGCTCACTCAGCAGTCCACTCCATTCTTTCCTGAACAGTATTAGTACTAGCAGTTGCAGTATTTTATTTGTAGTAGTAGTAGTACCTTGCTCCCTCAGCAGTCCACTCCACTCTTCTCTGAACAGTATTTATAGTATTTGTAGTATTTGTAGTAGTAGTATAAGTACCGTGGTCCCTGAGCTCGTCCAGCAGTCTGATCCACTTTTCTCTGAACAGTATTAGTATTTGTAGTATTTGTAGTATTTGTAGTAGTACCTTGGTCCCTGAGCTCACCAGGCAGTCAGCTCCACTCTTCTCTGAACAGTATTTGTAGTATTTGTAGTATTTGTAGTATTTGTAGTAGTATAAGTACCTTGGTCCCTGAGCTCCCTTAGCAGTCCGCTCCACTCTTCTCTATGAACAGTATTTGTAGTATTTGTAGTAGTAGTAGTAGTAGTAGTAGTAGTACCTTGGTCCCGGAGCTCGCCCAGCAGTCCGCTCCACTCTTCTCTGAACAGGTTGGCTCCGGTCAGACTCCCGTCTCCTCCGATCACGCACAGGTTTGTGATTTGTCTCTGGACGAGGTTCAGCGCCGCGCGGAGTCGTCCTTCGTGAGTGCGGAACTCTTTACAACGCGCACTGCCGATCACCGTCCCCCCCTGCAGGACGGGAGGGGAACAAACGATATATAAAACTAAAGTAAAGTGAACTCCATTGTTTGTACGTTTAGATTACTTCAGTTTGTGATGCTGTTTTAATATTAGCGTTAGCATTAGCATTGAGACAGTATTCACTTCATATTTTAATCTTTAATCTTTAATCTAATTTTAATCTTTGTTGTCAGTGACGTCCACCCACAGCTCCTGGACGACTCTGTTATCTTTAAACATTTACTAAATTAATTTACTATTTATTATTTCAAAAACACATGACAGGAAGTGGTGACGCTCACACATAAAGCCAGGCAGGAAGTGGTGACACTCACACAAACTCATAGACAGGAAGTGGTGATGCTCATACAAACTCATAGACAGGAAGTGGTGACGCTCACATATAAAGCCAGGCAGGAAGTGGTGACACTCACACAAACTCATAGACAGGAAGTGGTGACGCTCATACAAACTCATAGACAGGAAGTGGTGACGCTCACATATAAAGCCAGGCAGGAAGTGGTGACACTCACACAAACTCATAGACAGGAAGTGGTGACACTCATACAAACTCATAGACAGGAAGTGGTGACACTCATACAAACTCATAGACAGGAAGTGGTGACGCTCACATATAAAGCCAGGCAGGAAGTGGTGACACTCACATATAAAGCAGGCAGGAAGTGGTGACACTCACACAAACTCATAGACAGGAAGTGGTGACGCTCATACAAACTCATAGACAGGAAGTGGTGACGCTCATATAAAGCCAGGCAGGAAGTGGTGACGCTCACATAAAAGCAGGCAGGAAGTGGTGACACTCACACAAACTCATAGACAGGAAGTGGTGACGCTCATACAAACTCATAGACAGGAAGTGGTGACGCTCATACAAACTCATAGACAGGAAGTGGTGACGCTCACATATAAACCTGGGCAGGAAGTGGTTATGCTCACACACACGTGGAAAGGAAGTGAGGACGCTAACACATACTCATGGACAGGAAGTGGTGACGCTCACACACACACCTGGGCAGGAAGTGGTGACGCTCGCACACACATAGACAGGAAGTGGTGACGCTCACACACACACACACACACACACACACACACACACACACATACACACATACACCTGGACAGGAAGTGGTGACGCTCACACACACACCTGGGCAGGAAGTGGTGACGCTCACACACAAACCTGGACAGGAAGTGGTGACGCTAACACACACAAACCTGGACAGGAAGTGGTGATGCTCACACACACATGGACAGGAAGTGGTGACACTCACTCAAACTCATAGACAGGAAGTGGTGACGCTCACACACACACACACACACACACACACACCTGGACAGGAAGTGGTGACGCTCACACACACACCTGGACAGGAAGTGGTGACGCTCACACACACACCTGGACAGGAATTGGTCATGCTCACACACACACACACACACCTGAACAGGAAGTGGTCACGCTCACACACACACCTGGACAGGAAGTGGTGACGCTCACGCCCACTTGGAAAGGAAGTGGTGACACTCACAGTGAGGTGCTGCCACAGGCTGTTTACAAATACCTTATCTGAGCAAACCTGTGCAAAACCTGGACTAAACCTGGACGAAAACTGGAATAAACTTGGGGTAAAACTGGGCTAAACCTGGACTAAACCTAGACTAAATCTGAACGAAAACTGGACGAAAACAGGACTAAACCTGGAATAAATTTGGGCTAAAACTGGACTAAATCTGGACTTAAACTGGACCAAACCTGGACTAAACCTGGACTAAACCTGGAATAAACCTGGAATAAACCTGGACTAAAACTGGACTAAACCTGGACTAAACCAGGACTAAACCAGGACTAAACCAGGACCAAACCTGGACTAAGCCTGGACTAAACTTGGACTAAAACTGGACTAAAACTGAACTAAAACAACACTAAACCTGGATTAAAACTAGACCAAATCTGGACCAAACCTGGACTAAACCTGGTCTTAAACTGGACTAAAACTAGACTAAAACTGGACTTAAGTTAGTTTAAACCTGGAGTGAACTGTCTGTAAACTCGACCTCGTCTGTGATCTTTGGTCCTTGATCAAAAATAAAAAAAATAAAACCTCGTACCACTTGTAACATGCTGGAGACACTTTCCCACGACGCCTCTTGGATGTTGTCTCCTCCGTCCACCATCCCCTGGTAACCCTGACGACGGAAAAGTACAGCACGTGGCATTAGTAAAAAAAAAAAAAAAAAAAAAAAAAAACAGAGTCTGAGTTGAGTTTAGTGTGTGTGTGTTTCGTTCCGTCTCACCTCGTGGATGAAATACATTTTGGCTCCGACGTACAGCCCCATACGGACGGCAGCCCGGACCGCCGCGTTCATCCCTGAAAACAACACACGGGAAAACAAGAAAACAACAAGTAAACAACCAGTAAACAACAAATAAACAACAAGTAAACAACCAGTAAACAACAAATAAACAACGGAGAAAACAACAAATAAACAACGAGTAAACAATGAGAAAACAATGAGAATACAGCAAATAAACAACAAGAAAAGAATAAGTAAACAACAAATTAAATAAACAACACGAAAACAACAAATAAAAATGTCAATAATAAACAAACATGACAGGGTTCACTCTGAAAACAAAGTATTTTTGATGAGATGATCTTTACAGTTTTCTTTTCAGAACTTCAAGTTGTGTTTTGCTTCATTCATACATTTTATAACCTAGTTGTAGTAGTAGCAGTAGTAGCAGTAGTAGTTGTAGTAGTAGTAGTCGTAGTAGTCGTAGTAGTAGCAGTTGTAGCAGTAGTAGTAGTAGTCGTAGTAGTCGTAGTAGTCATAGTAGTAGTAGTAGTAGTAGCAGTAGTAGTTGTTGTTGTAGTAGTAGCAGTAGTAGCAGTAGAAGCAGTAGTAGTAGTAGTAGCAATAGTAGTAGTAGTAGTAGTAGTAGTAGTAGTAGTAGTAGTAGTAGTCAGCAGTAGTAGCAGTAGTAGCAGTAGTAGTAGTAGTAGTAGCAGTAGTAGCAGTAGTAGTAGCAGTAGTAGTAGTAGCAGTAGTAGCAGTAGTAGTAGTAGTAGTAGTAGCAGTAGTAGCAGTAGTAGTAGTAGTAGTAGCAGTAGTAGCAGTAGTAGTAGTAGTAGTAGTAGTAGTAGTAGTAGTAGTAGTAGTAGTAGTAGTAGTAGTAGTAGTAGTAGTCTAAGTAAGTAAGTCTTAGTCCATTTTATCAAGTCAAGTCTCAACTCATAAAAATAGTGACTCAAGTCCAAGTCAAGACTTGCAAGTCCCACCTCTGGCCATAGTAGTAGTAAAAGTAGTAGTAGTTGTTGTTGTAGTAGTAGTAGCAGTAGTAGCAGTAAGTAGTAAAAGTAGTAGTAGTAGTTGTAGTAGTAGAAGGAGGAGTATTAGTTTCTCTGTGTCATAATGATGTAGTAGTTGTAGTAGTAATAGTAGTAGTTTAATTGTATGATTTTCTAACTTTCAGTCATGATGCAGTAGAAGTACATAGTTGGGTGAATTTCTTATAGTAGTGGTAGTAGTAGTAATAGTAATAGTAGTAGTAGTAGTAGTAGTAGTAGTAGTAGTAGTAGTAGTAGTAGTAAGAAGATAAGTAGTATCAGGAGTATTTTTAGTTGTTTTGTAGAGATCATGACTAAACTGAACTTGTGAGTTTCTGGTTGGTGTGAGAACAGTTGAACCACTTTCACTGTGAGGCCATGTTCCAGATTAGAGCATTAAGAAAGAAGAAAGGAAGAAAGAAAGAAAGAAAGAAAGAAAGAAAGAGAGATAGAGAGATAGAGAGATAGAGAGATAGAGAGATAGAGAGATAGAGAGATAGAGAGATAGAGAGATAGAGAGATAGAGAGATAGAGAGTGTATTCAAGCAGAGCCAGATCTGAGAGCCAAGACGTTCATCAGGAGAAAGATCTGAATCTGAGCCAGAGTCTGAGAGAAAAAGAAACAACAAAAACACAAAACAAGATCCTCTGACCCTCTCCTCTTCATCCTCTGACCCTCTTCATCCTCTGACCCTCTTCATCCTCTGACCCTCTCCTCTTCATCCTCTGACCCTCTTCATCCTCTGACCCTCTCCTCTTCATCCTCTGACCCTCTTCTTCATCCTCTGACCCTCTCCTCTTCATCCTCTGACCCTCTCCTCTTCATCCTCTGACCCTCTTCATCCTCTGACCCTCTCCTCTTCATCCTCTGACCCTCTCTCTTCTCTCCTCTGACCCCTCTCCTCTCATCCTTTGACCCTCTCTCTTCTCCTTGACCCTCTCTTCATCCTCTGACCCTCTCCTCTTCATCCTCTGACCCTCTTCATCCTCTGACCCTCTCCTCTTCATCCTCTGACCCTCTCCTCTTCATCCTCTGACCCTCTCCTCTTCATCCTCTGACCCTCTCTTCTTCATCCTCTGACCCTCTCCTCTGACCCTCATCTCTGACCCTCTCTTCTTCCTTCGACCCTCTTCTCTTCTGACCTCTCTCTTCATCCTCTGACCCTCTCCTCTTCATCCTCTGACCCTCTCTTCTTCTGACCCTCTTCATCCTCTGACCCTCTCTTCCTCTGACCCTCTCCTCTTCATCTCTGACCCTCTCTGACCCTCTCTTCTGACTCTCTCTGACCCTCTCTTCTTCTGACCCTCTCTTCCTCTGCTCCATCTCATTTATCAGATATATTTATTTTTTCATGTGGGCCTATTCAAAATAGTCATTTTCCCTCACGTGACTCCTCTTTCTGTTTTCTGTGTAAACCTCTCGCTGTGGAACAAACAGAACAGATCACGTGACCCGTGGCCTTTTCTTTGGTCTCTGGGGCCCCGGGCCTCTGGTCACTCAGGTCACTCTGCACTCGATTACGTCACGCTCCATAAGATGCTCCCAGGAGGCGCACACACAATAACACACCTATTACACTACAGCCTATTACATTACGGCCTGTTACACTAGAGCCTATAATGTCATCCTCCTGCACGTGCACTCGAACAGAACACTCCGTACCACCGGGTTCGGCATCCGATACGCTTTTTTTTTTTTTTTATTGACTGGTTTCAGGTGACGTCACGTGACATGTCAGTGAGGTGAGGGCAGGTGAGGAGAGGCTTTTTTTTTTTTTTTTTTTGGACGGTCCCTTTAACCGGAATCTGAGCCGACGACACCCGGAGCTACTGTCCGTGACCTGACGCACTCCGCTCCGGCCGTGTCCGGAGGTGACGTCACGGCGCTGCGGTAACGGTCACTCTCCTCCCCTGACGATGATGATGATGATGATGATGATGCTCCCCCCGGTCCGGTCCCGGTATAGGCCGCATCAGAAGCGCTCGAGGCACTCCGAGAAACTCCAGTCACGACTCTCCCCCAGTGACGTCAGCGCGCGCCCTCTCCTAGATCCGAACCAAACCGAATTTCCACGAAGCTGATGCCAAAAACCGATCAGCTTTTTTTTTTTTTTTTTTTTTTTTTTCCAAATAGAAGTTTGTAAATGATTTTTGGGGACGAGATGAGAGCGCACCTTCAGCCGCGTCATCGATCACGTGACCAAACTTTAGCTACAAACTTATCGTAAAATCATCCTAAATGACCCGCGCTGCTGATTGGCTCTATCTGTCACCCCGCTGTCTCTAACGTGAGGTGCGCGGGTCCTGCTCCACGTCGGCATCCCGTGCGTAAACCAGCGTAAATGTTGGCATCACCCCCCGCGCGTAACCAACCAACGTAAAGCGAATGGCATGTGAATAATTCAGGGCGCGCTCGGGTCACTTGTTGATGGAGCCGCTCTGGTCCGGGTCGGGGGCTCGAGTCTCGTCATCGCACCCCAACCGGACCGGGACGAGGCACGCGCACTCCGAGTTATTTGGGGCACGTGAAGGTTACGACCTTGGCAAAGCATCGGGCAAAACAGGAGACACTGAACGGAGACGGAGTGTTGCGTAACCGCGGATGAATCAACACAAACACCAGCGGGGATTAAAACCAATAGGCTGTAGAGAAAATGTATAGGCCTATGCTATAAACACGTAAAAGATGTTACGTGCACGAGCTTTACGCGTAACGTCAGGTGCGTCTGGTTTTGGAACACTTTGTCACTTGCGCCAAAACGCAGGTGGACATAAGATTTAGTTAATAATAAATTAGATTCCGTGCGTAAAAGGACAGGATGTACATGTTTGGCACGTTTGGCACATTTTGGCACATTTGGCACGAACTGTTTTATGCACGTTTTTAACGAATGCGTCAATTAAAAGTGCACATTTTGGCACGTACCTTGGGCATCTCCTCCGCTGGTGAGCACCCCGATGGATTTTCCATCTCCGGACAGATTCTCGAAAAATTTCCTGGTGTCCTGGCGCTTCGGGGGGGCGTTGTTGGCCATGTTCGGCGCGGAGGCAGCGGACTGCGGGCAGAGGAGCCGAGGAGGAGCCGCGGAGGAGCCGTGGAGGAGCCGCCGAGGAGGAGCCGTGAGAAACAGACGGGGCAGAGGAGCGGGAGAGGCCGAGGTGCGCTCCGTGTGAGTGAGTCGGCTCTGCAGCAGCACGCACACGCACACGCACGCACACGCCCACCGCGCTGGACCACTCCGCAGAGATCGTGTGTGGACGAAGAGGCGGGACTACGAACCTCACCGAAGAACTCTGAGAAATGATAAAATAAAAGGTTTAAGGATGATTTGTGAATTCAGTTTGTCGTATTTAAAACTAAATGAATCAGAAAGTCTCGTTGGACCTGGAAACACATTTTGAGTTGTTCAAACACTTAATAAATAGTTTTTGCAAGTCAGAATTCACTTGTGACTTTATTGTGTTTCATCAAAACGATTAAAACATAAAATGAGTGTTTTATAAATCACATGTGGACATATAAATATAAAAATATAAAATATTCTAAAAATACAATTCTTAGTTTTTGCCTCATCAGGTCCAAATAACAAAGAGAAATCAACAAAACCTGCAAGAGTTTGGGTCTTAGGAGGTTAAAGACGAAGTAAAATCTAACTTTTTTGGTGGAGAGATCGACCGCCTGCTTGTTTCCATGGATACGGCTGATTATGTCTTTGCTTGATATGTTCCGCAGTGGTGCATTAGTGGTATTACAAACCCTCTGCAGAGACAAGAGGATTTTTAAGCGATTAATAAAAAAAAAAAAAACTCTCAAATGAAATGAAAAAGATCCATTATTCACATTCCATTTACATCATTTCGTTTTAATTAATATTTACAGTTTTAAAAGTTTAAAGATGAAATTGGATTGTGTTTGTTTTAAAGTTGTTAGAGTTGCTTTAATATAAACAAGATCTTTATTTTTTTGTGCAGACGGAAAGAAGATTGTAGCAAAATCTGGAGCAGAGCGTTTTTTGTCTGTATTTGTTTGTATTTTACCTAAACAAATGACAGTTTATGTTTCTCTTTACTGTTGCAGGATCAAATTGATCAAAAATAGAAACATCTGGGATTTTTCTTACATAAAACTGGGACAAATCAGTGGTTTTGGGGACACAGGATCAAAACTGGGACTGTCCCGGGTCAACAGGGACGTCTGGTCATTAGGGTGAATAATTTGCTCAATTAAAAAAAAAATTTTTTTTATTTTTAATTTTTTTGAAAATCAATCTGTACTTAGAATGATTTTTTTTAGACTTGCCAAAGCAAAGTTCCGTGAGAAATTTCATGAAATTCTTGATGTTTACTGAGTCCATGAAGTTTAACACCTGTGGCCTTAAACCTGAGCTGAAACATCATTTAAAACAAAACATTCTTTATTCTTTCTGGAAACTTGTGTTGACCAAAACCTGAGCTGCACCTGTCACTGAGCCGTACCTGTCATTGAGACGCACCTGTCACTGAGCTGTGCACCTGTCACTGAGCCGTGCACCTGTCACCTGTCACTGAGACCTGTCACCTGTGCACCTGTCACTGAGCCGTGCACCTGTCACTGAGCCGTACCTGTCACTGTCACTTGAGCTGCACCTGTCACTGAGCCGTGCACCTGTCACTGAGCCGTGCACCTGTCACTGAGCTGTGCACCTGTCACAGAGCCTTGCACCTGTCACTGAGCTGTGCACCTGTCACTGAGACGTGCACCTGTCATTGGGACGCACCTGTCACTGAGCCGTGCACCTGTCACTGAGCCGTGCACCTGTCACTGAGCCGTGCACCTGTCACTGAGCCGTGCACCTGTCACTGAGCCGTGCACCTGTCACTGAGACGCTCTGGTGACGTCACTTACTCCACTTTTTTCTACAGTCTGTGACACGACAGAAAGAACAAACTTTATGTCTCTCATTTCATCTTTGGACTTTGTGGATTTTGGATCATTATGGAAAAAAAAAACAAAAAACACTCAAAATCTTAACAAAATTTTCATATCTTAGAAAGTTATGAGGATAGAGATACAAAATTTGTACCAAAAGATACACAACAGCAACATTTACATTCCACTTTCACTGACACCGTGGCCCCATATTTATTTATTTTTAAAGTTATTTGAGAAAAACTGATTTTTCTGCCAGAGTTTTACGGACACTGTTTGGATGGAACTTCAGAGTCTTGTTGGACCCAGTAGATTTTATTCAATCAAGCAAATATTCCACAGATTTTCTTTTAACTGATATCGTCACATTTTAAAATTGGGTGCAAGTTGAATTTCTGACACTGGGCCAAATGATTCATCCTTCTGGTCGCTCTAGAATAAATGCGCCGCGTGTTTTAGATTGGTGTAAATCTGTGTCTGCGGTGAGTTCAGCCCGCGGGAGTGAGCGCTCTGTCTCCATCCGCTCATCTCTGCGCTCCAGACGCAGCTCCTCAGCCAATCAGCGCCCTCCTCACGCTCAGCTTCAGCCAATCAGCGGCCTCCTCACGCTCAGCTTCAGCCAATCAGCGCCCTCCTCTGAGCGCGCACGCACCTCGCATCAGACCCGCCGTTTCACTCCGGGTCCGTGCGCGCGTCAAAAGATCCCGGAGAGTTTGGACACGAACCCAAATGTTGACTTTTGGCACGATACGGAGTTGGCCAATGCGCTTTTACGCACAGCGGCTCCGGTCCAGATACGCGCCTTTGTGCACAGAGACACACACACAGAGATACGCACAAGTGACTCAACAGCAGGAAACACTGAAGGATTTGTCAAGACTTGTTTAAGAATTTTATTTTGGGGGCGTCTTTCCAACAAAAGCGTAAGAAAAACGGAACGTGAGCGCGGCACGTCTGCGCGGATTTTATTGCGTCTGTTCTGTTGCCAGAGCGGTTACAAAACTCCGCTCTTCTGTCTCTGTCTCTGTTTGTTCTGCAGAAATCTCCAAAAGTCACATTTCGTCCCGTTCGTCCTCGGTCCGGTCCTGGATCCACGTACATCAGGCTGCATCATTTGCCCCAATGTCAGAAATTCAACTTATAACCAATTTTAAAATGTGATAATACTAGTTAAAAGAAAATCTGTGGAATATTTGCTCAGTTGAAAAGCAGTTTCACTTAGAAACCGTGTGACCTCGCAGTATTAGGATTCGTTCACTCGACGGTAGGCAGGCTTTTTTTTTTATTTATTTAACCAGATTCAGAAAACTTTATTGATCCCATAGGACAATTCATCGGTAAATGGTCACATTTTTCTATAGCGCTTTTCCACCTTCAAGGGACTCAAATCGCTTTACAACAAGGAACCACTCACCCATTCACTCACACATTCACACACCAGTGTACGCAGACACTGTGGGCAAGGTGGGTTAAGTGTCTTGCCCAAGGACACAACGACAGCAGCATTCATCTGTGGGAGCTGGAATCACACCAGACAACCTGTGGGTCAGTGGATCTGAACCGAAGCACCAACATTATTTTAACAAGAAGAAACGAGAAACATGATCCAGGAACGAAATTCATTCAGCTTTAAAATCAGAATAAACCAAACACTTACTTTGGAATTAAATTTAATTCCGAATAATGATTTTCATCAGGAATTAAGAGTTTACATGGTCTTTTTAAAGCCAAATTAATTTTTATTCAGAATTAAATTATTTCTATTCACATAAACGTGGTAACTGTGGTGCTGGGCTCTCGTGTTGTTTCATGGAATTTAAAGGAACTGAATGTGTCTGCGCTCTTCCTTTTTAAAAAGGTTCTATTAAGGTTTTGCGTGTGTTGTGTCAGTCACGTGATTTAATGTTTTGGCGTCGGTACTGGAGGTCAAATGGTCACATTTTTCTACAGCGCTTTTCCACCTTCAAGGCTCAAAGCGCTTTCTTTACAACAAGGAACCACTCACACATTCACACACCAGTGTACGCAGACACTGTGGGTGAGGTGGGTTAAGCGTCTTGCCCAAGGACACAACAACAGCATTCATCTGTGGGAGCTGGAATCACACCAGCCAACCTGTGGGTCAGTGGATCTGACGCTCAACCTGTGATGTTTATGAATGCTCCACCAACTGAGCTACTGCCGCCCTGTTAGCAGCATCGCAGAGCAGTTCACACAAACACAAACACACACACACACACAACACACACACACACACACACACACACAGTGATTCAGTCCGTTACAGTCGACCAGTGGAACTCAATAATAATCTACAAATGACAGAGCTCAACATTCAGAAAACTGTTCCCTTAGAATTTAACAACTTAATAGCAGAGGCACAAAAGAATTCGAGAACCGGTTTGTCTTTCGTATCGGAGCATAAAACCGACGCCCTGAAGGCATCAGGATAAAAAGGAGCTGAGCCACGAGACACTTGGCTTCGCTCAGCACCTGCTCCTCCCACAGACACTCAGCTCCCTCAGTTTGACCCTGTGATTTTCGAGCAGGTTTTTGATTGGTCGCTGCTGTTTGGTCGTAATGCTCCAAATCCTGTAGGAATAAGAACAAAAACGTCTTTCCTCTTGATAAAATTCACCAAACATTCTCTTTGTTCTGACTTTAAATCCTCGATCTCGGGAATCATGGACAACACAGAATGTCTGGCTCTTCTCTGATTGGCTGGTGCCCGAACTCACACTTCTGGGGTTTTTGTGAACTGTCTAGTGCAGACATGTCAAGCTCAGGCCTGAGGACCAAATTTGGCCGACAATATAATTATATTTGGCCCACAAGATCATGTCAAATCTGTATTAGAGCTACAGATCGACTATAGAGACATGATTTATTTAAAATGTTGTTATGATTTTATATTCTGCTTGTTCTGGATTCAATGTTTAAGCAAAACTATTATTAAACATTTATTTGAATAAGTAAAAGTTTTATATTACAGATCTGGAAAGAAGAGAAAACATGCAGATGTTGTTGACATTTTTCAATAAATATTTAGTTTGTGCCACGACTTAGTCCCAGTTTTTAATTTTGGCCCAATGTGAATTTGAGTTTGACTCTCCTGGTCTAGTGTTTTCTGATTCCTGACCAAGTCGCTGGAGAGAAATGAACTTGAGCGGAGGAACTGGGCGGCGTCAGACTGGATAGTCCATAAAGCTCTGGCAGAAAAATCAGTTTTTGTCAAATAACTTTAAAAATAAACTATTTAGAGCCATAGTGTCAGTGAAAGTTGAATATAAATGTTACTATTGTGCTTCTTAACTTTCTAAGATATGAAAAATTTGTCAAGATTTTGAGTGTTTTTTTTTTTCATAATGATCCAAAATCCACAAAGTCCAAAGATGAAATGAGAGACATAAAGTTTGTTCTTTCTGTCGTGTCACAGACTGTAGAAAAAGTAGAGTAAGTGTCGTCCCCAGAGCGTCTCAATAACAGGTGCAGCAGGGAAGTTTCCAGAAAGAATAAGGATGTTATTAAAGAAAAACAGATTTTTCAGCTCAGGTTTAAGGTTTCTGCAGGTGTTAAAGTTCAGAGGCTTGGTGGAGCCAGGTCCCGTTCACACTAGTGTGTATGTGAGTGGTTTTGGTTGTGGGTGCAGTGCTCGTTCACATTAATCCAACTGAAAACGGCTCCAGAGTCTGAACGATCTGGTGCCTCCAGCTCCACGAGTTCATGTTGGTCCAGATGTGATGGGGACTGTGTGGACTCCTGAAAACTCTGATACTCTGATGTAGTTCTGTCACCGCCAACTCATTCACCCACAAAACACTAAGAGACAGAATATGTGTCCATTCATATAAATGTGTGTCTGTGTGTACGACCTGCACACGTATAAACTCTGAAAAGTTTCACATGAACCAGAAACACATAACAGACTCACCATCAGCAGAACATCCCTCTGTCACAGACAGAACACTCATATTCCACTGAGTCACTGTGTCCTTCAGACCGACAGAAACTGAACCACATCAGACACAAGGAAAGAACTGATTTTTTTTTTATTTTTGATTTTTTTTTTGAGGCTTAGTTTATGTAAATGAGTCATGTGGTTTTAACCCTCTCAGGCTCAAATTTAATTTTAGGAAAAAATCTGATATTTGGGGAAAATAATCATATGTGTAGTAATATACAATCCTGACTTTTTTTTTGAGAGAAGACCTTCACATGCAGTGTGTTCTGGGATGTTTCAGATTTGCAGCATTGGTCCGATGTGGTAAATTAAGACTGAAGACTGAAAATGATATGAACACTAACTTTATGTGTGAACCACTTTTCATAACAGTGAAAACATAAAGCAGAGTGGAACAGCTTTACAGCGGCACAACAACAGCACTTTTTCCTGTGGTTCTCCAAGAAACAATTTTTATCCTTTGTAAACAACAAAAGTACTTTGCACTTCTGGCAGGTCGTTTGTGTGGAGCATCGTCCACGTTTATCAGCACGGATGGGAGAAAAGGCTCCTGAGTAAAAAAAGGTCATAAAATATGGATTTGGAGTAAGTAGGTAATTGGCAATTAGTTGTTGCAAATCTGCAACACTTGCCTTAAGTTTTGTTTCTGTAAAACTTAAATCTGCTCAAAGTTGTGTGGATAGTGAAGACTTGCAGACATAGAAACGACGTGTCTGGACGCAGATCGTTTCCGATACGATGATACGCGGATTCGTTTCAGTGTAAACGGGGTCCCAGTAGCCAGTCTGGCGCCACCTAGTGCCTCCGCTCAGTTTCATTTCTCTCCAGTGACTAGATCAGGAATCAGAACACACTAGACAAGTTGCAAAAACCCCAGAAGTGTGAGTTCGAGCATCAGCCAATCAGCGAAGAGACAGACATTCTGTGTTGGCAGCGATTCCCCCAGATCGAGGATTTAAAGCCGGAACAAAGAGAATGTTTGGTGAATTTTATCAAGGGGAAAGACGTTTTTGTTCTTATTCCTACGGGATTTGGGAAAAGCTTAATACACCAGTTAGTCCCGCTAGCGGTGCGTTACATATGTCATGACCAAATAACAGCGATTGGTTAAATTTAAAAAATAAAAATAAAAAAGCACCCGCCTACTGTTGAGCGAACGAATCCTACCTGCTGCGAGGTCACATGGTTTACACCAGGAGTGTCAAACTCACTTTGTTCCGGGGGTCGTGTCCAACCGACTTTGATCCCAAAGTGTCTGGATCTGAAAACTCATGTCATATAAACCCCAAAAATAACAAGAAGTTCAAATATTTGTGTAGAGAAACACAAATCTATTACAGAAATCTTTTTTAATTGATGAACTCTTTCTTTTACAAAATATTATAATATTATGAACAACCTGAAACTTTAAGAAAAATACAATTTCAACACAAAGTTTTAACATGAACTTGTATAAACAGGAATAAGTCCATTTTTGTTGTAAAATCCTGCACTCGGCTCCACTTTTCTCATGTTGGACATTTTTCTGATGAGGGTGTCACGGTCAACAGTCAAAACGATCGTCCTTTAAGAGCGTTTGGAAAGAGACAAGTCTTCATTTGTGCTGCTCTGGTGGGAGGGGCCACGTACAGAGACGCTGGAGACGCTGCTGTGATAAACACCACAGAAAATTAACACGATTTTAATAGAAAATATCATTAAAATATTTGAGTAGAAAATCAGCCGAGGGCCAGATTAAAGGTCTTGGAGGGCCAGATCTGGCCCCCGGGCCATATGTTTGACACCTGTGGTTTACACCAAGTGAAACCATCTGATGAATCAGACTAGGGTCCAGTAAACACCAAGAGAATTTCATGAAATATCTCGTAGAATTTTACTTTTTTAGTGTAAAAAAATGATACAAGGTACAGATTTATTTTCAAAAATGTTTCAAAAAGTTGGGCAGATGATGCTCCCTACAGGTCCTGTCTCATCTCCAGGGTCATGCTCACGTTTCAGGACCACAGGCACAGGGAGAACATGCAGCCTGACAACGGTGCAGCTTCGTTTGCTCAGAAGAGGAGGGTGAGGGGTTTTTAATCATAGCTGGTCTCCCTCGGGTGCTGCCGGCGTCTCCCTCGGGTGCTGCTGGCGTCACCGGCCTTAGACTTCGATCAATAAACAATCCATCATTTTGACAATTAAAACCCTGAACGCTGCACAACATCAGATTAAAGCCACACTGTGTCACTTTCTGGAGGTGGCAGCTCATCTGTATGATCCCATGGAAGAACTGGCTCTCTTCTAAGCCAAATAAGAGTCGGGTTTGTGGAGATGCGAGCCCCGTCACAGTTCAGTTTAGTTTTTCAGTTCAGTAAACAGAACCAACACACCAAGATTTTGTCTATTTTTGGCTAAAAAGTTACATATGGAGGCTTTAAATCTGTGTGTCATTCGTTCATTTGTTTTTCAAAATAAAACCAAAAATAAGAAAACGAAAAAACAACAATTTTCTTCATTATTTGTCTCCAAAACCAAAATGAAAAAACTGATAATGATTTGTTTTTTCAGTTTTTGATTTTGTGTTTAAATGAAAAATTGATTTTTCCATTTTTCTTTTGGACTGATTGGACTGACTGAATTTTTCATTTGGATAATGGACTGAACCAGAACTAAACCAGGTTCGACCAGGACTGAGACTGGCACTGAGACAGGGACTGAGACCAAGTTTGAGCCCTGGACCGGGACCAGACAAGAAGTGAGCCCAGGACTGAGACTGGGAACAGGACCAGGACTGAGACCAGGTCTGACCAGATTGGAACCAGACTGGGACTGAGACCAGGACTTAGACTGGGACCAGAGCAAGACTGAGTTCAGGACCAGGACCAGGACTGAACCAGGTCTGACCAGACTGGAACCAGACTGGGACTGAGACCAGGACTTAGACTGGGACCAGAGCAAGACTGAGTCCGGGACCAGAACTGAGACCAGGACTGAGATTGGGAACAGGACCGGGATTGAGACTGGGACTGAGATCAGAACTGATCCCAGAACCAGACCAGGACCAGGTCGTGATTGAGACCAGGACTGACACCAGGACCAAACCAGGACCAGACCAGGACTGAAAACAGTTTAGTCCTGGTTCAGTCCACTATCTATTTTATTTTTATATTTTTCATTTTTCATTTAAATAAAAAAAAAGAAAACTGAAAAAATGAATAATTTTAGTGTTGGAGACAAATAATGAAGAAAATATTTTTTTCATTTTCTTATTTTTGGTTTTATATTGAAAAATGATACACTGATTACTTTAATATGATTGATTCAGATTTGTTATGTATATTTTGGTAACAGTTTGTGTTTGAGACATAAGAATATTCTATTATTTCATTAAATAAAGTAAAAAGTACATTTCTGTGGTACTGGTCCTAACAGGATAATAATTTGTGTCCACACAGCAGGTCCGAACATCGTAATAAACAGTAATAAAAGTGTTAAAAGTGTAAATTTCTAATCAGAGTATACATTATATAAGACCAAATAAACATAAATTTACACAGAATGAATGTCTGTATGTTTGTCTGTGTGTAAAAGTACGTTCATGTGAGTGAAAGTGTTTGGTGTTTGCTCAGTGACACAGAAGACAAAAGGAGGCGGGTGATATTTTGGATAAAAACCTGTATTTACAGTGGATCGTACGAACAGCAGTTATGGCAGAAGCTCAGACTGTACAGCTGCAGCTCCAAAAACTCCTCATCCAAACATCCAACACGGAACCTTCCACAGAACCAAATATGGCCACCGTAACCATAGCAACTGATCTGAAGAACACGCGGAATGTAACACGTATAATGTCAAACATCTGTGTACGGTCTGGTGTTTCCTATAGACTGTGTATATCTGCATACAGTCTATATATAATGCTACAATATATATAAATCTGTATACGGTCTATAATGTTAACTATAGACTGTATATATGTGTATACTGTCTTTAGTGTATACAGATATATACAGTCTATAACCTTACCTATAGACTATGTATCTGTATACGGTCTATAACATTACCTATAGACTGTATATATGTGTATACTGTCTATAGGTAAAGCTATAGACCATATACAGATATATACAGTCTACAGGAAACACTACAATATATATGTGTATACAGTCTGTGGCGTTACCTATAGAATCTATATCTGTATACAGTCCATAGGTAACGCTATAGACCGTATACAGATATAGACAGTCTAAAGGTAAAGCTGCAGAATGTATACAGTTTTTTTACAGTCTATACGTAAAGATATAGAATGTATACAGATATATACAGTCTATAGGTAACAATACAATATATATCTGTGTACAGTCTCTGGAGTTACCTATAGATCGTATATATCTGTATACAGTCTATGGCAGTACATTTTGACTGTCTGTCTGTTGTTACCTATAGACTATATATCGTTCTATATATATTCTATAGTTTTATCTTTAGACTGTATATATCTGTGTACAGTCTATAGCGCTGCCTTATAAATTGTATATATCTAGAAACAGTCTGTTTTTACCTAGACTCCATCTGTACACGGTCTATAGGAAACAATACAATATATATGTATATACAGTCTATGGAGTTGCCTATAGACCGTATATATCTGTATACGGTCTGATGTTACCTGTAGACTGTATATATCTGTATAAAGTCTGTGGAGTTCCTATGGAAGATCATTTGTTTCATCAGATTTTGAATTTTAAACGCTGTTGAATTTCTCACTTTGAAATTTTTTCCTCTGAAAAAACATGTTTGAATTATTTTTATTGTGAATTTTTGTTTGTGAAATTTTCAGTGTATAAAATTCAATATTTAAAAAATCACCTTTTAAATATTCAGCACAAATATCTTCAAGCCTTCAAATTCAACAGTCAAAATTCAGAGTGTAAAATTCGCAGAAAAGATCTGAGATGCCAAGGCAGAAGCAATCGATCCAAAGTGATTCGATCTAACTTAGTAAGAAACAGGAAATGTTGCAGTGACATGATCTGATTGGTCAAAATTAACCTCATCAAAACTCCATCTCTTTGATTGGTTAAGTGTAAACCCCGCCCACAAATGAGAACAGCCAATAGGAAACGGCCTCTGTCCTCCTCGCTCATATGTCACATGATCGATTGCTTCTGCCTTGGCATCTTGGCTCTTTGCCGTGAAATTTTTCACTGCGAAGTTTACGTTCTGAATTTCGACTGGTGAATTTTTTTGAGGGCTTGAAAATATTGTTTATTTTGAATTGAAAGTAAACTTCAAATTTCAGCCACTAGAATTCGGAATAAAATATTTCAAACATCTTTTTTCAGAGTTAAAAAAACAAACATTATTATATAACAAATTATCTTCCATATGTTCCCTATAGACTGTATATATCTATATGCAGTTACCTATAGACCGTATATATGTGTATACAGTCTATGGTTAACAATACAATATATAATTATTTGTATTATTATTATTATCTATTTACTTATAGACAAAATATATCTGTACACGGTGTATGAAGTTACCTATAGACTGTATGTATCTGTATAGGGTCTATAGCTTTACCTATAGACTGTATATATC
The DNA here is from genome assembly GCF_026225935.1 of Boleophthalmus pectinirostris. NCBI lineage: Eukaryota > Metazoa > Chordata > Actinopteri > Gobiiformes > Gobiidae > Boleophthalmus > Boleophthalmus pectinirostris. The sequence continues at coordinate 37,397,133 of NW_026571095.1, read as the reverse complement.
TTAAAGATGCACTGTGTAACTTTTCTTGGGAGGAAACGCCACGCGCTAGTCTCCATGTCGACGCACTTAAGTGTTCAGCCTGGAATGTTTCACGGAGCGGCATTAAACCCCATTAAACTCTATCTCCATGGAGACAAAGCGCAGACCAGTTCTGTGGAGAGGCGAGCCCGTTCACACAAGAGCCCAGGTACTTCAAGGTTTTCTGAACAATAAAATCACCTCCAGTGAAACAAAGGCTGAGTAGAGTTTTAAACTGCCACATTCTGGAACATGCCAAGCAAAGCAGTAACACCCCCTATGTCTATGCGGCGCAACCTCCAGCAGAAAAGTTACACAATGCAGCTTTAAACCAGTGGATGGCGTTGCCCTGAGTCCAGAGTTAAAGGGACAAAAGTGGTGAATGAGATTTAGGAAAAAAAACAAAAACAAAAAACAACAACATGAGCAAAACCTTCTGTTTAGTCTAAAGATTTAAGTCGAGACACGTCGGGGGAATTTTTATTTTTCAAGTTTTATCTCTAGATTTAAACGTGAAATTATAAGTCTGTAACTAACTCGCTGTTTTGGGTTCATTTCAAATTATTCTGACTGGAAATAACCATAAAAAATTTTTTCACGTAAGAATTTATTTATTTATTTATTTTTAGCCAAACAAAAAATATATAGATTTTTTTTTAAATATTAATATATATTTTTTTTAATTTAATATGTTTTTTGTTGATGTTTGTTTTGTTTATTGTATATTTATAAATGTTTAAAGTGTACATTTTTTTCTGCCAGTAATCTAAAAACAAAGATTAAAACTGGTGCTTTTCTGAAATTTTAAATCCAAAGGAGCTCAACAGTCTCGCCGCTTCGAAAGTTCTGATTCTGGAATTAAATTTTCCATTTATTTTTTCCCACAGACTTTTCAAAAATGAAAATATTAAGAGTTCAAAGGCATCGGCTGTTTTAAAACCAACAATCAAATTTAAAACGATTCCGTGACACGTTTTAATAACTTTGTGGTTCATAAAGTTTCAGAAAAGAGTTTAAATTAAAAGTTAGAGATCTTGTGTTCATTATTTCCACAGAGATGATTCGACCTGAGCTTCCAAACTTCATATTTATTTGTTTTAGAAAATCTGCGGGAAAAATAAACGGTAAATGTCCTGGACCGGAACCGAGACTGGGACCAGACTAGGACTGAAAACAGTTTAGTCCTGGTTCAGTCCTCTTTTAGTCTTGGTTTAGTCCTAGTTTAGTCCTGGTTAGTCCTGGTTTAGTCCTGGTTCAGTCCTGGTTCAGTCCTGGTTTAGTCCTGGTTCAGTCCTGGTTCAGTCCTGGTTTAGTCCTGGTTCAGTCCTGGTTCAGTCCTGGTTCAGTCCAGGTTTAGTCCAGGTTTAGTCCTGGTTCAGTCCAGGTTTAGTCCTGGTTTAGTCCTGGTTCAGTCCTGGTTTAGTCCAGGTTTAGTCCTGGTTCAGTCCTGGTTCAGTCCTGGTTCAGTCCTGGTTCAGTCCTGGTTCAGTCCTGGTTCAGTCCTGGTTTAGTCCAGGTTTAGTCCTGGTTCAGTCCAGGTTTAGTCCAGATTTAGTCCTGGTTCAGTCCTGGTTTAGTCCAGGTTTAGTCCTGGTTCAGTCCTGGTTTAGTCCTGGTTTAGTCTTGGTTTAGTCCCGGTTCAGTCCTGCATCACAGTTTAAGTCACGTAAACAGAAAACGGTCATTATCCGTTTTTTTTTTTTTCATTTTTCATTTAAACACAAAATCAAAAACTGTAAAAACGGTAAATGTCCGTCCCCGTCGAGCCGCGTCCCCCTCGGTGTCTCGCCGTCAGTGGTTTTAGAAACGGGACGGTGTGAAAACGACACAAAACGGCGGCTCTAAGGCAAAAAAAGCTACACGTTTAGCATCTGCGGCTAAAGCTAATCCAGTGTCGTTTTGAAAAGTACCTGAAATACGTCACATTCACGTCTGCGGCTAAAAGTCTTTGGAGGCTCTAGAAGCACCTTAGGTTCAAGAGTTACAACAGAAATGTGTGAATTTAAATGTTATAATCTAGTCTAAAGAGTTTTATGTGAGAAAAGGAGGAGCAGGTTTGTTGAAATAGATTAAAGTGACCAAAACGCTAATGCTAACGCTAAAGCTAATGCTACTTTCTGCATCTTTTTTTTTTTTTTATATCAGAATTGATGTAAATTTTTGTAAAACGGTCAGATTCATCAGCGCTGCTCATCGTTACAATAAAAGTATCGGTTACTGAAGCTACACAACAGTTTGGTCTCCGGTTCTGAATCTGTGTGTCGTTCGTTCATTCGTTTTTCAACATAAAACCAAAAATAAGAAAACGAAAAAACAACAATTTTCCTCATTATTTGTCTCCAAAACCAAAATGAAAAAAAAAAAAAAACAGATAATGATTTGGGGTTTTTTTCAGTTTTCGATTTTGTGTTTAAATGAAAAATGGAAAAAAAAAAAAACTACCGTTTCCCGTTTACGTGACTCCCGTGACTGAACTGAACCAGGACTGAACCAGGTTTGGGACCAGACCGGGACTGAGACCATGACATAGACCGGGATCAAGGACTCAGTCTGGGACCAGGACTGGAACTGAGACCGGGACTGAGACCAGAATTGAGACCAGGATTGAGAGCGGGACCAGACCGGGACCGGGACTGGGACCACACTAGGACTGAAAATGGTTTAGTCCTGGTCTAGTCCTGGTTCAGTCCTGGTTCAGTCCTGGTTTAGTCCTGGTTCAGTCCTGGTTTAGTCCTGGTTCAGTTCTGGTTTAGTCCTGGTCTAGTCCTGGTTCAGTCCTTGTTTAGTCCTGGTTTAGTCCTGGTTTAGACCTGGTTTAGTTCTGGTTTAGTTCTGGTTTAGTCCTGGTTCAGTCCCGGTTTAGACCCGGTTTAAACCCGGTTTAGTCCTGATTCAGTCCTGGTTTAGTCCTGGTTCAGTTCTGGTTTAGTCCTGGTTTAGTCCTGATTCAGTCCTGGTTTAGTCCTGGTTCAGTTCTGGTTTAGTCCTGGTTTAGTCCTGGTTAAACCTGGTTTAGTCCTGGTTCAATCCTGGTTCAGTCCCGGTTTAGTCCTGGTTTAGTCCTGGTTTAGACCTGGTTCAGTCCTGGTTCAGTCCTGGTTTAGACCTGGTTTAGACCTGGTTCAGTCCGGCATCGCAGTTTAAATCACGTAAACGGGAAACGGTCGTTATCGTTTTTTTTTTGTTTTTTTTTTCCATTTTTCATTTAAACACAAAATCGAAAACTGAAAAAAACAATCATTATCTGTTTTGTTTTGTTTTTTTTTCATTTTGGTTTTGGAGACAAATAATGAAAGAAAATTGTTATTTTTTCGTTTCTTATTTTAGGTTTTATTTTGAAAACCAAACAAACGAACGACTCACGGGTTCTTCTGTTTCGCTGGTGAAACGAGCTCTAAACTAAAAGCTCCACCAAAATAAAAACCCAAGAGTGAAACGACTGTGGAACTTTACAGCGAAAACACGATTGTCCAACTGTTCAAATGAATTCAGAACATTTTCAAACACATTTCTTTAAAAGTTTTACATTTTTGTTATTTAGTTAAACATCTGTTTTTGCTTCAACTGTTCTTAATATTAGTCGTTAAATGTACTTCTTTAATTAATTCAGTAGACTAAGATTTTCTGACTTTTTGAAATGCCGACAAAGTTGAAAAGAAAAAAAAAAAAGAAGTAAATCACAAATATCTTGAAATAATATGAAGCTAAATAATCTTAAAGAGGGGGTATTACATTTCTCTGGGGTTTTCGTCGTAAAGGCCGAAGTTTAGTTCCGCGTCGACTCATCGTGCGCCGTCGCCGCCGTGGTTTTTGATTTACGGTTCGATCGGCGACAATTTTAATTTGGTGTTCGTGTAAATAAAATGAAGCGGGAAAGCGGAGTACTGGAAATTTCTGTAGATTTAGAAAAATTTCTGTTATTATCTGTGTTCGTTTGATTCGTAGTTAGAAAATTTCAGAAGTTCACGGCGACGCAAACGATTTTACGCACGACCGTAAATTTGGCTTAACGCATCACGTATTTAAATCACTGTGTTCCTTTTATTGTTTTTGAAAATCCTGCCAAACTTTGCCAAAAACAACGTGTGAACATATTTTATAGGCTTCCCTCTCCGTGCTAAGTCACTCCCCCTTCAGAGCGCGATTGCAAAACAGTCCGCTAACGAAAGTCCTGCACGTCGCATCAGGTTTGTGGAGTCGCTGAATCCAAATATATAAAACCAAAAATAGGAAAATGAAAAAACAACTATTTTCTTCATTATTTGTCTCCAAAACCAAAATGAAAAAACAGATAATGATTCGTTTTTTCAGTTTTCGATTTTGTGTTTAAATGAAAAATGGAAAAAAACGGATAACGGCCGTTTCCCGTTTCTGTGACTTAAACTGAGATTCTGGACTAAACCAGGACTGAACCAGGACTGAACCAGGACTGAACCAGTGAACCGTGTTCAGTCCCGGTTTGGTCTCAGTCTCAAGTCCCGGTCTCAATCACAGTCTGGCCCTGGTCTGGTCCCAGTCTGGTCCCGGCCTCTTGGTCCTGGTCTCAGTCACGGTCTTGTCCTGGTCTGGTCTCAGCCTCAGTCCTGGTCTCAGTCCTAGTCTGGTCCTGGTCTCAATCACAGTCTGGTCCTGGTCTGGTCCCGGCCTCCTTCCCGGTCTCCCTCCCGGTGTCAGTCCCGGTCTCAGTCACGGTCTGGTCCTGGTCTGGTCCCAGTCTAAGTCCTGGTCTCAGTCCTGGTCTCAGTCCTGGTCTCAGTGCTGGTCTTTGTCCCGGTCTGGTCCTGGACCTGGTCCAGTTCTGGTTTAGTCCGTTATCCGTTTTTTCCATTTTTCGTTTAAACACAAAATTGAAAACTGAAAAAACGAATCATTATCTGTTTTTTCATTTTGGTTTTGGAGACAAATCGTTGTTTTTTTCGTTTTCTTATTTCTGATTTTATTTTGAAAAACGAATGAATGATTGACACACGGATTTCGCTGTGTACAGTTTTTATATATTTACGTAGAATTGTCGTGCGGGAGCGTGAGTGACGTAGGTTTGTGGGCGGAGCTTCGTACAGACTCGTACTGCTAACCGTAAGAAGGGTTTGACCGGGAGAGATCGCTAAATTACTCAAACATGCACGGATGGAAAAATATAAATATAAATACCCCCTCTTTAAACTGTCACAGAAATCAGTTTTTCGTTCATTTCAGTAGAATTTTTGAAGTTTGATTGTCAAACTGCATTTTTTTCTCTCTGTACTCGAAGTGATTTTGTGCTTTTCAGGTCAAGTATCTGTCAAAGAGTCAATAAATATAAAATTATACATAGATTTCATTCAAAAATCAGCTCAAAATTACAGTGTGATCGTCTGAGAATCTACAGCAAAAGCTCAAATATATTAATCTGGAAACATGTGCCTCTTCAGCTTAAACGTCTTCATTTATCGTACAAATATCTATTCTCTTCAAAACTATAAATAAAAGTTCATATTTCTGCTATTTTCTTCTACAAAAGTACAGTTTGGGTCTCGTGGTTCGTGGCGCTCTTTGGCGTCTGAAGCTCTGGGCGAGTTCAGCCGGGATTTTTTTTTTTTTTAAGTTTTCGTACATTCCAGGAAAAAAAAAATCTCCACTCTTCGTCGTCGTCGTCGTTGCATAAGTTATCCGTCCGTCCGTCCTTTTTGTCCTCGTCGAGTCTTTTCTTTCGCAGTTTCTTGTTTTGTGCAGTTTGTTTTGAGGGAGAGATGGCTTCACTTTCACTTTCACTTTCTGCAGCGGCTTCAGCATCAGCAGAAATTCTACGAAAAGAGAAAAAAGCGAAAATGAGAAGATTTAAATTAAAATGCCAAAACCGAATCTCTGACGAATCACCGGTTTGTTTCTACTGATACTTAGACCTGACGTGACGCTGGGGGTGTTCTACGTGTATGTCTACGGTGGAATGTTCAGCACTTATGGCGACACAATGTGCACATTAACAAACAGTGTCAACAAAACTGAACCAGGACTAAACCAGGACTAAACCAGGACTGAATCAGGTCTGAACCAAGTCTAAACAAGGACTAAACCAGGACTAAACCAGGACTAAACCAGGACTAAACCAGGACTAAACCAGGACTAAACCAGGACTAAACCAGGTCTAAAACCAGGTCTAAACCAGGACCAAACCAGTTCTAAAACCAGGTCTAAAACCAGGTCTAAAACCAGGACTAAACCAGGACTAAACCAGGACTAACCAGGTCTAAAACCAGGTCTAAACCAGGAAAACCAGGTCTAAAACCAGGTCTAAAACCAGGACTAAACCAGGACTAAACCAGGACTAAACCAGGTCTAAAACCAGGTCTAAACCAGGACCAAACCAGTTCTAAAACCAGGTCTAAAACCAGGACTAAACCAGGACTAAACCAGGACTGAACCAGGTCTAAATCAAGACTGAACCAGGACTAAACCAGGTCTAAACCAGGTCTAAAACCAGGTCTAAAACCAGGTCTAAAATCAGGACTAAACCAGGACTAAACCAGGTCTAAACCAGGACTGAACCAGGACTAAACCAGGTCTAAAACCAGGTCTAAAACCAGGATTAAACCACAACTAAACCAGGACTAAACCAGATCCAAAACAGGATTTAACAGGACTAAATCCTGCTGTGTGGACGTGTTTCTTCGTCTTGTATCAATAATATTTTTAATTTGGTTCAGTAAAGTCTGGACTTTTTATTTTCTTTTATCAGACAAAACTTCTTATGTTCAGATCCTCGTCTTTGTTTCTCTACAGCAAATCAAGTAATCCAAAGTAATCAGATTACATTACTCACTTTAAATAATTTAATGGATTCTGTTACAAACTACATTCTGGTGTGTGTAATCTGTAATCTGTAGGGGATTACATTTTAAAAGTAAACTTCCCAAAACTGCAAATCGGCCGCAAAAAAGTCCATATTGGTCGGGTCGTAGTTGATGTAAAAAAACTCACTGAGGAGGAGTCTGTGTCGGGCGGGAGCATGTCCATCCCCGCCAGCTGCTCCAGGATCAGACTGCTGTCGCTCACCTGCCACAAAAACACACAAAAACACGTCACTAAACTCTGGGATTTAAACTGAAAATGTAAAATATAAAGTGATAAGCCCGCGCCGCTCCTCACCGGGTCGCCCGCCATCGCCCCGACGCCGCTCATGTTCACGCCCGGGTCTGAGTACAGGAGGCCGGGCTGAGGGAACGACTGGCCCTGGTACAGACTCAACACAAGAAGAAAAAAAAAACACATGAGAGGAGTTTCAGTACAGCGACACACTTCTCTACTGTCTGTGTTTAAAGCTGAGGTCTGACAAAATATCTGTTTTCACCTTCCCCCTGTCCCCGCCCACAGCTCTGTCACTGGAGCTCTTGGAGAATAGAAAAAGAGACTCTGGTTCATTCAGAAATGTGTGAAAATTGTTTCTAAAAAAGTATTTTAAAGGTTGTATGGAGGATTTTTTTTTTCAGTTTCAAATTGTCAGTGAAAGTTTAAAACACCATTACAGAGACGCAGCAGCTTTGTAATTATGATGACCAAAAAAAAAAGAATGAAAATCGATCAACCGTGGACGTGTTGAGGCCAGAGAAACATCAGCCAATAGAAAACGAGGCTCCCTCATTTTCTATTGGCTGTTGGGTTGTCAATCAAACTCCCTACGTTTCTAGTGTAACTGACTCGTCGGCGCGCGGGGATTACGTGGTTTATGCGTCGGTTCTTAGAGGCTTTTTTTAAACTGTCGCTTTCTCACATTTCGTACAAAGTTTGTCGCGACGGCGGACGAGGATCCACGACCAGTTCGCTGCCAAAAAAAGTCGATTTTTGAGGTCGCTGAAAGAAGAAGAGAAGGAGAAAAGATTTACGAGATTCCTTCCAGCGATGGCGCGACTGAAGCAGACGAAGGGTCTAAAAAGTGAAGACGTGTCGGTCGCTGAAATTATTTCTAGACAGGTCACTTCAACAGTAATTCTGAACGCGCACCGGCTGTAAACAAACGTGTGATTTCTAGAGTAAAGAGGCGGGAGGAGATGTTTCTACTGAGGCTGTGGAGGAGGAAGGTGGTGTCACGCATGAACAACATTTGAAAAAGGACTGTGTCTGTATTTCTCTTCCCTTAAAAAATCCTCTATACAACCTTTAAAATACAGTGTTTGTTGTACGCAAAAAACACGGTTCGGCACGTACTTCGGTTTTGAGGTCACGGTTCGGTTCATTGTCGGTACAGTTTGGGAACAAAATACAAGCGGAGATTTCGTGCCGGCGAAAGGCGTAAGTGAGGATCAACGTAGTTTTGCGAGGATTCACGTGGTTCAGAGCAGTGTTGCCATGGTTACTTTGAAATAGTAATCAGACTACTGACTACTGATTACGTCTTTAAAAAGTAATTTAGGAAAATTACTGACTACTTGCTTTTAAAAGTAACTGAGTTAGATTACAAGTTACTTTACGTTACTGTTTTCTTCGCAGCGGATGGGACCGGCTCTGTTAACGTGGTTGTGCCGTTCTGCGTCTCTCGATGTTTCTTTAGGTTTGATGTTGTTTTCTTGAAGCAGACAACACTTTGTCTCCAGCACAGAGTGAACAACAAACCTTTATGTTGCCGTCCTTATCTGAAATAAAATCTAAATAATGTTTGTATTTCCAGCTGCAAAAGTCGTACCTCTCTCCCTCCATTATTTACATCTGACTCGTGACGGAGCGGAGACGACGTAACATCACAGGAAACGTGTCACCAGAGACGATTTATACGATCTTTGGGGTCACATAACGCACGTCGCCAAAAAATAAACATAAATAAATAACCTACGTTGCCGTGAAACACAAAAATAGTAACGCACAGTGTATTACAGAAGTAACTTAAATCTGTCTACTGGTTTGGAAATAGCACTGCGTTAGACACTCGTTACCGAAAAAAGTAGTCGGAATACAGTAAGTTAGTGGCATCGCTGGTTCAGAGGGACGTGGTGAAGTCGGGGGCAGTTGTTGTGAAAGCGGTCGCTCTAACTATAAAGCGCTGAGGGAAACACTGCTCCAATCACGGAACGAATTCCTTGTGAATATTACAGATCTGAGTCTCCATGTAGCTGCACATGTAGTGGAGGAAAATAAACACACACTAATTGCGTGAACTCACTCGTGCGCAGACCTGCACTGAACCCAACGCCCCGTGCCAAAACGGTTCAGCACGAAAACATGAACCGTTACACCACCTTTTTTCTTTTTTTGAGCCAATATCGAGATCCGATATTTAGCCTGCTGCTGTGGCTGTTAAACTGTATTTGCAGATACTGATATTTATTAGAATTTACAATCAATACCAAGGCCTAAAATGTATCTTATGTTGAAATAAAAATCACAAATAAACTTTTCACTTCTGGAAATATAAACAAAATGTATTTATGTGAGATATCAAATACTTTTTACATGTTTGTGTCACATACAGACAATGACACTGTTACATTTCTGTTTTAACTCATTTGTTGTGTTAAAAAATATCTTGAATATCAATGTCAATATTGTCCAATCAGGGTCGATATCAGTCGATACTGATACTGGACCCGATGTATCGCTCATCCCAACAATGAATGATTATTGGTTATTGTTTTTCTCGTCAGACAAAGCCAATAAACCCATTCCTTATTAATTCACTACAAAACTAATAACATTTGTTTAGTTTAGTTTAGTTTTGTAGTGAATTGTATTTGTAGAAACGGAGCTGATTCTCACTTGTTGCCGGACATGTTGCCCTGAGTCCAGCCGTTCATGTCCCCGCTGGGCTGGTGGTACCCGGGGGGGCCAGCGTGGCTCTGGCTCTGGACCTGGTTCTGGACCTGGTTCTGGACCTGGTTCTGGGCCTGGTTTGGTTGGATCATGCTGGAGCTTTGGGCCTGGTGTCTGGGGGAGAGCAGAGGACTAAAACCGGAGGAGTCCTGCTGCTGCTGCTGCTGCTGCTGCTGCTGCTGCTGCTGGGTCATTCCTGCAGGGGGCGACAGAAACGAGTGAGAAAAGTCGACAGGACACCAACAGGTCAGGAAAATAATATTACAAAGTTCAGTTTCTACAGCTGCTCCTGAGGCTGAGCTCTTCTGGACACGTATCATTGCATTTTACCAGCACTATAAATGCCAATTAAAGATGTGAATTGTGTTTTTAAATCCAGATTATTGACACAGGCCACTTTTTAAACCCGTCCAGAAGAGTTCACATCTGAGAGAGACTGAATCCCATTTCAAAACAACAACATCCTTTGTACAGACTATGACCCTAAACATGCATCTCAAATCTGGGACGTTCCGGTCATCGCAATTCACACTGGGAAGGATTTTCCGAAAAAGTGATCATCAAACCTCCATGTTTGTTTTCCCAGTGGGACGTGTTTATTGACAAAGTCGATCTTTTCAAGTCTTTTGAACCAATATCACTTTTGTTTCTGGTTCTGATATTGTCATATTTTAGTTTTGGGATTCGGACATCGTTAATTGTTGTGGTTGTTGGATCCTAACAGCGGAAAACGACTTGAGAAATTAGTTTGTGAACTCCATAAATGCAAAAGTGAATCAGATGTGTGTGACTCAAACCTCTGTTCAAACTGTTTCTCTTCCCAACAGAATTGAAAAATAGTGAAAGGTGAAGGTGATGGGCAGGATTGATCCACAGGAAGAACCAAAAAGGAAACATTTGTCTGACTAAGAAATCATCCTGAGTTTACAGAGAACATTTTGTATGTGGAGCCACGACAAAACAAAATCCGGTTTGTTAATGTTGAGGAGCAGAAGACAAACAGACTGAGCTGCACTTTCTTGTTCTTGTGGTTTTACAGAAACATCACGTCTTGGTCTCTTTGCAGTGGAAGGTGTTTCTTGGTGAACAGTTGGAGCCTTTCACTTTGGCGTTGACTTTTTAAATTCATAACTGAGGTTGAACGAAGGATCGGGATTTTGTTTTGTTGTCGCTCCACATACAAAATGTTCTCTGCAAACTCAGGATGATTTAGACAGACAAATGTCGTCATTTCTTCTCGTCGTTTGTGTTTCGTTCGCTGTATAGGCGAGTTTGAGTTGACGTCGTTGTTATTAAAAGCCCGCGTTGCTGCTGGGAAATATTTTGGTCAGAGGCAAGAAACACGGTAGCGTCAAACACAGTGCGTAACCTCGTGTATTTATCCCCGATAATGGTAAATTCCTGCTGCATTATCGGATGCACAAATAGAAGCACGGAAGAAGGAAAATGTCTTTTTCGTATTCTGAGTGAAAAGAACCGCTAACGGTGAATTAAACGACTTTCAAACATCCGCAGAGCAAACGTAGAAGATCCTAACAAACCGTGGACTCCAACAAGTTCAACAACACATCGAGACTCTTGGAGGTTTTCATCTTTTCTGCTGTGAATGGCCCAGGAGTTTCCACCAAGTCATTGTGGATATCGCCCAAGTGAATATTTGTCCAGGTAGTTGGAGATTCTGACCAGAAATTTGGTTTGTTCCACCTTTTGTCGGGGTTGAAAAGGTGATTTGTCGTCCGTCGATGTTTATGACCAATTTCTGGTCAAATGGTCTTGGGTCCTCTGCCGTTAGAGTGGATAAATAACCGGGATCAATACCTTTACGTGTTTTCTCGCTCCGTCCGTCATGTTCAATTAGTGTTTAATGCCGCCGACCAAAATAATTCCCAGCATGCAACGCACGCTTTTGTCAACAATGAAACTCGCCTATTTGGCATCGGGTCTTGTTTTGTCACATGGCGATTTTGATGTTTTAAACCGCACAGACATCGGGGCTTTCTGCGCTCAGGCTGCGCACACATCCGGTGTGTTGATGAACAAATAATCTGTGTATATTCTATGCTGACATGCTGGTTTACGCGTCATTACACTCAGGAAACAAGAGGAGTCAGAGAGCGAAAGAAACATTTAGACATTCAGACTCTTCGGCAGAGAGAACGACAGAGACGAGGAAAACGAACAAACATGCAAATAGAAATTATTGCGGCCAGAAAAGTTATCGAGCTCATTAAAAGTTTTCGTGCGATTAATTGTTAGTATGAATTAGAATTTTGGAAGATTTGAAAATAGCAGAGAAGGAGACAGAGAGACTGAAACGACTAGAAATCAAACAGAGCAAAACAAAGTGGTGTTAGTAAAGTGAATTCTGATTGGTTGTCTCGGTCGTTGCGTTGGCGTTCTACCTGAGCCGCCGTAGAAGGCGCCGTACGCGGGGGAGAGGGGAGGAGGGGACGGGGCCAGCCCAGTACCGTAGCTGTTCCCCGGGTAGGCGTACTGCTGCGGGGGGGGTCCGGGGGCCAGGCGCGGGTTCGGGGGCCCGGGCGGGGGAGGAGCTCCGGCGGGCGCCATGTTGGAGCCGCGCATCAGGAGCGCCCTCTGCTGGTGGAGCTGCTGCCTCTGACGCAGGTGGTTAGTCAGATACTCGCGCTGTCGCTGCACCATCTGTGCGCTCATGCCCACCTGCTGGAGGGAGGGGGAATTACAGTTATTATTTAGATTTTTTTTTTTACAGTTTTTCATTCTTTTTTTTTTTTTTCGAGGAAGGATGAGCTGGAACTATGTTTTTATATTTTATTTTACCTTTACAACCCCTCAAAATGTTTATGTTTAGGAATTTTAATTAAAACCTGTAATATAAAGTAATAAAAATAATGAAATTCTAATTCATAATAATAAACCTCCTAAATGAATAAAATAATAATATGGTAATTTTAAATAATGAAATTTAAACCAATATTATTAAATGTGATAAATCAATAATATAATTAAAAAAAAAAAAAAAAAGAAGGAAAGACATAAGAATGATGCCTGATCAAAAAAATTAATAAAAAGGGGGTCAAGAAATTATACGTAAACAAAATACTGAGAAAGAAAATTATTATTATTATTTTGTAATTATGATTTACACTAGATCACCTTAAAAAAAATAAAAAATAAAATTACAAACACAGTTATTTTTTCACTCCACTTAAAACTTAAAGCTGCACCACGTCGTAACATTTCTAGAGGATGATCTGCCATCTGAAATGTTATTGCTTTGTCTAGAATGTTCCATCCACAGTGTAGATTAAACCAGGACTACGCTACATTACAGGTCAGATCTGTGGAGAGGCGTCCCTGTTCACAGAAGAAATTATTGTATTTTTGAGCAACAGAAACACCTGTAATGAACAAATGCCAGATGAAAATGTTTAAAGTTTAAATATCATGGAGCATTCAAGGCAAAGCAACAACATCTCCAGACCTGTTGTTTGTTTTTGTACTTGTATTTTTTTGTATTTGTATTTGAGTTTTTGCACAGACCTGGTTTGGGGCGTAGGACCTCATCGGCAGGTTCATGTTGGACACGGCGGCGTTCATCTGACTCCCCATCGGCTGACGGTTCTGCACCAGACACACAAAATAAACAAAACACATTTTTATTTCATAATTAAAACGAAGAATGAGGCTCAAACAGATCAACACTGACAACTTAAAACTTAAAGCTGAACTGCAAATAAAACATTTAACATTAAAGAAGACATTTAGTGACATTATTTAGAATTTCTTATTATCATTTATATTTTTTTCTCTTTGTTATTATATTATATTCTGATATGTGACCTACTTTGTCCAAATAATTTCCGAATAATTTTTATTTTTTTTCTTAAATTTAATTTTAATTCCGAATAAAAATAATTTCATTCTGAATAAACATAATTTAATTCTGAATAAAAATGAATTCCGCTTTAAAAAGACCATGTAAACTCTTAATTCTTCATAATGAAAATGATTAAAATGATCAACAATTTACTTTGGAATTAAGTTTAATTCTGAAGTAAGTTGGTGGTTTATTCGGATTTTACGGAAACGTTTATTCTTGTTAAAAATAATGTTGGTGCTTCGGTGCATGTTCGTTGTGTCGTCCTTCGATCCGGCTCCACCAGTCGTGTCTTGGGACTTTGATCCACGTCTCTTTGGATTTGGATTTGTGAGCAGGATGTGGGAGTGGGCTATCTGTTCCGGATGCCTCCTGGGCGCCTCCCTCAGGAGGTGTTCTGGGAATGTCCCACCGGGAGGAGGCCCCGGGGAAGACCCAGGACACACTGGAGGGACTATGTCTCTCGGCTGGCCTGGGAACACCTCGGGGTCCCCCCGGAGGAGCTGGAGGACGTGTCTGGGGTGAGGGAAGTCTGGGAGTCCCTGCTTAGGCTGCTGCCCCCGCGACCCGGCCCCGGATAAGCAGAAGAAAATGGATGGATGGATGAAGCTTAACATTTTTTTTCCTTAAATGTATTTATTTACTTATTTTTATGATTATTATTACTATGTTTTTGCTTTGTTTTGTTTTTCAATCTGTTATTATTATTATTATTATTTACTACTATTACTATTATTATTCTTATTATTATTGTAAATAAGTGTATAAGTGGCTATTGTTATTGTTCTTTTTCTATATACTAATACTAATACTTGTGCATTTGTCCATTTTAACATATATGTAACCGATTTTGTAACTGCACCATAATGCACAAGCTGTGATGTCTTAAACTTAATAAAAACAAAGTTCAAAAAAAAAAAAAAAAAAAAGAATTATTATTTCCACGTAAAATATTTAAATTCAGAATTTAAAAACATGATGTAAACGTGTTCAGTTTCGTGGCGGGTGGTTTGTCGCTCACCAGTTGTGCCTGGAGTCTGTGCTGGAGCTGGAGCCGCAGGTTGTTCGGCTGGGGGCCCCCGGGCGGGTGAGGGGCCCCCGGTCTGTGCAGGGTGGGCCTCATCATGGGGGGGTAGTTGACTCTCTGCTGCCCCATGTGGCGGTGGTAGGAGGGGTCGTACTGCGTCTGGAGGTGCTGGCCGTACTGAGGAGGCTTCAGACCCGAGTCCGGACCCAAGAACTGGTCCTGGTCTGAGATGGGCCCCTGCAGAGACGAGAGGGGCCAGAGGGGGCGCTGTGAGCGAGCGAAGCATTTCACTCTGACACAAGCAACAATAAAATAAACCCTAAACAGCTTCAACGCAAAAAGCTTCTTCAAATTCTCAACATTTATGAATCTGTTCTTCTATAATTTAAAGGTTTGTTGCTTTGTCTGGAATGTTCCGCAGTATGACATTAAACTTATCCGTCTCCATGGAGATGCCTCAAAAATCGGTGATTGAATAAATGCAAGAAAATAAAGTTGACTGTGACTCTGTGGAACATTACAGACAAAGCAGTGACATCGCCATGGAGACGAGCAGGTGAGAGACGATCACAAGGAAAGTTACATAATGAAACTTTTAAAGCGTCTGTAAGTTTAGTTATTTTTTTTTTAACCAGTAGATGGCAGGTGTGAAATCTCACCTGTCTGACCCTCACCTGTCACACCTGTCACACCTGTCTCACCTGTCCACCTGTCTCACCTGTCCGGCCCACACCTGTCTCACCTGTCTCACCTGTCGTCACCTGTCCACCTGTCCACTGTCCCCACACCTGTCGTCCTGTCACCTGTCCACACCTGTCTCCACCTGTCCCACACCTGTCACACCTGTC
Organism: Boleophthalmus pectinirostris; assembly: GCF_026225935.1. NCBI lineage: Eukaryota > Metazoa > Chordata > Actinopteri > Gobiiformes > Gobiidae > Boleophthalmus > Boleophthalmus pectinirostris. The sequence goes on along the minus strand of NW_026571095.1, from coordinate 37,381,604 downwards.
TCACCTGTCTGTCTGTCCCACACCTGTCTCTGGCTCACCTGTCTCACCTGTCTGTCCACCTGTCCCCACACCTGTGTCTCACCTGTCTGGCCCACCTGTCCAGTCCCAGCCCACACCTGTCTCACCTGTCGTACCTGTCCACCCACACCTGTCTCACCTGTCTCACCTGTCGTACCTGTCCTGCCAGGGAGGGGATCCCCAGCATCTTGTCGATTTCCTCCAGCCCCTCGAAGTCTTTGAGCACAGAGCAGAGCTGACTCAGCAGCGCCCCCTCGTCTGTGTGCGCCTCACTGCAGCACGACTCGTCCAGCTGAGAGAACGACGACGACCTGAGGCAAGACACACAACACACGTCACACAACACACGTCACACACGTCACACAAACACACGTCACACTACAGACAAACACACAACACACGTCACACAACACACGTCACACAACAGACGAACACACAACAGACGACACACAAACACACAACAGACAAACACACAACAGACAAACACACAACAGACAAACACACACAAACACAGACAGACACACAAACACAACAACAACACAACAGACAAACACACAACAGACAAACACACAACAGACAGACACACAAACACACAACAGACAAACACACAACAGACAAACACACAACAGACAGACACACAAACACACAACAGACAAACACACAACAGACAAACACACAACAGACAAACACACACAGACAGACACACAAACACACAACAGACAAACACACAACAGACAGACACACAACAGACGGGTCACTGCAGCGCGACTCGTCCAGCAGGGAGAACGACGACGACCTGAGGCAAAACACACAACACACGGGTCACACAACAAACAAACACACAACAGACGACACACAAACACACAACAGACGAACACACAACAGATGAACACACAACAAACAAACACACAACAGACACGTCACACAACAAACAAACACACAACAGACACGTCACACAACAGACAAACACACAACAGACGTGTCACTGCAGCACGACTCGTCCAGCTGCGAGAACGACGACGACCTGAGGCAAAACACACGTCACACAAACACACAACAAACAGACACACAGACACACAACAGACAGACACACAACAGACAGACACAAACAAACAGACACACAGACACACAGACAGACACACAACACCCCGGGGACACACGGGGAGTAGAGATGCGTGGATTGCGGTTACAACCGCGGTATCCGCGGTTAATCCGCGGGTCGGGCGGATGACGTGATGAAAAATTATATTTTAATTAAATTCTGGGCGGGTGGCGGTTTAACTACTAAAAAAAAAAAAAAAGTTATTGTTAGTATTGTTAACTACATCTGAAAAGACGAGTGTCATTGTCTGTGCTTGTAGTATGAAGTGTACGTCATGTCCTTAATTAGCCCATTTGACCTTGTTTTTATGTTCTGAAGGTTCAGGTTGTGTCGGGTTATTGATGCCTAAGGTTTAGAGGCACATATTATATGCAGTTTATTTTATTATTTCTAATTTATTTCAGCTGTTTGCCAACACATAAGTGGCTATAGGGTCATATTTATTTAGTTCTGCATATTTTTCTTGCCTATTTCAATTGGAATATAAAGAGGGCATTGCCTGATTTCAATAAAGGTTCATCTGGATGAGATGATCTGTCTATTTTGTTTCGATATCAGTTATATTTTAAAACACACAGACATTATAGCGTAGACTGCCACTCGGGGGATTTAAAACTTAAAGAAAGACCGATGGAGTGAGGCTATGACTTTGAAATAACATCGGGCAATGGCAGAATGTTCAGAATGTAACAACATCCAACATGAAGGCAAGAAGGTTCAAAAATAGCCTAGTTGAAAAACGTTAATTAATTAGCTGCGCAAAAAAACCAGGTAAGTCTGGGGTTGTTACGGACAATTAAGAATCCGAACATACACGCTGAGCGAATTTTGGAATGAATGAGCTATAGAGTTTGTATTTTTATTGAGGCTCCTTAGTTTGTTTGCTGTATGATTGTTCTAAAATCTAAAATCAGTCGGCGGATGGCGGCGGGTGCGGTTTTGAAAACCTTCGGTGCAAAATGGACAGCGGGCGGATGATGAGTTTTGTGTCGCGGTTGCGGATGAAAAAAATAGCCCATCCGCACATCTCTAACGGGGAGGGCATCTGACACAGACCTGTTCTGGTTGCCGTAGTGATCCATGACGCGCTCGGGCCACGGAGCCGTCTGATTGGGCGGCGGCTGAGGGTAACTGCTCTGCATTTCCATTTCTGATTGGACAAAAAAAGGTTCAGATTAAAACCAGGTCATGTTTGTGCTGCATGACACTTTTGGTTTCATTTTTGAGGTGGGCGGGGTTTCCATGGTGCATTCTCATTGGTTCATTTATGTTTGACGGACAATTGAACTTGGAGCTCCTGAAGCTGTTGAAGAGAATCACGTTGTTCCAGAAGAAGCGTCCACCAGAGAACAGTGAATATTAGAAAAACTCTGAGGATCAAAACTTCAACAGGAAACGTCCACAACAGCTTCAGGAGCTTCAGGCTCATCTGTCCGTCAAACATAAATCAGCCAATGAGAGTGCACCATGGAAACCCCGCCCACCTGTCACTTTTGTGCCAAACGAGAAGAATCAGAACCAAAGAAAACAACACCAAACAAAACTGAGAAAGACAGAACAAAAAAAATAAAATACTTTTTTTTTTTGGTATTTTGATTTATAATTTTTTGCTTGAATGTTTTAGTCTACGTTCAGACTGCAGGGCTTAACGCTCAATTCAGATTTTTTTGTGAAATCCGATGTTTTTTCGAGGTCGTTCACATTTCCAGTTAAATGTGACTTGTATGTGACTCCAGTGTGAACATTAAACGGCCCAAAAGAGCCAAGAGTCTTTAACAGTTCATTAACAATATTCTCCTACTTCAGTGCAGAATAGTGACGTTTGTGTCTTGTTGATAACGTGTAGGTGGATGAATGCACTTTGGCCGTTCACACTGAAGTCACATGTTAAAGATCAGATATGTATCAGTTTCAGGAGCACAGCTCCAAGGCTGCGTTCACACTGCACCTGAAGTGACCAAAATCCGATTTTTTGGCCCCTATGTTCCTATATCTGATCTTTTAATGTCAGTCTGAACCACACAGATCCGATTTTTTCAAATGTGACCCAGGACACTTGGATCTGTGCTCCTGAAACTGATACATATCTGATCTTTTGACATGTGACTTCAGTCTGAACGGCCAAAGTGCATTCATCCACCTACACGTTATCAACAAGACACAAACGTCACTATTCTGCGCTGAAGTAGGAGAATATTGTTAATGAACTGTTAAAGACTCTTGGCTCTTTTGGACCGTTTAATGTTCACACTGGAGTCACATACAAGTCACATTTAACTGGAAATGTGAACGACCTCGCAAAAACATCGGATTTCACACAAAAAAATCGTAATTGAGCGTTAAGCCCTGCAGTCTGAACGTAGCCCAAGTGTCCTGGGTCACATTTGAAAAAATCGGATCTGTGTGGCTCAGACTGACATTAAAAGATCAGATACAGGAACATAGAGCCAAAAAATCTGATTTGTGTCACTTCAGGTGCAGACTGAACGTAGATTTAAAAGCTCTTTGATATTTGACTCAAACTTGATTCCACAGACGTCGCTCGTTCAGTCGTCTTCATCCTACAGTCTGTGATAGTTACACTTCACTTGAGTATTACACTTGTATAATTGAGTGACACACGTTTAATGCCACACTGCGGATCATCTCCACGGACACAGGCAGGTGCACAGTGAAGTTACAGAGTGCAGCTTTAAAAACTCATCATGAACCATCAGAACTGCTCCTCACCGTTTCCCATCATCTGCAGGTTGAGTCTGTTGGCCGCGACGCTCCTGCCCAGCGCCGGGTTCATGTTCGGGGCCATTCTGCTCGGGTGGGGCCCCTGGTTCATCATGTGACCCGCGGCGCCCCCGACAGGCCCCTGGTTCATCATGTGGTGACCCGGAGCGCCCCCTACAGGCCCCTGGTTCATCATGTGGTGACCCGGAGCGCCCCCTACAGGCCCCTGAGGACCCCACCCCGGCTGCACGGGCCCGGGACTCATCAGATCTGTGGAAAACAACGGCACATGTGAAGGAGTCAGGGTTTAAAATGTCCAAATGAAAAAACAAAAGGATCCACCGGAGTCACAGAGCAGAACTTTAGAGCAAACACAAAACACACGACCTCTTTATGAACTACTGATGACGGATTTTTAAAAGGGTCAGACTTCCTCCAGACTCAGATTTTCCCACCACAATAAAAAACTTTAAATTCGTGCTGTCAAAAATATCACCTTAAAAACAAGTTAACGCAAAACAAGTTCATTTTTTAATCGCAATATTAAGGTTCTTTGTGACCTAATGAACTTTTTTTTTTTTCATAAACTGTGTCCACTGTTGTAACGTTAGAAAAACTACAGGATCCGGCTGTGAACAGGAACTAGGGACGGGCATTCGATGAAATTCTCGTAATCGATCGTCAGGAGAATTAACAATCGATTATCAATTAATCATTAAAGTTTTTATATTAAAATGATCATCATTATTATTACTTTCTGCACTAATCTGCATAAATAAATTCAACTTTACGACATATAAACATAACGACTCTAGATCCACATCAGCTGTTTGACATTATAATGTGTTTAATTCAGTTTTGTTCAAATCTCACAGAAACAAAACTTAAAACCACATCACTAATTTACATAAACTAAGTGAAGATAAAACTCCAGCTCTTGTGTCGCTGATGTGGTTCAACTTGTGTTGGATTAAAAGACATGACTCAGGTGAATACAGGTCAGTGTGACCAGATTTGTGTTTGTCAAAACCAGGACAGCGTACGGGGGGAGGGGGGCGGGGCCTCGGCATCCACATTGAGCGACTCTCACCTGGAAAAACTTTTTCCCACTGGACACAGAAACATATGTGCTGCTTTATCCACTGTGCACATGGACTCACACTTGTCCCAACGCAACGGAAAGTGTGGAATTTCTTCTACAAATCCTGGTTAAATCCACATTTGTGCTTCGGTTCGTTACAGACTGACCCACTGTTTGTGTCTCGCTCCTTCTGATGCAGAGACACATGTACACACCTGTTTGGTCACGACACACACAGAAACCTAGATTTGGTTCGTTGATTAAAAATGAACGTAATCGATGAAATCTCTTTGCGGTTTATGTTCTCTAGAAATAATCTGCATCTTTTTTTTTTATATTTCCCTTGTTTGATCCTGATGAGTCATTTCCAGAGGAACAGTGAAGAAACGAATCGTTTCAGAGCGTCTAGACCAGAGGTGTTCACACTTTTTCATCATGTGAGCTACTTACAAAATGACCAAGTCAAAATGATCGACCTAATACAAAGCCAAACAAACTGCACTGAAACACTCTGTGCCCCTTTTTTGGACCCTCCCCCACAGTTTGAGAACCTCTTCTTTAAGAGAACTTCCTCTGGCACTTTACACAAAACTGTGAAAAAGTGAAGGAAGATTTTTAAACCTGTTTTTTAAAGTTCCAAACTGGAGTTTCATTCTTTTCTGGTTTTGCAGTGATATTTACCAGCCTCTGCACGTTTACCAAACCAAACGCACATCGTGACAAACACAGATGCATTTGTGCACTTTTGTTAGACAAACTTCAGCCAAATGTGGCAGTAGGTCTGTTCTGTAGATCCGCTCTATGCTGTAGACCTGCTTTGTGCCAACACTGAACACAAATTTAGACTGTTTTTGCTTCACGTTTGGTCTTGCTCTTCTAATCAGCCGCACTGTGGGAGGGGCTTGTGTTGGCTGTACGCAGGAAGGAGCGAGAGCGTGAAAAGGCGAGGGGCGGCGTGCTGACGTGAGGCAGGTGGACAGGTAGGATGTTTAGGAAGTTGAACCTGCCCTGTGATGCACGCTGGTACACGAGGGCACACGCTGTCGCAGACGAGCCGTGCATAGGGAGCGTGTGTGTTTGTGATGCGCCGTAGAGTCTCCGCGGGTTTCAAATGAGCGCACAGGCTGCACTGAGACGCCCCACACGCTCCTGCACCCGCTACAAGTTTATTACCAACAGCAGCGGCCGGAATGAAATATGATCACACTTGTTGAGTGTCAGACCTCGAGTGAGAGACAAGACCGAGTCCAAACACGAGTCCGAGACGAGACACGGCGATCTACCCACACGACCTTGGAGATCGACGTATTGAGCACCTCTGGTCTGGTTCTCCGATGCTGCTGAAGTCAGTGACATAGGGGACATGTGACGGTGCAAAGCCTCTATAGTCGGACTTTCATAGTTCCTGGTCTGTGTTCAGTGTTGGGAAGTTGACTTTTAAAATGTAATCCCCTACAGATTACAGATTACACACACCAAAATGTAGTTTGTAACGGAATCCATTAAATTACTTAAAATGAGTAATGTAATCTGATTACTTTGGATTACTTGATTTGCTGTAGAGAAACAAAGACGAGGAAATCTTCACATAAGAAGTTTTGTCTGATAAAAGAAAATAAAAAGTCCAGACTTTACTGAACCAAATTAAAAATATTATTGATAGAAAACGAAGAAACACGTCCACACAGCAGGATTTAGTCCTGTTAAATCCTGTTTAAGACCTGTTTTTAGACCTGGTTTGGACCTGGTTTAGACTTGGTTTTAGACCTGGTTTTAGACCTGGTTTAGACCTGGTTTAGACCTGGTTTGGACCTAGTTTGGACCTGGTTTGGACCTGGTTTTAGACCTGGTTTAGACCTGGTTTTAGACCTAGTTTTAGACCTAGTTTGGACCTGGTTTGGACCTGGTCTGGACCTGGTTTTAGACCTGGTTTAGACCTGGTTTTGACCTGGTTTTAGACCTAATTTGGACCTGGTTTAGAACTGGTTTGGACCTGGTTTAGTGTCCAGCAATGAGTGGAATTACAACAAACAAAAAATAATAATAATTTGCCTGAAATGTGAAAACAGGAAAATCCCTCCCTGTAATCCATTTATTTCAACAAAGTAACTGTAATCCAATTCCCACTCACTGAAACAGTAACTGTAACTGAATACAGTTACTCATCATTTGTACTCTGATTACTCCGGTACATGTAATCTGTTACTCCACTACACTGTCTGTGTTTGACTCCAAAAAATCAGTCAGATTTCAGAACTATTGTGTCATGATGTTCCAAAACCCAACCTGTGCTTGTTTATGTGAAAAGAGACGGGCCTTTAAATAAACATTGGCGGTGTGTTTACCCTGGCAGCTCATGGGCGTCTGGTTGTTGATGCCCGTGTGTCCTCCCATCATGCTTTGCTGCTGCATCAGAGAGTAGGAGCCGGCGCTGTTCCGGTGCTGAGGAGGGAAACCCCGCGGCAGGTTTGGAGCGGCGGACATGTTGTTTTCCACAGACATGCTCCGGGCTGCGGGGGGCGCTCTGCCCGGGGGCGGCGCTCTGGGGCCGGAGAAACCCCCTGGGACAGAAGAAAACACGTGAGAGGAGCTACAACGGTGAGCTGACTTTAACACTGGACACTTTAACACTCAGCTCAGGGATGATGATGATGATGATGATGATGATGATTATTATTATTTTTTTTTTATTATTATTATTATTATTTTTTTAATTATTATTATTATTATTATTTATATTATTATTATTATTATTATTTTATTATTATTATTATTATTTATTATCATTATTATTATTATTATTATTTATTATCATCATTATTATTATTATTATTATATTATTATTATTATTATTATTATTATCATATTATTATTATTATTATTATTATCATATTATTATTATTATTATTTATTATTATTATTATTATTATTATTATTATTATTATTATTATTATTATTATGGACAGTGTGTTGGAGGATTTCAGCAGATTTCAGACTCTCTCGGGGGCGGGCACAGGTGTGTGGATCACATATGGTCCACACATATTTTCTTCATTATTTGTCTCCAAAACCAAAATGAAAAAACAGATAATGATTTGTTTTTTCTGTTTTCGATTTTGTGTTTAAATGAAAAATGGAAAAAACGGATAAAGGACTGGACCAGGACTGAACCAGGACTGAACCAGGAGTGAACCAGGAGTCGGGATGGGCCCGGAGGTGCGCCCGCGTAGGTGATCAGGACTGAGACCGTGACCAGACCGAGACTGAGACCGGGACCAGGACCGAGACCAGGGCTGAGACCAGTTTAGTCCTGTTTTAGTCCTGGTTCAGTCCTGGTTTAATCCTGTTCAGTCTTGTTTTAGTCTTGTTTTAGTCTTGGGTTAGTCCTGGTTTAGTCTTTGTTTTAGTCCTGGTTCAGTCCTGTTTTAGTTTCCTGTTTTTTAGTCCTGGTTTAGTTTGTTTTTTTTGTTCAGTCTTGTTTTAGTCTTGTTTTAGTCTTGGGTTAGTCCTGGTTTAGTCCTGGTTTAGTCTTTGTTTTAGTCTCATTTTAGTTTTGTTTTAGTCTTTGTTTTAGTCCTGGTTCAGTCCTGGTTTAGTCTTTGTTTTAGTCCTGGTTTAGTCTTGTTTTAGTCCTGTTTTAGTCCTGGTTTAGTCCTGGTTTAGTCTTTGTTTTAGTCCTGGTTTAGTCTTTATTTTAGTCCTGGTTCAGTCTTGTTTTAGTCCTGTTTTAGTCCTGGTTTAGTCTTGTTTTAGTCTTTGTTTTAGTCTCGTTTTAGTTTTGTTTTAGTCCTGGTTCAGTCCTGTTTTAGTCCTGTTTTAGTCTTTGTTTTAGTCTGTTTTAGTCCTGGTTCAGTCTTGTTTTAGTCCTGGTTTAGTCTTGTTTTAGTCTTGTTTTAGTCTTGTTTTAGTCCTGGTTCAGTCTTGTTTTAGTCCTGGTTTAGTCTTGTTTTAGTCCTGGTTCAGTCTTGTTTTAGTCCTGGTTCAGTCCGTTTTTTTCCATTTTTCATTTAAACACAAAATCGAAAACTGAAAAACTAATCATTATCGTTTTTTTTTTTTCATATTGGTTTTGGAGACAAACAATGAAGAAAATAGTTGTTTTTAGTTTTCTTTTTTTTGGGGTTTTATTTTGAATGAACGAATGACACACAAATTCATCTTGTTTTCAGATTTATTATCGACTGTTCCGAGTTCTGAGGCGCTTCGTTCTCGTCTGGAGGTCGTTTATTTTAAGAAAACTCGTCCAGTAAAATGATCTTGCTGCGTGGACACATCATTTCACTACTTTAAAGTCATTTTCTGATCGATTAAAATGTTTAGATCATAAACTCTGGCCAAGCTTTTTTGCAGTGCACGTTTAGGCCCCGGGGCTGGACTGAGCTGGACGGCAAAATTCTCTGGTGGAATTTGCCGTTTAAAGGTTGTGTAGAGGATTTTTTAAGGGAAAACAAATACAGACATAGTCCTTTTTCAAATGTCGTGCATGTGTGACACCATCTTCCTCCTCCACAGCCTCAGTAGAAACATCTCCTCCCGCCTCTTTACTCTAGAAATCACGTTTGTTTACAGCCAGTGCGCGTTCAGAAATACTGTTGAAGTGACCTGTTTAGAAATAATTTAGCAACCGACGCGTCAGTTTTTACACCCTTCGTCTGCTTCGGTTGCGTAATCGCTGGACGAGATCTCCAAGAATCACCTCAGTTTGGCTTCGCTCCTTTTCCCCTTCTTCTCTTCTTCTTTCAGCTGCCTCAAAAACGGACTTTCTTTTGCGGCGAACCGGTCGTGGATTCTCGTCCGCCATCGCTACAAACTTTGTGCGAACTGCGAGGAAGCGACAGTTTGAAAAACCCGCCAAGAACCGTCGCATAAACCACGAAATCCCCGCGCGCCGACGAGTCAGTTACACTAGAAACGTAAAAAGTTTGATTGATGATCTAACAGCCAATAGAAAATGAGGGAGCCTCGTTTTCTATTGGCTGATGTTTATCTGGCGTCACTACGTCCACAGTTGATAGATTTTCATTCTTTTTTTTTTTGGTCATCATAATTACAAAGCTGCTGCGTCTCTGTAATGGTGTTTTAAACTTTCACTGACAATTTGAAACAAAACAAAAAAATCCTCCATACAACCTTTAACTGTCAGTGTTTGAGGAGAACGTGCAAACTCCACACGGAAAGACCTGGGAGTCAAACCAGGAACCTTCTCACTGTGAGGCATCCTGGACATCTGGTTCATTTCTTTGTAATTCCCGAACCTATCTGCATGAAACAAAAACTGACACAAAGTTCAGCCTCCTCTCTGTCACGAGAAACAAACTAAAGTCAGATGATTTTTTCACGAGAGCTTCAGAAAGTGGAGCCCTTATTTTACGTTTCCGCTTAAAGAACTTTACACCAGAGAATTAAACAAGTTTGTGGAGATGATCCCAAAACAAAGAATGAGAAGGAGAAATAAAAACCAACCCTGCTCCACGCGGTTACCTGCAGGACTGATGGGGGGGTATCCTCGGTGCTGCCCCCCAGAGGACGAGCCGTGCAGGTGCAGCAGGTCTCCGGACGGGGCGGAGGAGCCGGGCGGGGCGGAGGGGGCGGCGGGGGCGCGAGGCTGTAGCCCCCCGGGGAACACCATCGGCTGGGCGCTGCTCTGAAGGTTCTCCAGCAGGTCCTCCAGCTCCGAAGACTGAACACAAACACAGAGACGAGAGCAAAAGTGAGAACGGAACAAGAAACATGAAGCTCAGACACTTCAGAACAGGTTTGGACGAGGTTAAAGTGCACAGGGAGGGCATCTGACACACAGGGACATGTCTGTAGACGTCTAAATGTTTATGTACAAACTGAAAATGATTAAGTGGTAGAGAATGAAAGAGCATAAATACATCAAGAATCTCAGACTTCCGGTCATCGTACAATTCATACTGGAACGGATCCTCCAAAAAAGTGATCATCAAACCTCCATGTTTGTTTTCCCAGTGGGACGTGTGTCTAGTGTCAAAGTCGATCTTTTCAAGTCTTTTGAACCATATCACTTTTGTTTCTGATTCTGATATTGTCGTATTTTAGTTTTGGGATTTGGACGTCGTCATTGTGCGGTTGTTTTGAATCCGTGTGTCGTTCGTTCATTCGTTTTTCAATATAAAACCAAAAATAAGGAAACGAAAAAAAACAACAGTTTTCTTCATTATTTGTCTCCAAAACCAAAATGAAAAAACAGATAATGATTTGTTTTTTCAGTTTTCGATTTTGTGTTTAAATGAAAAATGGAAAAAAAGGATAACGGCCGTTTCTCGCTTACGTGACTTCTGTGACTGCGATGCCGGACTGAACCAGGACTGATCCAGGTCCGGGACCAGACTGAGACCAGAGTGGACTCCGAGCTTTGACTCCGAGTCCGAGCCTCAGCTTCGAGCTCTGGCCCTGTCGTAGGCTCTGAGCCTCCAGTCTGGTCTTGGTCTCAGTCCCGGTCTTGGTCCCGGACCTGGATCAGTCCTGGTTCAGTCCGTATGTGGTGCAAAAGTTCAGCATCGCAGTTACAGAAGTCATGTAAACGGGAAACGTCCGTTATCTGTTTTTTCCATTTTTCATTTAAACACAAAATCAAAAACTGAAAAAATGAATCATTATCTGTTTTTTTCATTTTGGTTTTGGAGACAAATAATGAAGAAAACTGTTGTTTTTTCACTTTCTTATTTTTGGTTTTATTTTGAAAAACGAACGACACACGGATTTTGGATCCTAACAGCGGAAAACAGCTCGAGAAATGTGTTTGTGAACTCCATAAATGCAAAAGTGAATCAGATGTGTGTGACTCAAACCTCTGTTCAAACTGTTTCTCTTCCCAACGGAATTGAAAAATAGTGAAAGGTGAAGGTGATGGGCAGGATTGATCCACAGGAAGAACCAAAAAGGAAACATTTGACTGACTAAGAAATCATCCTGAGTTTACAGAGAACATTTTGTATGTGGAGCAACGACAAAACAAAATCCTGATCTCTCACTAAATCTTGTTTACGAATTTAAAAAGTCAAGGCCAAAGCAAAAGTCTCCAACTGTTCACCAAGAAACACCTTCCACTGCAAAGAGACCAAGACGTGATGTTTGTGTAAAAACCACAAGAACAAGAAAGTGCAGCTTCAGTCTGTTTGTCTTCTGCTCCTCTAACATTAACAAACAGGATTTTCTCTCTCTCTTCTCTGTCTCTCTCTCCTAGTATCTCTCTCTCTGTCTCTTCTTTCTGTCTCTTTCTCCTTCTCTGTCTCTCTCTTCTCTCTCTCTTGTCTCTCTCTCTTTCTGTCTCTTTCTTCTCTCTCTCTGTCTCTCTCTCTCTTCTCTCTCTCTGTCTCTCTCTCTTCTTCTCTCTCTCTGTCTCTCTCTCTGTCTCTCTCTCTCTCTCTCTGTCTCTCTCTCTGTCTCTCTCTGTCTCTCTCTCTCTGTCTCTCTCTCTCTCTGTCTCTCTCTCTCTGTCTCTCTCTCTGTCTCTCTCTCTGTCTCTCTCTCTCTCTCTCTGTCTCTCTCTTCTGTCTCTCTCTCTCTCTCTGTCTCTCTCTCTCTCTCTCTCTGTCTCTCTCTCTGTCTCTCTCTCTCTCTCTCTGTCTCTCTCTCTGTCTCTCTCTCTCTCTCTCTGTTTGTGTGGACGTTCTCTTCCTGTGGTCATTACACTGATGAACTGAGGCTAAAAATAAACTCAGAGAAACAAACTCACGTGGTCAGAGAAAGAGAGAGAGAGAGAGAGAGAGAGAGAGACAGGGGGAGGGAGGGAGGAGGAAAGAAGAGAAAGAGAGAGGGAGAGAACAAGAGGAGGAGAGACGAGTGGGGATGAAGGAGAGAAGAGAGAGGAGAGAGAGAAAGATGGAGGGAGAGGAAAGAGGAAGAGATATTTACTGTGTGAAACGTCGGAAGTCGTGAACATGAAGAAAAAACATGAATGAGACGACGAGTGTTTATATTTATGACTTTTACAATACGACCTGTTTCACTCTCACCTGCGGGCGCTCCTGTCTCACCTGCGGGCGCTCCTGTCTCACCTGCGGGCGCTCCTGTCTCACCTGCGGCGCTCCTGCCTCACCTGCGGGCGCTCCTGTCTCACCTGCGGGCGCTCTTGTCTCTCTCGTCTCACCTGTGGGTGCTCTTGCCTCACCTGCGGGCGCTCTTGCCTCACCTGCGGGCGCTCTCGTCTCACCTGCGGGCGCTCTTGCCTCACCTGCGGGCGCTCTTGCCTCACCTGCGGGCGCTCTCTCACCTGCGGGCTCTTGCCTCACCTGCGGGCGCTCTTGCTCACCTGCGGGCGCTCTTCCTCACCTGCGGGCTCTCGTCTCACCTGCGGGCTCTCGCTCACCTGCGGGTGCTCTCGTCTCACCTGCGGGTGCTCCTGTCTCACCTGCGGGCTCTCTCTGCTCACCTCGGGCGCTCTCGTCTCACCTGCGGGTGCTCCTGTCTCACCTGCGGGCGCTCTCGTCTCACCTGCGGGCGCTCTGTCTCACCTGCGGGTGCTCCTGTCTCACCTGCGGGGCTCTCGCTCACCTGCGGGCGCTCTCGTCTCACCTGCGGGTGCTCCTGTCTCACCTGCGGGCGCTCTCGTCTCACCTGCGGGCGCTCTCGTCTCACCTGCGGGTGCTCTCTCGTCTCGTCTCACCTGCGGGTGCTCCTGTCTCACCTGCGGGCGCTCTCGTCTCACCTGCGGGTGCTCCTGTCTCACCTGTGGGTGCTCTCGTCTCACCTGCGGTGCTCTCGTCTCACCTGCGGGTGCTCTCGTCTCACCTGCGGGTGCTCTGCTCACCTGCGGGCGCTCTCGTCTCACCTGCGGGCGCTCTCGTCTCACCTGCGGGCGCTCTGTCTCACCTGCGGGCGCTCTCGTCTCTCGTCTCTCACTGCGGCGCTCTTGTCTCACCTGCGGGTGCGGGTCTCTTGTCTCACCTGCGGGCGCTCTGTCTCACCTGCGGGCGCTCCTGTCTCACCTGCGGGCGCTCCTGCTCACCTGCGGGCGCTCCTGCTCACCTGCGGGCGCTCTGCTCACCTGCGGGCGCTCTTGCCTCACCTGCGGGCGCTCTTGCCACCTGCGGGCGCTCCTGTCTCACCTGCGGGCGCTCTTGTCTCACCTGCGGGCTCTGTCTCACCTGCGGGCGCTCCTGTCTCACCTGCGGGCGCTCTCGTCTCACCTGCGGGCGCTCTCGTCTCACCTGCGGGCGCTCTCGCCTCACCTGCGGGCGCTCTCGCCTCACCTGCGGGCGCTCTCGCCTCACCTGCGGGCGCTCTGCCTCACCTGCGGTGCTCTCGTCTCACCTGCGGGTGCTCTCGTCTCACCTGCGGGCGCTCTTGCCTCACCTGCGGGCTCTTGTCTCACCTGCGGGCGCTCTTGTCTCTCTCGTCTCACCTGCGGTGCGGGTGCTCTCGTCTCACCTGCGGGCGCTCTTGCTCACCTGCGGGCGCTCTTGCTCAGCGGCGCTCTCGTCTCACCTGCGGGTGCTCTTGTCTCTCGGTCTTGACGGTGGCTCTGCTCGTGTCGCTCGTCTCCATCTTCAGGGCTTTGTCCAGGATGCCGTTATCGTCTCTGTCCAGCAGGTAGCGCAGCAGAGCGTTGTCCTTCTTCTTGGGGCTCCCTGGAGTCTGCTCCTGTCTCCTGTCGCCCTCCGCACCTGTCGGCTCGGCTGGATCTGCTGCTGCACCTGTCGCGCTCTCCTTACCTGCGGGAGGAGGAAACAGTTACTTTTACTCCAGTGACTTTTAGAAACAATCAGTCAAACTTTATTTAAGTGCAAACTGTAGTTTTCAGAGCTCACACATGGACCTGTGCTCCTAAAACCGATACACATCTGATCTTCTGACATGTGACTTCAGTCTGAACGGTCAGGTCACATTCATCCCACCTACACTTCAGACTCAGAGTCTCGTCAATGGAGGGAAAGCGAAGTTAGAGAGTTTATTCATATTTTGTGGGATCTGTGTTCAGAACAAATTGAAGGAGGGTCCAGTCAAGTGTTAAATCCAAACAGTGATAACTCTTGGTTCTCACTTACATATCCTTAACAAACTGGTTTGAATATTTGCTTCATATAGTTTTCTACCATATGGTACAAGATTAGGTTGAAAAACCTCTTACTTTTTGACTCAGAGATTTTTTATTAAGAAAGTTCATGGTAACGGAGGGAAAAGTAACCGGAGGGAAAATTGTACAAACAAGTAGAAGGTGCAGGATTTTACATCATTTGTCGGCTTTTTTCTTCTGAATACTTTAATATTACTTCAAAATGAAAGGAAACTATTTCTATAAAATATGTCAGTCCTTCCAAGAACATTTTTATCATTTTAAATACTTTTTTTTTTTAAAATCATGTCCCTTCATCAACAGTTCAAAGATGGAATAACACAAGATATGATGAAATACATCCATTTATTTACATGATTTTCAGGTCTTTGAAATTTGGGAAATAATTTTTGTTCCATGTTTCATACATGGTCTGTTTAAAACGGATGGAACTTTAGAACCAAAAATGGTCCAGAAAAAAGGTCAACAGTTTCATAAACTAGAGTACATATGTATCTGTTCAATACATTTTTATATCAGATGAATTAACTTGAATTTTTGGCCTTGTTGTTTACTTCTGCTGGACCGGGACCAGGAGTCTTATTGGAACTGGGCGGGTTTTGAAATGACTGACAAAGAAATGTCCGAGCGCGGCTACAGACAGACCTGACTCCAACGTCAACGAAAAATAAAGATCCTGAGCAAAATCCAAGGAGGATAAAGACTCAAACAAACGAAGCGGCTGTGGACGTGTGACCTGAACATTTTACCAACAACTGGACCGGATTTTAGGAGCTCGATGTGACGTCGTCGTGTCCTCCAGTGCACATGCGGGACACTTTTGCGGCGTTTAAAGTTCACACTAGAGATCACACACAAGTCACATTTAATTGAAAATGTGAACGAGCTCGCAGAAAAATCCAAATTGAGCATAAAGCATCTACAAAGCAGACCCCTCCAGACCTCACAGACCTCGTCTCTCCCAGAGTCAAACCAAGTATTGGACCTTCAAGAAACAGGTCAAAACTTCCTCAGAGCCAAAAAAACCCTATAATTATAACGCACAACCGGAATTATCCCACCAAATGAAGTCAAAACTAACAATCGTTGACTTTAATCTCAGTTTTTGTGTCCGTACCTGTGGCTTCTGCCGTCAGCTTGGCCAGTTCCACCGGCGAGGAGCTGTTCTGGAGGAGCCTGTGCAGGATTTTGTGTTTTTGCTTCAGCGATGACGAGTGGTTTCCCTGGCCCGCGCCCGCTCCCAGTTCCCCGTCTTTCCCCGCCTCTTCCCCAGGCGAGCCCGGGTCCACATTCTCCAGTTTACTGTTGGTGAGGAGCTGCAGGAGTTTGGTGTGACCTTTGGCGTTCAGAAGTTGGTTGGGGACATCTCCGAGCTCCTCCAGGTTTCCGTCCTCTTCTTTGAATCGGTCCTCGCCGGATTCGCTCCCCCCGAACAGATCCGAGTCTAAACCTGACTTGGTGATGTTCGGAGGGCTCTGAGACGTGGACTTTTTCCTTCTGGATTGTGACGAGCTCCCGACCGAAGATGGAGATTGCTGGGGTGAGTTGTTTTGGCTGCTACAGTTGCTGCTGGCGACTAAACCTGGGCTTTTTCTGTGTGGCGGAGGAGAGTTTGTGGAGGGCTGAGGGGCAGAGGAGACGTACGGGCTGCCCAGAGACGGAGGAGGCGGAGAGGCCGAGGAGCGACCCCCGGGAGAGGAGCAGGAGCTGGGGTGAGGACCAGAGGAGTGACCCCCTGGAGAGGAGCAGGAGGTGGGGCGAGAGGCAGAGGAGCGACCCAGGGGAGAGGAGCAGGAGCTGGGGTGAGGGGCAGAGGAGATGGCCCCTGTGTCTGGAGAGAGGGCGGAGGGAGCGGGGGAGCTCAGGGGGGACACAGGCTTTGGGACGACAGCAGGGGGCGCTGGTGTGTCAGAGGTCAGGTCAGGCATGTTCTGCTCCCTGCAAACACAAAAACAGAAAATATGAAAGTGTATGTACAAGCAAAAAAGTGAAATACTCTCCCAACCTTCCATGACCTCGGCTTTAGAGGGGCTGATTCTCGGCTTCTCCTTGTAACCTCTGTAGGTTGTAACCTCTCTATGATGTGTCTTCTGTAGGATGTGACCTCTGTAGTGTGTTGCCTCTGTAGGATGTAACCTCTGTAGAATGTAACCTCTCTTTGATGTGTCACCTCTCTGATGTGACCTGTGTAGGATAAGTCCTCTGTAGGATGTAAACTGTCTATGATATGTCTTCTGTAGTATGTGACCTCTGTAGGTTGGAACCTCTATGATGTGACGTCTGTAGAATGTTACCTCTGTAAGTTGTGACCTCAGCAGGGTGTGTCCTCTGTAGGATGTTTCCTCTGTAGAATATGACCTCTCTATGATGCGACATCTGTCGTGTGTGACCTCACTATGATGTAACCTCTGTAGGCTGTTACCTCTGTTGGATGTAACTCTCTATGATGTGCTGGATGTACGATGAGGCCTTTGTAGTGTGTGTCCTCTGTAGGATGCGACCTCTGTAGAATGTTACCTCTCTATGATGTGCCCTCTGTAGAATATAAACTCTCTATGATCTGTCCTCTTTAAGATGTGACCTCAGTAGGGTGTGACGTCTATAGGATGTTTCCTCTGTAGAATGTGACCTCTCTATGATGCGACCTATGTTGGATGTTACCTCTCTATATGTCCTCTGTAGGAATGTGACTTCTGTATGATGTGTCCTCTGTAAGATGTGTCCTTTGTAGTGTGTGTGACCTCTGTAGGACATTACCTCTGTAGGATGTAACTCTCTAAGATGTGCCGGATGTAAGATGAGACCTTTGTAGTGTGTGACCTCTGTAGGATAACACCTTTGTTGGGTGTTACCTCTCTATGTGTCCTCTGTAGGATACGACCTCTGTAGAACATTACCTCTCTATGATGTGTCCTCTGTAGAATATAACCTGTCTATGATATGTTCTCTGTAGGAATGCGACTTCTGTATGATGTGTCCTCTGTAAGATGTGACCTCTGTAGTGTGTGACCTCGGTAGGATGTGACCTCGGTAGGATGTGACCTCTGTAGTGTGTGACCTCTGTAGTGTGTGACGTCTGTAGTGTGTGACCTCTGTAGAATGTGACCTCTGTAGGACATTACCTCTATAGGATGCGACCTCTGTAAGATGTGTCCTTTGCAGTGTGTGACCTCTGTAGTGTGTGACCTCTGTAGTGTGTGACCTCTGTAGTGTGTGACCTCTGTAGTGTGTGACCTCTGTAGGATGTGACCTCTGTAGTGTGTGACCTCTGTAGTGTGTGACCTCTGTAGTGTGTGACCTCTGTAAGATGTGTCCTTTGCAGTGTGTGACCTCTGTAGGATGTGACCTCTGTAGGACATTACCTCTATAGGATGCGACCTCTGTAAGATGTGTCCTTTGCAGTGTGTGACCTCTGTAGGATGTGACCTCTGTAGGACCTTACCTCTGTAGGATGTGCAGGGACATGTAGAGCTGGGGTTCGTTGGTGGCGGCAGATCGCACCAGTTTGCTCTTGGTGTGGGCGGAGACCAGGGTCCCGTCAGACAGAGTGAAGCGGTACAGAGGACTGAAGGCGTGACCACAACGGAGAACTGCAGAGACACAGGGAGAGAGGATTTAACGACGGGGACAGAGACCAGAGAATAATCCATAATCAAGTCAGTGAACACAGATTTGAATATTCTTAAAGATGTACTATGTGACTTTGTACCAGTTTTTACTAATGTGTGCATTGTGTGACTGTGGTAACGTCTGAACATTCTGTCATAAACACGCAGGCACAACACCCCTGACCTTCTTGCTGGTGCTTCTTGGCGTAGGACATCTCTCCGTCCTTCTGCAGGTGGAAGCGTTGGATGCAGCGTCGGACCAGGTCCTCCCAGCCGGGCTTCATGGAGGCCCGGAGCAGACTCGTGTCCAGAGACGTGATCTTCCCCTGGAGGTCCTGCCTCGTGGTGAAGCTCTCGTACGTGGAGGTCAACGGTCGCTCCTTGACCGGGACTCTCCGAGCGACGCAGATCAGACACGACTGGAAATCTGGAAACACAAACCGGCACAAAAACAGACGTCAGAACTGGACAAGATTTAAACACTTTTATCAGGTTCTTCATCTTGTTTTCAGATTTATTTTCTACTTACTGGTTCTAAGACTGGTTCATTTTAGTTTAGAGGTCGTTTATTTTATGAGAACTTGTCAAGTAAAATGATCTTGCTGCGTGGACAGATAATTTCACTACTTTTAAGTCACTTTCTGATAGATTTAAATGTTTATATCTTAAATTTTGGCCAAGCTTTGTTGCAGTGTGGTACTATAGTGGACAGTGGCGGAGTTGGCAATTTGGGGGCCCTAGGCGAACTTGAGTTTGGGGCCCTCACTATAATGCACATTTTTTATTTTATTTTATTTATTTATTTATTTTTATTGTATTTATTGTCTGTTTTTCCCCATTGTTCTTGAGACATCTGAATCTTTATTTATTTGAATTATTGTGGATTAGAAACTTGTCTTATTAGTTTGGTCATCGACTAGAAAACCAGAACAGAAAGTAGTTTTTTTTTTTTTGCTCGTACAACTTAAATTTTTGTTTACATCCATTACATTTTATTATTATTATTTTTTTTTATGATTATTTTTTAAAAGTAAAACGACTCTCGTTTAATGTCATACTGAGAAAAAATCTAATTGCTGAGTCCTCGGTCGTTTGTGACACTGAGGGCAACTGTTTGGGGGCCCCTCCAGGTTTGGGGGCCCGAGGCAGCTGCCTACTTTTGCCTAATGGTAGCGCCGCCTCTGAGGGTGGAATCATTAAGAAGAACCACAATCCACATTCTAAAAACATGGTTCAAACATCATAAACATGTTTAACATTTAAACTTTGAAGTAATGACTTTAACGTTTCCTGGTCCTAAAAAGCTTTAGGTTTATACGCTGGGTTTAATTCTGCAGAGCTCAGAGAAAAGGAGGAAAGATAATTTGGGACATGGGGCACAAAAGATGCTCAAATTGTATTTAAAATCAACCAGAAAGTGCAAAATGACAAATGATTAATTAGAATTTTCTTAGGGAGAACCCCCAGACCCCACACCTCCACACTGATGGTTCCCCTGTTAGTTTTTTTTAAATAATAAGATTAAAAAAGACCGAAGTTTATCCGTAAACTCGCCGCACCTTCTCCCTCTTCTTTGATGGACTGCGGCTCAGACACAGCGAAGCACTGCAGCGTCTCGTACTTCTGCTGCCCGGAGTCTGGCGCCTCCTGCGGGTGCGGGGGCTCCCGAGGGTCCTGCGAGTCCTGTGAGTCCTGCGAGTCCGGGGCGGGCGTGGCGGGTGTGGCGGGTGCGGCGGGCGTGGCAGGCGCAGAGGCCCTGTCGCTCTGGGGGTTGATCAGCATTCGACAGGTGAAGGTGCGGCTGTTTCGACCAGACGACTCGGTGCAGCGATGGTTCACTGGAACAGGAAAAGTCACACACAGATCAGAGGTTTGTTTTGTTGGTTTGAATCCATTTGTTTTTCAATATAAAACCAAAAATAAGAAAACAAAAAAACAACAGTTTTCTTCATTATTTGTCTTCAAAAACAAAATAAAAAAATGGATAATGATTATTTTTTTCAGTTTTCGATTTTGTGTTTAAATGAAGAAACAGAAAAAAACAGATAACAACCGTTTTCCGTTTACGTGACTTCTGTGACTGCGATGCCGAACTGAACCAGGACTGATCCAAGTCCGAGACCAGACCGGGACCAGAGCGGGACTGAGACTGAGACCAGTGGTCCGAGCGGTTCCGGGAAAAGTGAGAATGTTCTGTGGACTACAGGTCCGGTCGAGCTGCTCCGGTCCTCCACGCTCAAGAACCACGACTGGTTCCGAGGTGGAGCAAAGCATCAAACTGACGCTTTCACACCAACGAAAACGAACCGAACTAAGAACTTTGGGTTCAAATGGACCAGGTCCGGGACCAGACCGGGACCAGGGTGCTACTGAGACTGGGACCAGACCGGGACCAGAGCAGGCCTGAGACCGAGATAAGACCAGGACCAGACCAGGACCAGACCAGGACCAGACCGGAGGCTCAGAGCCCACGGCAGGGCCGGAGCTCGACGCTGAGGCTCGGACCCTGCGGAGGCTCGGAGTCAAAGCTCGGAGTCCGCTCTGGTCCGGGTCTGGTCCCGGTCTGTCCCGGTCTGTCCCGCTCTGGTCTCGGATCTGGATCAGTCCTGGTTCAGTCCGTACGCGGTGCAAAATCCGGCATCACAGTCACGGGAGTCACTTAAACGGGAAACGACCGTCATCATTTTTTCCATTCTTCATTTAAACACAAAATCGAAAACTGAAAAAACTAATCGTTATCCGTTTTTTCATTTTGGTTTTGGAGACAAATAGTGAAGAAAATTGTTGATATTTTTGTTTTCTTATTTTTGGTTTTATATTGAAAAACGAATGAACGAACGATACATGGATTTATTTTGTGTTGATTTTTAACAGAGAATAAAACAGAATAAACTGGATTATGTTACACAGAAGATTAGTTACTATTTCAGATTATTTACAGTTGCTTTGCCTGGAATATTCCACAGTATGGCATTAAACATGTCTATCACTTGTTTTCAGATTTATTTTCTACTTACTCATTCTGAATTGGTTGTATAATCTTAAAAACTAAATGTCACAGATATTTCTTCCATAACTCAACTAGTCAGAAAAACTTAAATTTAGGCAATAAATGTTTAAAAAAAGCTACAATCCATTTACCCGAGTTTTCCCTGCAACATTTCACTTGTTTTTAGATTCAGTGACGCAGATTTACTTGATACTCGAGTCTGTTTATCTCAAACTTAACTTAAAATAAACTTATTTCCAGCTCATGAACTCTGACCACAGATGATTCCTTCTAGTCTAGAGGTCGTTTATTTAAAAAGAGCTTGTCAAGTAAAATGATTTTGCTGCGTGGACAGATCATTTCTTTACTTTTAAGTCATTTTCAGATAGATTTAAGTGTTTATATCTTAAATTTTGGCCAAGTTTTTTAACAGTGTGGTCAGTATATTAGTTCTGTTAGGTCTGTAGTTCTTAGGGTCTGTTCAGATCAGCGAGTCAAAAAACGCGCTGGACGCCTCTAGTCTCTATTTGGGAGAAAAATAACTGACGCTCATCCAGGACGTCGGTTGTCGTGGAAACAAGTGCCGAGTCCAGGACTTTTCCCGGGACGATGGAGCAGACTGAGAGACTTTAGTGTTTTTATTACATGAAACCATCAGAGGAGGTGATTGGCTCGTCAGCTGCGGCGTGTTTATATTTATACTCCACTAATGACACGCTAATGGTTTAGTCCTGGTTTAGTCCTGGTTCAGTCCTGGTTTAGTCCTGGTTCAGTCCTGGTTCAGTCCTGGTTTAGTCCTGGTTTCAGTCCTGGTTCAGTCCTGGTTCAGTCCTGTTTAGTCCTGGTTTAGTCCTGGTTCAGTCCTGGTTCAGTCCTGGTTCAGTCCTGGTTTAGACCTGGTTTAGACCTGGTTTAGACCTTGTTTAGTCCTGGTTCAGTCCTGGTTCAGTCCTGGTTCAGTCCTGGTTTTGTCCTGGTTTAAACCTGGTTTAGTCCTGGTTCAGTCCTGGTTCAGTCCTGGTTTAGTCCTGGTTCAGTCCTGGTTCAGTCCTGGTTCAGTCCTGGTTCAGTCCTGGTTTAGACCTGGTTTAGTCCTTGGTTTAGTCCTTGGTTTAGTCCTGGTTTAGTCCCGGTTCAGTCCCGGTTCAGTCCCGGTTCAGTCCCGGTTCAGTCTCGGTTCAGTCCTGGTTTAGTCCTGGTTCAGTCCTGGTTCAGTCCTGGTTCAGTCCTGGTTCAGTCCTGGTTCAGGGTTCAGTCCTGGTTTAGTCCTGGTTCAGTCCCGGTTCAGTCCCGGTTCAGTCCCGGTTCAGTCTTGGTTCAGTCCTTGTTTAGTCCCGGTTCAGTCCTGGTTTCAGTCCTGGGTTAGTCTTGGTTCAGTCCTGGTTCAGTCCTGGTTAGTCTGGTTCAGTCCTGGTTAGTCAGTCCTGGTTTCAGTCCTGGTTAGTCCTGTTTAGTCCTGGTTCAGTCCTGGTTCAGTCCTGGTTTAGTCCTGGTTTAGTCCTGGTTTAGTCCTGGTTCAGTCCTGGTTTTAGTCCTGGTTTAGTCCTGGTTCAGTCCTGGTTTAGTCCTGGTTCCTGGTAGTCCTGGTTTAGTCCTGGTTCAGTCCTGGTTTAGTCCTGGTTCAGTCCTGGTTCAGTCCTGGTTCAGTCCTGGTTCAGTCCTGGTTTAGTCCTGGTTTAGTCGTGTCATTCGGTCCAGTGTTTGTGTATATTGTTGCGTATATATATTTATACTCTTTCTCTTTCTTCTCCTTTTTCTAGATAATAACATGGGTACGTCACTGGATGCCCCTCCCTGATTGGTTAACACGGCATGACGGACCAAAAGTTCAGCTTTTTCAACTTCTGACACCGACGCCCTGGACGTGCATCCAGAGTGTCGACGCCTGAACGCTCAAGACGCGCCGCAAAAACACACAACGCCCAAACTCTTGGGCAGCAGTCTCTTTATCAGTGCATTTGTTACTATATTAGTTAGTAGGGCTCAGGTTAGTTACAGTACTGTATTTATGTCAGTACTGTAGTTATGTCAGTACTGTATTTATGTCAGTACTGTAGTTATGTCATACTGTAGTTATGTCTGTACTGTAGTTATGTCCGTATGTAGTTATGTCAGTACTGCGGTTATGTGTGTACTGTAGTTATGTCAGTACTGTAGTTATGTCAGTACTGTAGTTATGTCAGTACTTTAGTCATGTCCGTACTTTAGCCATGTCCGTACTTTAGTCATGTCCGTACTTTAGTCATGTCAGTACTGTAGTTATGTCAGTACTGTAATTATGTCAGTACTGTAGTTATGTCAGTACTGTGGTAATGTCAGTACTGTAGTTATGTCAGTACTGTAGTTATGTCAGTACTATAGTTATGTTTGTACTGTAGTTATGTCTGTACTGTAGTTATGTCAGTACTATAGTTATGTCCGTACTGTGGTTATGTCTGTACTGTGGTTATGCCAGTACTGTAGTTATGTCAGTACTGTAGTTATGTCAGTACTATTTTATGTCAGTACTGTAGTTATGTCAGTACTGTAGTTATGTCAGTACTGCGGTTATGTCAGTATTGTAGTTATGTCAGTACTGTAGTTATGTCAGTTCTGTAATTATGTCAGTACTGTAGTTATGTCTGTACTATAGTTATGTCCCTACTGTAGTTATGTCAGTACTGTAGTTATGTCAGTTCTGTAATTATGTCAGTACTGTAGTTATATTTGTACTGTAATTATGTCAGTACTGTAGTTATGTCAGTACTGCAGTTATATCAGTACTGTAATTATGTCAGTACTGTAATTATGTCAGTACTGTAGTTATGTCAGTACTGTAGTAATGTACTGTATTTATGTAGTTATGTTTGTACTGTAATTATATTTGTACTGTAATTATGTCAGTACTGTAGTTATATTTGTACTGTAGTTATGTCAGTACTGTAATTATGTCAGTACTGTAGTTATATTTGTACTGTATTATGTCAGTACTGTTAGTTATATTGTAGTACTGTAGTCAGTACTGTAGTGTCAGTACTGTAGTTATGTCAGTACTGTAGTTATATTTGTACTGTAATTATGTCAGTACTGTAATTATGTCAGTACTGTAGTTATATTTGTACTGTAATTATGTCAGTACTGTAGTTATATTTGTACTGTAGTTATGTCAGTACTGTAGTTATGTCAGTACTGTAATTATGTCAGTACTGTAATTATGTCAGTACTGTAGTTATATTTGTACTGTAATTATGTCAGTACTGTAGTTATGTCTGTACTGTAGTTATATTTGTACTAGTTTGTACTGTCAGTTAGTGTCAGTACTGCAGTTATGTCAGTACTGCAGTTAGGTCAGTACTGTAGTTATGTCTGTACTATAGTTATGTCCATACAGTGGTTATGTCAGCACTGTAGTTATGTCAGCACTGTAGTTATGTCAGCACTGTAGTTATGTCAGTACTGTAGTTATGTCAGTACTGTAGTTATGTCAGTACTGCAGTTTTGTCAGTACTGTAGTTTTGTCTGTAGTATTAGTTCTTGGACGTGTCTCTGTGTGTTTCTTCGGAGTGTCTCACCCAGACTCTTGGGCAGCAGGTTCCTCACAAACTCGGCGTGGTCTCCCACATGCAGGACGCTGTAGACGCTGGAGCCCATCAGCGCCTCCTGCTGGTAGTGCAGGTACTGACTCACGTTCTCCGACACAAACACGATGTTCCCCTCCATGTTCACCACGAAGAAGAAGCCGTCCAGAGCCTGAGAGGAACACACCACACACAACTCAGGACACAACACAACATAACACACAACACAACAACACACAACACACCATAACACACAACACAACAACACAACAACACACAACTGAGAACACAACACACAACACAACAACACACAACACAACATAACATAACACACAACACAACACACAACTGAGAACACAACATAACACACCACACACAACTGAGAACACAACACAACACACAACAACACACAACATACAACACACACAACACACAACTGAGAACACAAACATAAACACACACACACAACTGAGAACACAACACAACACACAACAACACACAACACACAACACAACAACACACAACTGAGAACACAACACAACACACAACACAACCACACACAACTGAGAACACAACACACAACACAACAACACACAACACACAACAACACACAACACACAACACACAACTGAGAACACAACACACAACACACAACAACACACAACACACAACAACACACGACTCAGAACACACAACACAACACACAACTGAGAACACAACACAACATAACACACAACACACAACACAACAACACAAACTGAGAACACACACACACACAACACACACAACACACAACACAACCACAACACACAACTGAGAACACACAACAAAAACACAACACACAACACACAACTGAAACACAACAACAACACAACACACACAACACACAACAACACACACACAACACACACAAACACAAACAACACACACACACAACACACAACAACACACAACACAACACACAACACACAACTGAGAACACAACAACAACAACACACACACACACACAACACACAAAACACACACAAACACAAACAACACAACAACAACACAACAACACACACACACAACACACAACACAACACACACACACACAACAACAACACACAACACACAACACACACACACACACACAACACACAACAACAACACAACAACTGAGAACACACAACACACAACACACAACAACACACACAACAACACACAACACACACACACACAACACACACAACACACAACACACAACACACAACAACAACACAACAACAACACACACACAACACACACCAACACACAACACAACAACAAAACAACAACACACAACACAACAACACACAACTGAGAACACACACACACACACAACACACAACACACAACACAACAACACACACACACACAACACACAACACACACACAACACACAAACAACACACAAACTGAGAACACACACAACACACACACAACACACAACACACACACACACAACACACACAAACACACAAACACACAACAACAACACAATAACACACCACACACTCAGAACACAACACACACACACACACACACAACTGAGAACACACAACACAACATAACACACAACAAACACACACTCAGAACACACAACTGAGAAACAACACACACACACAACAACACACAACACAACAACACACAACACACAACTGAGAAAACACTGAAAACACACAACACAACACACCACACACAACACACAACTGAGAACACACAACACACACAACACACACAACACACAACACACAACACACAACACACACAACACACAACAACAACACACAACTGAGAACACAACACACAACACACAACTGAGAACACACAACACACACACGACACACAACTGAGAACACAACACACAACACACACACAACACACACAACACAACACACACAACTGAGAACACACAAACAACACACAACACACAACAACACAACTGAGAACACAACACAACACAAACACACAACACACAACTGAGAACACACAACACACACACACAACACACAACTGAGAACACAACACAACATAACACACAACACACACACTGAAACACACAAACACACACACACACACACAACTGAGAACACAACACACAACACACACAACTGAGAACACAACACACAACTGAGAACACAACACAAACACACACAACTGAGAACACACACACAACAACACACAACAACAACAAACAACACAACAACACAAGAACACAACACACAACACACACACACATGAGAACACAAACACAACACACAACTGAACACACAACTCAGGACACACAACACACAACACACAATTGAGAACATCGACCTGAGGCCCGAGGGGGTGAGGGGTTAAATGGGAATGTTCTACCACGTTATAAAAAGGTCCCTCAGGTCGGGTCCTTCAGAGTCTCTGAGTTAAACCTGTTAAAACATCTCCAGGACCTGAGCTGGTCTTGGTCAGGACCTGAGCTGGTCTTGGTCAGAACCTGAGCTGGTCTTGGTCAGGACCTGAGCTGGTCTTGGTCAGGACCTGAGCTGGTCTTGATCAGGACCTGAGCTGGAGGATTTGACCCGCGGTGGAGGTTTTGACTTGAGTGTTCAGAGGAAACCCTCACAGACACAGGGAGAACACGCAAACTCCTCACAGAAAAGACCGGAGAGTCGGAGCAGGAACCTTCTTGAACCACTTGTTCTTTTGAATTTCAATTAAAGCTCCGTTCACACTGGTTCGTATTTGATTTGTTTTGGTTATGGGAGCAGTGTTCGTTCACATTAATCCGATTGAAAAACGGCTCCAGAGTCTGAACGATCTGGTGCCTCCAGCTCCACGAGTTCATGTTGGTCCAGATGTGACGGGGACTGTGTGGACTCCTGAAAACTCTGATACTCTGATGTAGTTCTGTCACCGCCGAACTCATTCACCCACAAAACACTAAGAGTCTGAATATGTGTCCATTCATATAAACGTGTGTCTGTGTGTACGACCTGCACACGTATAAACTCTGAAAAGTTTCACATGAACCATCTCCACATTAGAACTGCACAAACACTGGAGCACTTTAAATCCTCGCTCAAAACGCACCTTTTCTCCCTGGCATTTCTCTAGATCAGGAGTGTCAAACTCATTTTGGTCCGGGGGCCGAATCCAACCGACTTTGATCCCAAAGTGTCCGGATCAGAAAACTCATGTCATATAAACCCCAAAAATAACAACCAGTTCAAATATTTGTGCAGAGAAAACACAAATCTATAACAGAAATCCTTTTTTAATTGATGAATTTGAATTGATTTCTTTTACTAAATATTATAATATTATGAACAACCTGAAACTTTAAGAAAAATGTAATTTCAACACAAACTTTGAACATGAACTTGTCTGTAAACAGAATAAGTCAATTTTTGTTGTAAAATCCTGCACTCGGCTCCACTTTTCTCATGTTGGACATTTTTCTGATGAGGGTGTCACGGTCAACAGTCAAAACGATCGTCCTTTAAGAGCGTTTGGAAAGAGACAAGTCTTCATTTGTGCTGCTCTGGTGGGAGGGGCCACGTACAGAGACGCTGGAGACGCTGCTGTGATAAACACCACAGAAAATTAACACGATTTTAATAGAAAATATCATTAAAATATTTTTGTAGAAAATCACCCAAGGGCCACATTAAAGGTCTTGGAGGGCCGGATCTGGCCCCCGGGCCGTATGTTTGACACCTGTGATCTAGAGTTAGAAAGAGACACCTTGGCACCTTTCTGTTATTTTATATATATACTATTGTTGTTGCTTTGTCAACTGTATGTTTTATTTCATTGTTCAGCACTTTGGTAAGCTTTGGCTCTTTTAAATGTGCTATACAAATAAATTTGATTTGATTTGATTTGATCTCCAACACGACAGAAACACAGAACATCACCATCAGCAGAACATCCCTCTGTCACAGAGAGAACACTCATATTCACTGAGTCACTGTGTCCTTTAGACCGACAGAAACTGAACCACATCAGCGACACAAGGAAAGAACGTTTTTTATCAGAGCGTTTAGTTTATGTAAATGAGTCATGTGGTTTTAAGTTTTGTTTCTGTAAAACGCAAACATATGTGCTCAAAGCTTGTGTGGATAGAGAAGGATTGTGGACGCAGAAACAACGTGTCTGGACGCAGAACTTTTCCAATACGGTGATACGTTTCAGTGTAAACGTAGCCTAAAAATGAAAAACAATAAAATGGGAAAACAGTTTGTTATTTCATTTTTATGTTTTGGTGTCAAACAAAACAAAACAAAAGCAAAAAAAAACAAAAAAATGACCCGACCTTTTTTGCACCACGGACCGGTTTTATATCAGACAATATTTCGTGGACTGGAGGGTTTGGGGCGTTTGAGAGGAGGAACGGTGCGCAGTCCGGCGGCATGGTTAAGTCCTGGATTTAGACCCTGTTTTAGTCCTGGTTTAGACCTGGATTTAGTCCTGGTTTAGTTCTGGTTTTAGTTCTGGTTTTAGTCCTGGTTTAGTCCTGGTTTAGACCTGTTTTAGACCTGTTTTAGACCAGTTTTAGTCCTAGTTTTAGTCCTGGTTTTAGACCTGTTTTAGACCTGTTTTAGTCCTGGTTTAGTCCTGGTTCAGTCTGGTTCAGTCCTGGTTTAGTCCTGGTTTAGTTCTGGTTTAGTCCTGGTTCAGTCCTGGTTTAGTTCTGGTTTAGTCCTGGTTTAGACCTGGTTTAGTCTGGTTCAGTCCTGGTTTAGTCCTGTTTTAGTCCTGGTTTAGTTCTGGTTTAGTCCTGGTTCAGTCCTGGTTTAGTTCTGGTTTAGTCCTGGTTTAGTCCTGGTTTAGTCCTGGTTCAGTCCTGGTTTAGTTCTGGTTTAGTCCTGGTTTAGTCCTGGTTTAGTCCTGGTTCAGTCCTGGTTCAGTCCTGGTTTAGTCCTGGTTTAGTCCTGGTTTAGACCTGGTTTAGTCCTGTTTTAGTCCTGGTTTAGTCCTGGTTTAGTCCTGGTTCAGTCCTGGTTTAGTCCTGGTTGAGTTCTGGTTTAGGATCAATAACATTGAGCTGTTTTGTCAGAACTCCACATGAACCACGGCAGGATTTAGTTTTAAATGACTAATATTCAAACTGCGATTTAGATTTATTTGTGAATAATTGACAGATGTTTTGACGTCAGTGATCAAAGAAAAAAAAAAAGTAAAAAAAAAAAAAAAAAAAAACACAAATGAAAACAGAAAAAAATAAAGTGTTTCCATGACGCTGGAGTCTGAGGCGCGACCTGCATCTGAACACCAGGGTTAAACTCCACTCTGTCACTGTTTACACTGATTTACATAGATTAAAGAGAAACTACAGCAGACAGGGAGTGACAGGAGCAGGCAGGAACTGGCAGGACCTGACAGGGGCAGACAGGAGCAGACAGGAGCAGACAGGGGCAGACAGGGGCAGAGTCCACGTAACGACCTGCATCTGAACACTGGGGTTAAACTCCACTTTGTCACTATTTACACTGATTTACTCAGATTAAAGAGAAACTACAGCAGACAGGGGCAGACAGGAGCTGACAGGAGCTGACAGGAGCTGACAGGGGCAGAGTCTGAGTAGCGACCTGCATCTGAACACCGGGGTTAAACTCCACTCTGCCAGTGTTTTAACTCAAATTAAAGAGAAACTACCGCAGACAGGAGTAGACAGGAGCTGACAGGCGCAGACAGGAGCTGACAGGTGCAGACAGGAGCTGACAGGTGCTGACAGAGGCGCAGGGACTGGACCATACACTAATATAATAACAGAAGCGGACTGAACCGACAGTTAAAGGGGTTATAATTTCTCCTGTGCACGTGTTTCATTTCAAACTCTAAAATCCAAAATGACTCAGTATTTAACTCGTTTTATTGAATTGTTTTATTTATTTAAACGAGATTAAATCCAGTCCCTCGATAAAACAAAGACTGAACTCGCTCTTGGTTCACACTCGGGGGTCTGGAGTTGTTTACGTGCTGCATGCTGGGTCAACACTGACACAGAGGAATTGTGGGTAAGCGTGAGGTGACACAGAGAGGATTGTGGGTAAGCGCGAGGCGAGCGTTTGTAGTTCTTTGTTGTAGTTTTTCGCTGACGGAGCAGAGCCGTATTGAGCCGCGGTCCATTGAGTCACAGGAGCACGACACGGGGCTAAAGTCCACACACACACACACACACACACACACACACACACACACAAACAACAAAACGACACAGTACAAATACACAAAGCGGCCGACGCACGCAGTACAAATACACACGAGGAGTACTGCGAACGGGGTCAACTGCGAGTCCCGGTGAAACGCTGAGCCGGCGTGACTCCGTAAAGACTCAGACGCAGGTTCACGGTTCGTTCGCGTCGCTGTGATTATCTCTCGCGTCTGCGTCTACGGTCGAATGTTCAGCGGTTTCCACGGCGACGCAACGAGCACATCGGCAAACAAACAAACAAACACACGGTTCGAAAAAAGTTTAAAGATCGTCTGAAAACTCAAGAGAAAAACTGGGGGGGAAAAAGTGAATCTCAGTGTGTCGTTCGTTGATCTGTTTTGTCAAAATAAAAGCAAAAATTTTAAAAAAAATGAAAAAAAAAATAAAAATGTTTTCGTCATAATTTGTCTCCAAAAACAAAATGAACGTGACTTAAACTGCGATGCCGGAATGAACCAGGACTAAACCAGGACTAAACCAGGACTAAACCAGGTCTAAACCAGGACTAAACCAGGTCTAAACCAGGACTAAACCAGGACTAAACAAACCAGGACTAAACCAGGACTAAACAAGGTCTAAACCAGGACTAAACCAGGACTAAACAAGGTCTAAACCAGGACTAAACCAGGACTAAACCAAGGTCTAAACCAGGACTAAACCAGGTCTAAACCAGGATTAAACCAGGTCTAAACCAGGACTGAACCAGGACTAAACAAGGTCTAAACCAGGACTAAACCAGGTCTAAACCAGGACTAAACCAGGACTAAACCAGGACTAAACCAGGACTAAACCAGGAAACCAGGACTTTAAACCAGGACTGAACCAGGACTAAACCAGGTCTAAACCAGGACTAAACCAGGACTAAACCAGGACTAAACCAGGACTAAACAAGGTCTAAACCAGGACTAAACCAGGACTAAACAAGGTCTAAACCAGGATTAAACCAGGTCTAAACCAGGACTGAACCAGGACTAAAACAAGGTCTAAACCAGGACTAAACCAGGACTGAACCAGGACTAAACAAGGTCTAAACCAGGACTGAAACCAGGTCTAAACCAGGACTGAACCAGGACTAAACAAGGTCTAAACCAGGTCTAAACCAGGACTAAACCAGGACTGAACAAGGTCTAAACCAGGACTGAACCAGGTCTAAACCAAGACTAAACCAAAACTAAACCAGGTCTAAACCAGGACTGAACCAGGACTAAACCAGGTCTAAACCAGGACTGAACCAGGTCTAAACCAAGACTAAACAAAGACTAAACCAGGATTAAACGAGG
This sequence comes from Boleophthalmus pectinirostris, assembly GCF_026225935.1. NCBI lineage: Eukaryota > Metazoa > Chordata > Actinopteri > Gobiiformes > Gobiidae > Boleophthalmus > Boleophthalmus pectinirostris. Next base: position 37,348,986 of record NW_026571095.1, on the reverse strand, counting down.
TCTAAACCAGGACTAAATCAAAACTAAACCAAAACTAAACCAGGTCTAAACCAGGACTAAACCAGGTCTAAACCAGGACTAAACCAGGTCTAAACCAAAACTAAACTAGGACTAAACCAAGACTAAACTAGGACTAAACCAGGTCTAAACCAAAACTAAACTAGGACTAAACCAAGACTAAACTAGGACTAAACCAGGTCTAAATCAGGACTAAACCAGGTCTAAACGCGGTAAGTGATCTTAAAAAAGTCTTTGGGGAAGTCAAACTGTAAATAGTTTGGAATTAAAATATTCTCCTTGGAGTTTACATGGAAATAAAAATTCTGAATTGAGGTTTATATACAAATTTTTATCCAGAATCAAATTATTTTTATATTTTTAACCAGAATTAAAGCTCTGGTGTAAACGTGACATGTGTCTTTCAGTGTTTACTCACAGAGGATTAAACTACAGACCACAAGCCCCGCCCACATCCACTCAGGCCCCACCCCCTCAGGGATAATCCCCGCCCCTCCTCTGAACACTCTCACACTCCAGTCTCTGCTGAGTCTTTTCAAAACCAAAACACAGAAAGTTCTCTTCACTGGGACCAGATCAGAGTTTTGTGGAGTCACGTGACTGTGATGTACGAGTCAGGTCTGTGGAGAAGCGAGCCAGCTCAGAGTGAGGACCATGTTTTAAAGTGCAATAAACACAAAAAATACAAAAAACATGCTTTTGTTTTGGTAATTTTTTTCTTTTTTCCTTCATTTTTGTGAAGTAAACAAGATCAAGACGAGGAATTAGAGACAAACGACCGATCAGACGCAGCGTAAAGACGTTTCTAATGGGTCCAGTCAAGTGGTAACGGAGGGAAACAGGGTCAGATTTTTGACATTCAAATGTCTCTTATTCAGAAACTAGAGGAACTATTGAAATAAGTAAAGTATCAGAATGTAGGAAAGAGTTACACTCCAACAGGGTCAAGTTAAACCTGTGAGATTCTTTCAAGTTCAAGACAAAAAATAAAAAAAACTCATGTCGGTAACGGAGGGAATGAAATATGCAGCACTTTTTGGTCAATAAATCCAAACAGTGATAACTCTTGGTTCTCACTTACATATCCTTAACAAACTGGTTTGAATATTTGCTTCATATTAGAGACGGGCATTCAATGAAATTTTCTTAATCGATCGTCGGAAGAATTAACGATCGATTATCGAATTAATCATTAACGTTTTTATATTAAAATGATCATCATTATTATTACTATCTGCACTAATCTGCATAAATAAATTCAACTTTACGACATATAAACATAACGACTCTAGAGCCACATCAGCTGTTTGACATTATAATGTGTTTAATTCAGTTTTGTTCAAATCTCACAGAAACAAAACTTAAAACCACATCACTAATTTACATAAACTAAGTGAAGATAAAACTCCAGCTCTTGTGTCGCTGATGTGGTTCAACTTGTGTTGGATTAAAAGACATGACTCAGGTGAATACAGGTCAGTGTGACCAGATTTGTGTTTGTCAAAACCAGGACAGCGTACGGGGGGAGGGGGGCGGGGCCTCGTCATCCACATTGAGCGACTCTCACCTGGAAAAACTTTTTCCACTGGACACAGAAACATATGTGCTGCTTTATCCACTGTGCACATGGACTCACACTTGTCCCAACGCAACGGAAAGTGTGGAATTTCTTCTACAAATCCTGGTTAAATCCACATTTGTGCTTCGGTTCGTTACAGACTGACCCACTGTTTGTGTCTCGCTCCTTCTGATGCAGAGACACATGTACACACCTGTTTGGTCACGATACACACAAACATACATTCAGTTTGTCCATTAAAATGAACAGAATCGATGAAATTCTTAATGATCAATTATCGATTAATCGACTAATCATGTCCATCCTCACTTCATCATGAGATTTTTTATTAAGAAAGCTCATGGTAACGGAGGGAAAAGTAACGGAGGGAAAATTGTACAAACAAGTAGAAGGTGCAGGATTTTACATCATTTGTTGCTTTTTTCTTCTGAAAACTTTAATATTACTTCAAAATGAAAGAAACTATTTCTATAAAATATGTCAGTCCTTCCAAGAACATTTTTATCATTTTTAAATACTTTTTTTTTTTAAAAATCATGTCCCTTCATCAACAGTTCAAAGATGGAATAACACAAGATATGATGAAATACATCCATTTATTTACATGATTTGCAGGTCTTAAATAATTTTTGTTCCACGTTGCATAATAGGGCTGGTATCATTAAGAAGTTGCCGATACGATACATATCTCGATACACTGCACTTTCGATTCGATATGATATATTTCAAATCGATTTGATACGGTTCAATAAAAAAATAAATCTAAATCATGTCTGTGATACTAAAAGTCTTTGTTAAACCACTTCTTCTTGTGCAAAGTTCATATGAAACACAAACAGTTTAATCATCAAAACAGTAAAAATGTCAAATGCGTCGCAAAAATGAGTTTCCTTTCACTCCACAAGCCACAAAACTGTAGCTGTAAGAACATAATTTAGTAAAACACACCTAAAAATACTCTTGCTGATATATCGATACAGTAGCCCACGATATCGATACTGTATCATCACATTAAACGATACGATATTTCGATATTTTTGCACACCCCTATTGCGTACATGGTCTGTTTAAAACGTATGGAACTTTAGAACCAAAAATGGAACAGAAAAAAGGTGAACAGTTTGATAAACTAGAGCACATATGTATCTGTTCAATACATTTTTATATCAGATGAATTAACTTGAAGTTTTGGTCTTGTTGTTTTCTT
>NW_026571095.1:37316182-37341182 GCF_026225935.1 Boleophthalmus pectinirostris | reverse complement strand
GATGAGGAGGAGAGATAGAGGAGAGAGAGAGAGAAGGAGAGAGAGGAAAGAGGAGGGGAGACAGAGAAAAGAAAAAGGAGGAGAGATGGAGGAGAGGAAGGAGAGAGAAGAGGGGGAACAGAGGAGAGTTAGGACAGGGGGAGAGATGGAGGAGGAGAGAAGGAGGAGAAGAGAGAGATGAAGGAGAGACAAAGGAGGAGAGAGACGGAAAGAGGAGAGAGAAAGAAAGGAAAGACAGGAGAGACAGAGCAGGATAGACTGATGAGAAAAGAAAGAGGAGGAGAGACAGATGAGAGAGAGAAAGAGGACAGAGGGATGAGAGAGAAAGAGAAAGAGGAGGAGAGAAAGAGACGGTCGGGGCCTAAAGTTTGGTCACGTGTCAAAGTGTCGCAACTGTCAAAGTTCAAACTGAAACAAACAGAAAAAAAAACAAACACAAATACAGAAAAAGAAAAGAAGAGAAGAGAGAGAGAGAGAGAGAGAGAGAGAGAGAGAGAGAGAGAGAAGAGAGAAAGAAAGAAAGAGGGAGGAGAGTAAATTTGAACAAAAAAAAAACTGTGAAAAGTTTCAAAGTGAAGAACGACTCTTCACCTGAATAAAAACTAAGAGAGAGAAAAAAGAGAGAAAAGAGGAGAGGAGAGAGGGATGAGAGGAAGAGGAGAAGAGAGGGAGAGAGGAGTAAAGGAGAGAAAGAGAGAAAGAGGAGGAGGACAAGTTTTCTTCTGTAAAAACACGAAACAAAAACTTCACCTGAACTTAGAATAAAATATAAACGAAGGGAGAGAAAGAAGAAGAGAAGAAGAAGAAGAAGAGAAGAAGAAGAGAAGAAGAGAAGAGAAGAGAAGAGGAAGAAGGGATGAGAGGAGGAGAGGAGAGAGAGAGAGACATTCCAACAAGTGAATTACACAACTGTGATGAAACAGCCGAGTCGACAAAAGAAACAGAAGTTAACCCTTCACCAACTGAAGACCAAGACCAGGACCAGGACTAAGACCAGGACCAGGACCAGGACCAGACAGACCAAGACCAGAGTCCAGACCAAGACCAGGACTAAGACCAGGACCAGGACCAAGACCAGGACCAGGACTAAGACCAAGACCAGAGTCCAGACCAAGACCAGGACCAGGACCAGGAGACCAGGACCAGGACTAAGACCAGGACCAGGACTAAGACCAGGACCAGGACCAAGACCAGGACCAAGACCAGGACCAGGACCAGGACCAAGACCAGGACTAAGACCAAAGACCAGGACCAGGACTAAGACCAGGACCAGGACCAGACCAGGACCAAGGACCAAGACCAAGACCAGGACTAAGACCAGGACCAGGACCAAGACCAGGACCAGGACCAGACCAGGACCAAGACCAGGACCAGGACCAAGACCAGGACCAGGACCAGGACCAGACCAGACCAAGACCAAGACCAGGACCAAGACCAGGACCAAGACCAAGACCAGGACCAGACCAGGACCAGGACCAGGACCACCAGACCAGGACCAAGACCAGGACCAAGACCAAGGACTAAGACCAGGACCAGGACCAGGACCAGACTAAGACCAGGACCAGGACCAAGACCAGGACCAGGACTAAGACCAGGACCAGGACCAAGACCAGACCAGGACTAAGACCAGGACCAGGACCAAGACCAAGACCAGGACTAAGACCAAGACCAGGACTAAGACAGGACCAGGACCAAGACCAAGACCAAGACCAGGACCAAGACCAAGACCAAGACCAGGACCAGGACCAAGACCAAGACCAAGACCAAGACCAAGACCAGGACCAAGACCAAGACCAAGACCAAGACCAAGACCAGGACCAGGACCAGGACCAAGACCAGGACTAAGACCAGGACTAAGACCAAAGACCAGGACCAAGACCAAGACCAGGACCAGGACCAAGACCAGGACCAGGACCAGACCAGGACCAAGACCAGGACCAAGACCAGGACCAGGACCAGGACCAAGACCAGGACTAAGACCAGGACCAGGACTAAGACCAGGACCAGGACCAGGACCAGGACCAAGACCAGGACTAAGACCAGGACCAAGACTAAAGACCAGGACCAAGACCAGGACCAGGACCAAGACCAAGACCAAGACCAGGACCAGGACCAAGACCAGGACTGGGACTAAGACCAGAGACTAGACCAGGACCAGGACCGGGACTAAGACCAGGACCAGGACCAAGACCAGGACTAAAGACCAAGACCAGGACCAGGACCAGGACTAAGACCAGGACTAAAGACCAAGACCAGAGACCAAGACCAAAGACCAGAGACCAGAGACCAGAGACCAAGACCAGGACCAGGACCAGGACCAGAGACCAGAGACCAGAGACCAAGACCAGGACTAAAGACTAAGACCAGGACCAAGACCAAGACCAGGACTAAGACCGGGACCAAGACCAGGACCAAGACTAAGACCAGAGACTAGACCAAGACCAGGACCAGGACTAAGACCAGGACTAGGACCAGGACTAAGATCAGGACCAGGACCAAGACCAGGACCAGGACTAAGACCAGGACTAGGACCAGGACTAAGATCAGGACCAGGACTAAGACCAGGACTAAAGACCAGGACCAGGACCAGAGACCAGGACTAAAGACCAAGATCAAGACTAAGACCAAACACTAGACCAAGACAGAGACCAAAGACCACAGACTAGACCAAGACCAGGACTAAGACCACAGACTAATTCACAGAAATACTTGAATGAAGTGAAACTGAAAAATACAAATGAAATTACACAAGAACTTAAATTTAAAGAAGAAAAGAGCAAACACGCTTAAGTTTTATAAAAATTCTGAGGGAAAAAAAAAAAAAAAAAAAAAAGAAAATGGTACCAGAGTTGAAAGTTAATGTTTGGATGCGGGAAATTCTTCAGAACTTTAAGAAAAAATAAAAATAAAAATAATATAATAATGGCCGACTGTTTATTTGTAGATCTCAGTTTGTGTTTTCATAATTTTCCATAATATAATTTTCTTTTTAAAAAATTTTTTATAAAATTTTAATCCATTAAGACGTCCCAGGCTTTAAACGCAGATTTTTTATTTTGATTTTTTTAAGTTTATTTTTTCCAAGAGGCAAATATGAAATGATAAATTAAACACTTAAATATCCAAGAAAATGTTCAGGACACATTTTCCAGTCTTTTTATTTTCATTTTTTGAGACTTTGAAAACTGAAAAATGTTACCGACTCAAAAGTGTGAATGAAAAAAAAAACAAGTTCAGTTTTTTTGACGAGGAAAAACATTTTAACACGACTTAAAGTTCCCAAGAGTCGATTTGTGTAGAATATGGAACATTTAAAACAAACATCAAACAAACTCAAGACCAATTTTTGTGTCGCTCAGGTTTTCAGGTGGAGGATCATTCTGAACTGTTAAAAATAAAAAATAATATTTTCACTTAAACTCCAGACTGAGGCAGACCAAAGACCAAAGACCAAGACCAGACCAAAGACCAAAGACCAAGACCAGACCAAAGACCAAAGACCAAGACCAGACCAAAGACCAAAGACCAAAGACCAGACCAAAGACCAAAGACCAAGACCAGACCAAAGACCAAAGACCAAGACCCGTCCAAAGACCAAAGACCAAGACCAGACCAAAGACCAAAGACCAAGACCAGACCAAAGACCAAAGACCAAGACCCGTCCAAAGACCAAAAGCCAGACCAAGACCACACTAAATACCAGGCTAAAGTCCAGAACAAGACCAAACCAAGACCATACCAAAGACCAGACCAAGATCAAGACCAGACCAGACTAAGACCAGACCAAAACCAGATCAAAGACCAAAGACCAAGACCAAACCAAAGACCAAAAGTCAGACCAGACCAGACCAAGACCCAAGGCCAACTGGCTCAAATTTTCTTAAGTAGTATTTTTTTACTTTTTGCAAGTTTTTATTTATTTTTTTATCTGCCTCAATAAAACCAAAAAAAAAAACATTTGGTTTTTGGTTTGTAGGATTTAAACTCGACTGAAGATCTGGAGGATCATTCTGACCTAAAAAACTGAAAATATTTCAATTTAACTCCAGACTGAGGCCCTACACCTGCCCTCTGGTCTTGCTCTGGTCTTGCTGTGGTTTTGGTCTTGCTCTGGTCTTGCTCTGGTCTTGCTCTGGTTTTGGTCTTGGTCTGGTCTTGCTCTGGTCTTGCTCTGGTTTTGGTCTTGGTCTGGTCTTGCTCTGGTCTTGCTCTGGTCTTGCTCTGGTTTTGGTCTTGGTCTGGTCTTGCTCTGGTCTTGCTCTGGTCTTGCTCTGGTTTTGGTCTTGGTCTGGTCTTGCTCTGGTCTTGCTCTGGTCTTGGTCTGGTCTTGCTCTGGTCTTGCTCTGGTCTTTGGTCTTGGTCTGGTCTTGCTCTGGTTTTGGTCTTGGTCTGGTCTTGCTCTGGTCTTGCTCTGGGTCTAGTCTTGGTCTTGGTCTTGGTCTAATCTTGGTCTCGATTAAAAAAAGTTCAGTCCTGTCGCTGAACCGTTCCCTCGATTCGGTTTAATTTTGAAAGTCCGGAGCGGAAGTCGCGCGCAGGTGTCGCGGCCCTTTACGCGCTCCGTTGAGGAAGTGTAAAATAAAACTCGGTGTTTTCGGGGCAAATCGTCGCCGAAATGTCGAACTTTTCCCTCACGACGTGTAAAAAAAACCGACAAAGCGCGCGGACTTTGGCTGGAAAAATGCGTAGAGTCGTTTTAAAATGGCGACAAACGCGCGTAAAGAAGTTGTCCGCTCCGTGCGCTCTAGAAGCTTCATAAGCCCACGGAGCGGAAAGCAGGAAGGACTCGTCACACCAATGTTTTTACGCGTTTTATAACCAACATTTCGCGTTCGTTTCGCTCTTTAAACGCGCTTTTTCATTCGGGGAATATTAAAGAAACGCGTTTTATTTATTTCCCCCGCGAGTGACACCAGATTTAGTCCGAGACGCGGCGCGTAAATCTGCTTAAGTGTGCAACAACAGCGTCAAAAATGTCACGAGTAAAGCTCAAATGTACAGTGCAAGGTGCAGGAGATTAGAAGAGCGCAGAAATGCAGACGGAAAATGCGCAAAAGAAGAGAAGAGAATAAAAGAAAATAAGGTGAAAACGGAGGGAGGGGGGGTGATTTGTAACGGTGCCGGGTAGCGGTCGAAACGAAGAAACTTGGAGGAGGGAAGAGACTCACCGGTGAGAGGAGCGACAGCGGCCGGCCATCAGTGCGCGGAGAGCGGGGGGAGAGAGCGCGGAGAGAGGCGGTCCGTCCGTGGGCTCCGGCGGCGGGCGGGCGGGGAGGGGGGAGAAGGCGGCGGACCAGGCGGAGGTGTCCCGGCGCGGAGGGTCAGTCAGCGGGACGGAGCGACAGCTGGAGCCGCCATGTTCCCCCGGTGCTGTGAGGCTGTTTATCCAGCTCGCTCTGCCCTCCTCCTCCTCCTCCTCCTCGGCTCCGGCAGCGCTCAGCTCATTAGCGGAGCCACACGGAGCTCGGAGAGGAGGTCAGTGCGCTGGTGCTGCAGGGGCGGGGGCGCCGAGGGGGCCCAGGGGGCAGGGGACCCACACTAAGGGGCCCCAGTGTAAGAAACGGTCTGATTATCGTCGACAGCACTTCATAATTTATTACACCATTAGTCTGCTGGAAAATAAATTCTGTAACTGGGCAAAAGTTTTTTAGATGATTTGAGTGTTTTTCATTTTGTACAGACAATCCGTGTGTCGTTCGTTCATTTATTTGTTTGTTTGTTTTTTTAATAAAGAAACAAAAATAAGAAAATGAAAAAAACAACTATTTTCTTACTTTTTTGTCTCTAAAGACAAAATAAAAAAAACAGATAATGATTCTGTTTTTTTTTTTTTTTTTTTCAGTTTTCGATTTTGGGTTAAAATGAAAAATGGAAAAAAAAAGAAAAACCGTACTGAACCAGAACTGAACCAGGACTAAACCAGGTCCGGGACCAGACCGGAACCGGACCGTGATTGAAACCTGGACCGGACCATGTTTGAGACTGGGACTGAGACCGGGTCCAGACCAGGACCGGACCATGTTTGAGACCGGGCCTCATTAGCGGAGCCACACGGAGCTCGGAGAGGAGGTCAGTGCGCTGGTGCTGCAGGGGCGGGGGCGCCGAGGGGGCCCAGGGGGCAGGGGACCCACACTAAGGGGCCCCAGCGCTGGAAAATAAATTCTGTAACTGGACAAAAGTTTATTAGACGATTTGAGCATTTTTCATTTGGTACAGACAATCAGTGTGTTATTTGTTCATTTGTTTACGTTTTTTTTTTTTTTTTAATAAAGAACCAAAAATAAGAAAGAAAAAAAAAAATCTTCATTATTTGTCTCCTAAACCAAAATGAAAAAACCTGTTTTGGACCATTTTTTGACCTGGTTTGGACCTGCTTTGGACCGTGTTTGGACATGTTTTGGACCTGTTTTGGACCGTGTTTGGACATGTTTTGGACCTGGTTTAGACCTGTTTTGGACCATGTTTGGACCTGTTTTGGACCGTGTTTGGACATGTTTTGGACCTGTTTTGGACCTGGTTTGGACATGTTTTGGACCTGTTTTGGATCTGTTTTAGACCTGGTTCGGACCTGTTTTGGACCTGGTTTAGACCTGTTTTGGACCTGGTTTAGACCTGTTTTGGACCATTTTTTGACCTGTTTTGGACCTGGTTTGGACCTGTTTTGGACCATTTTTTGACCTGTTTTGGACCTGGTTTAGACCTGTTTTGGACCATTTTTAGACCTGTTTTGGACCATTTTTGGACCTGGTTTGGACCTGCTTTGGACCTGTTTTGGACCTGGTTTGGACATGTTTTGGACCTGGTTTGAACCTGTTCTGGACTGGTTTTGGACCTGTTTTGGACCTGGTTTAGACCTGTTTTGGACCATTTTTTGACCTGTTTTGGACCTGGTTTGGATCTCGATGGCCTCTCTGATCCAGTCTAGTATTTATTATTTTTAGCACAGATCAGTTTTTTAGCACAGTTCCAGTCTTTGGAGACGAACAAAATCAAACAAACGGGTTTTTTTTTTTTTTTTTTCCTGATGAAACAAAACCTGAAACTTTTACACACACAGATGTTGATCAGTAAAAGGACAAACTGACCGGTGCGCTGTGGTCCGACAAATCACAACAACTTTATTTGACTTTATTTACAATTAAGTTCACACAGTTCTGTTTTTATGGCACATTCTTTCATTTGAAATCACAACACAGAAATATAAATTAAACCAAAATCTCATTCTCACACTGAGCCGCTCTGAGTCTCCATCAGACTCTCACAGGTTGCTCTTCCATAAGGACGTTTCATTCACTAAGGAAAAAACAAAACAAAAAAACATTAGATTATTACAAGTTTCCAGTTAAAATTATAAACTTAAACGATGATTCAAACTCAAAATAAAAGCCGTCACACGCTACAGGAGAATTTACTCGACTTTGGCTGCGATTTGTGTCTCCCTGAGTTCAACTTTGTGTTTTCATGTGCGACTCTGAGCTGCTTCGAACTATAAGTCACACTTTTTTTTTCATGGTTTGTGTGTTTCCTGTGACGTCTATATTAAAATGTTTGAGTGACGCGGTGAGAGGCTCTAGTCTTGTGTGTCAGTATCTGCTGCTCCTGTTCCTCCTGTAACAGTGTAGTGGAGTAACAGATTACATGTACCGGAGTAATCAGAGTACAAATGATGAGTAACTGTATTCAGTTACAGTTACTGTTTCAGTGAGTGGTAATTGGATTACAGTTACTTTGTTGAAGTAAATGGATTACACAGAGGGATTTTCCTGTTTTCATGTTTTAGGGTATTTCCCTTTTTTTTTTTTTTTTTGGGTAATTCCACTCATTGCCGAACACTAAACCAGGTCTAAAACCAGGTCTAAACCAGGTCTAAAACCAGGTCTAAAACCAGGACTAAACCAGGTCTAAAACCAGGACTAAACCAGGTCTAAACCAGGTCTAAAACCAGGTCTAAACCATAAACCAGGTCTAAACCAGGTCTAAACCAGGCCTAAACCAGGAAAACTAAACCAGGTCTAAAACCAGGTCTAAAACCAGACTAAACCAAGGTCTAAACCAGGTCTAAACCAGGTCTAAACCAGGCCTAAAACCAGGACTAAACCAGGCCTTAAACCAGGACTAAACCAGGCCTAAACCAGGACTAAACCAGGCCTAAAACCAGGACTAAACCGGGCCTAAAACCAGGACTAAACCAGGTCTAAACCAGGTCTAAAACCAGGACTAAACCAGGTCTAAACCAGGTCTAAAACCAGGTCTAAACCAAGACTAAACCAGGTCTAAACCAGGCCTAAAACCAGGACTAAACCGGGCCTAAAACCAGGACTAAACCAGGTCTAAACCAGGTCTAAAACCAGGACTAAACCAAGACTAAACCAGGTCTAAACCAGGCCTAAAACCAGAACTAAACCAGGCCTAAAACCAGAACTAAACCAGGTCCAAACTAGGTCTGAATCAGGTCTAAAACCAGGTCTAAAACCAGGTCTAAAACCAGGTCTAAAACCAGGTCTAAACCAGGTCTGAATCAGGTCTGAATCCGGTCTAAAACCAGGTTTAAAACAAGGACTAAAACCAGGTTCAAACCAGGTCTAAACCAGGACTAAAACAGGTCTAAATCCTGCTGTGTGGACGTGTCTCTTCGTTTTCTATCAATAATATTTTTAATTTGGTTCAGTAAAATCTGGACTTTTTATTTTCTTTTATCAGACAAAACTTCTTATGTGAAGATTTCCTCGTCTTTGTTTCTCTACAGCAAATCAAATAATCCAAAGTAATCAGATTACATTACTCACTTTAAGTAATTTAATGGATTCTGTTACAAACTACATTTTGGTGTGTGTAATCTGTAATCTGTAGGGGATTACATTTTAAAACTAAACTTCCCAACACTGATTATAATATTTTCTATAAAGTAGCTAAACAAACACGTCGGAAACAAGCGGTAAAAGCTCCGTAATAAGCATTATTATTAACACATATAATTGGCCTTTGAACACACATTTTCTATAATCATCTCCTGCTAAGAACTTTAAAACATGTAAACATGTCGATGTACATGTGTGTGTGTTTCTTTAAAACACTACTCACTTCTTTAATCCGCACGACCCACTGAAAACAACTAAAAACACAATCAAACTTTAAAAAAACCCCGACAGCATCTGATTGGTCACAATATCTGTCAATCAAACACCCGGCAGAAATATATGATGTCTGAGGTCGAGGCCGAGTTGTTCAGAAGTGACACGGAGGATGAAGAATTGAATGAATTAAAAAGGTGATAATCCCTGTGCACTGCTACTCAAGTGTTCAAATGTTCTTTTTTTTCCCCTTGTTTTTTTTTTTTTATTTAAACTTCTTTGTATCCTTAATGGAATAAGGGAAAGAAAAAACATAAAAAATAAAAATTCAATACTATCAAAGAGAGATACGTGAAGTAAAAAAGAAAGCAAATTGTTGTACTGTCTGTTGTATTGTCTCTATTTAACTGTTAATAAAAATTTCAATAAAAAAAAAAAGAATTGAAGTGATTTAGTGATTTGGAGTGAGATGGAGAGTTTGTTAAACTTGTTCTGTTCTGTTGTTTATGTTATAGTTTTTCTGAAGAACTGTTCATATGTGACGTTAACAGTCTGTTGTTTTCTCTTCTGTTGTTTTTACTACAACTTGACTTTACACAGGAAATGTCTGCTCCTGATCTCTCATTTTATACATAAATTCCTCCCTAAAAATGCGACTTATATATGTTTTTTCTTCTTCATTATGCATTTTTTGACTGGTGCGACTTATAGTCCAAAAACTACAGTACTTGGGCCCGGTCCAGCAGAAGTAAACAACAAGACCAAGAATTCAAGTTAATTCATCTGATATAAAAATGTATTGAACAGATACATATGTGCTCTAGTTTATCAAACTGTTGACCTTTTTTCTGGACCATTTTTGGTTCTAAAGTTCCATATGTTTTAAACAGACCATGTATGAAACATGGAACAAAAATTATTTCCCAAATTTCAAAGACCTGAAAATCATGTAAATAAATGTTTGTATTTCATCATATCTTGTGTTATTCCATCTTTGAACTGTTGATGAAGGGACATGATTTTTAAAAAAAAAAGTATTTAAAATGATAAAAATGTTCTTGGAAGGATTAACATATTTTATAGAAATAGTTTCCTTTCATTTTGAAGTAATATTAAAATATTCAGAAGAAAAAAGCGACAAATGATGTAAAATCCTGCACCTTCTACTTGTTTGTACAATTTTCCCTCCGTTACTTTTCCCTCCGTTACCATGACCTTTCTTAATATAAAATCTCATGAGTCAAAAAGTCAGAGGTTTTTCAACCTAATCTTGTACCATATGGTAGAAAACTATATGAAGCAAATATTCAAACCAGTTTGTTAAGGATATGTAAGTGAGAACCAAGAGTTATCACTGTTTGGATTTATTGACCAAAAAGTGCTGCATATTTCATTCCCTCCATTACCGACATGAGTTTTTTAATTTTTTGTCAACAACTTGAAAGAATCTCACAGGTTTAACTTGACCCTGTTGGAGTGTAACTCTTTCCTACATTCTGATACTTTACTTATTTCAATAGTTCCTCTAGTTTCTGAATAAGAGACATTTGAATGTCAAAAATCTGACCCTGTTTCCCTCCGTTACCACTTGACCGGACCCACTTATCTCTTGTAAAGTTATAAATTTAAACTGCAGCGTCTCATCCACATTATCTATAGAATTTATCCTCCACAAATAATGACTCCAGTTCACAAAAACTTCAGCTCTGTGAATCCAGTTTGAGTCCTTGTTTAAAAGTAAAAAGGTGGGAGTAGTTCCTCACGAGCTGAAGCTGCAGATTCTCCACAGTGATTCTACTTCCTGTGGACTTTATCTCCAATCTTTTATGTTTTAAAAATCCTGTATCTGAAGTTTTGCTCCACATTTCACAAACAATAATAATCACACAGTTTGGACAGAGTTTTTGTATCTAATCTAGAAGTGCAGAGTCTTGATCTTTAAACATCTGACGTCATCACAGACTCACACGTTTATCTCCTGATCCACACACAGATCCCGCTGCAGACTGTCAGATCACAGATTTAAAATCTCGTCAGATTCTCCTCGAGTCTGTGGTGTTTGCGCTTTTTGTCGCACGTTTAAAAATCGTTTAAGTCTGAAAAATCCTGCAGTGTGTGTCGGTGTTTAAATAAAAGTGTAAACCGCCCGTGGAGTTTGAGTCGTACCCAGGCTGATCTTTCCTTCCTTCTGCAGTTTCTTCAGATGGTGCAGCAGGTTCACCTCGGCCGCTCGGTGCAGATGCTCTGGAGTTTCCTGAAAATCAAACACATCCATTATTAAACCAGGAAAAACACAAAACTATGTATATTAAGTTTAAAATTACAATAGTGATACAATAGACGCTGTTGTACAAACTTTAACTGTAGAATATTTCATCATTGGCTTTGGTTCTACTGTTAGTAAATGACTACAACAGTAACTAGAATACACTACTACTACTACTACTACTTGCTACTACTACTGCTACTGCTACTGCTACTGCTATACTCTACTGCTTGCTGCTGCTTGCTGCTGCGTGCCTGCTGAGCTAGCTTGCATGTGCACTGACAGGCTGACCTTAAACTGCGTACTCGCTAGCGTACTGCATACCTGCACTACTTGACTACATGTTAACTGCTTACTGAGTGCAGTCCTAAGTAGGCCTGCTACTCTGAGCTAGAGCTGCCTGCAGTGCCTGCTAGTGAGCTGCGACTGCCTGGCTCGGGGCGCCTGACTGCTGCTGCTGCTAAGGCAGCCTGCTAGAACGCTCCTTCTACTGCTCACGCGCAGCCTGCATCGCTGCCGACTGCCTAGACATCGCTAGCTGCTGCTATGCTAGGCTCGCTACTGCTACTAGCTACTTTCTACTATGCTGACTGCTGCTGCTGATGGTTCTGACTGCATGCTGCTAGCCTGCTGACTGCTTGCATGTTGCTGAGCTAGTTGCCTACTAGCTATGCTTTGCTACCTGTACTGCTACTGCTGCTGCTCTAGCTGAACTGCTTGGCATGCTCGCTGCTAGTGTGCTGCTCGTCGCTGCTGCTGCTGCTGCTGCTGACTACTGCTACTTGCTACTGTGCTGCTACTGCTTACTGCTGCTACGTGCTACTGCTACTGCTGCTACTGCTAACTGCTACTGTATGTAACTTCTACTGCCTGCTTGCTTGCGCTGCTGCTGCTGCATTGCTTAGTGAACTACTGCTGCTGCTACTGCTACTGCTACTGCTACTTCTATGCTGCCTGCTACTGTATGCTTACTTACGCTACTGCTGCTGCTGCTACTGCTATGCTATGCTAGCTGCTGCTACATGCTACATACGCTACTGCTACTACTGCTACATGCACTTATACTACCTGCTACTACTATAACTTACTACTGTTACTACTGCCTCTAGCTACTACTACCTATACATGCTACTGCATACTGCTACTACTCGCTTACTACTACTAATACTTTTACTACTGCTTACTATGCTACATGCTACTACTCACTACTACTGCTGACTACTACTACATCTACTGCTCACTGCTATATGCTACTACCTACTACTACTACTGCTTACTACTGCTAACTGCTACTACTACTACTCTACTACTACTGCTGCTATACACATACTGCTAACTGCTAATGCTACTAACTACGCTACTGCTATGCTACTGCTACTGACTGCACTACTTCACTACTACATACTCACTACTACTATACTATAACTACTATACTACTACTACTTACTACTACTTACTGACTACTACTACTACTACTACTACTACTACTACTACTACTACTACTACTACTACTACTACTCACTACTACTACTACTACTACTCACTACTACTAGTATTACTACTACTATACTACTACTACTCCCTACTACTACTACTACTACTACTCACTATACTACTACTACTCCTAACTACTACTACTACTTTACTACTCCTATTACTCCACTATCTACTACATCCTTCTACTCCTACTACTGCTATAACAAATACTACTACTGTATTATCTACTTATAACTAAACTATTACTACTAATCTTACTTACTCTAATACTACTCTATTGCACTCTATCTCAAAATACTACATACTCCTACTACTAACTCCTACTGCCTACTACTACTACTACTACCTAACACTCTAATACAATACTCATCTTACATGCTCTTACCTAACTCCTACTAAAAACTACTAGCCTAACTAGTCTCAGGTTGAGTTTGGATGAAGTCTTCGGCTCTAGTCTTGGTATTAGTTCTTGGTCTAGTCTTGGTTTAGTCTTGGCGTAGTCTCGGTCTACGTCTCGTATCTGTCATCGGTCTAGTTGATTGTTCTAGTTCTCGGTCTAGTTCTTGGATCTAGTCTCAGGTCTAGTCTCGGTTCTAGTTTGTCTAGTTTTGGTCTGTTTGGTTTTAGTCTTGAGTGTAAGTCTTGGGTCTAGTCTTTGGTATGTTAGGTCATTGAGTCTAGTCTTTGGTTGTTAATTGTCTAGTCATCGGCATAGTTTTGGATTCTAGTCTTGGGTCTAGTCTCGGTCTGTCTCGCTGTAGTCTCGGTAGTCTATGTCTATCATTAGTCTAGTTCTCGGTCTAGTCTTGGTCTAGTCTCGGGTCTAGTACTCGGTCTTCTATTTTGGTCTCAGTCTCGATTCTATTTTGTCGAGGTCTCGTCTATTCTTGGTTAGTCTTGGTCTAGTTGTTGTCTAGTCTTCGGTCAGTCTTGGTCTAAGTTCTCGGTCTTATCTTAGGTCTAGTCATCGGTCATAGTCATTGGTTTAGTCTTGGTCTCAGTCTCGGTCTAGTCGTATTAGGTCTTAGTACTTGGTCTAAGTCTTGTTCTAGTTTTGTGTAGTCTCGGTCTAGTCTTAGGTCTAGTTCGGCGTAGTCTCAGTTTAGTACTTCTTGGTCTAGTCCTCGGTCTAGTTTTTGGTTAAGTTCTTGGTGTAGTCTTGGATCTGTTTTGAGTTCTACGTCTCGGTCTAGTCTCGGTCAGTCTGGATGTAGTCTTGGTAGTTGTCTTGGTTGTGTCTTGGTCTAGGTCTCGGCTAGATCTTGTCTAGTTCTTTTGGTTAGTCTTGGTCTAGTTCGGTCTAGTCTCGTCCTAGTGTCCGGTTCTAGTCGTCGGTCTAGTCTCGGATTCTAGAGTCTCGGTGTGTCTTGTTAGTCTTGGTCTAGTCATTGGTCTGCTCGTCGTAGTTTGGCTCTAGTCTCGGTATTAGTCTTTAGTTTCTAGTCTTGGCTGTCTTGGTTTAGTCTTGGTCTGATCATCGGTTCTAGTCTTGGTTTAGTCTTGGTCTAGTCTCGGCTCTGTCTTGGTTTAGTTTGGTCTGTTCAGGTCTAGTCTCGGTTTAGTTTTACGGTGTATGTCATGGTTCTAGTCTTGTTTTAGTCTTGGTTTTAGTCTCGGATAGCTTGGTGTAGTCTTGGTGTAGTCTGGTGTAGTCATTTGGATTCTAGTCTCGGTCATAGTCTCGGTTTAGTCTTGTTTGTCTCGGGTCTAAGTCTTGGTGTAGTTTTGTGTAGTCTTGCTGATGTTCTGGTCTAGTCTCGGTCTAGTCTCGGGTAGTCTGGGTCTATGTCTAGTTTAGTCTTGGTTAATCTGGGTTAGTCTTGGTCATAGTCTCGGTCTAGTTGTTTAGTCTTGGATTTAGTCCTTGGTGTAGTCTCGGTTCTTGTCTTGGTCTAGCTCGCGGTCTAGTCTTAGGGTAATTCTCGCTCTAGTCTTGGTCTAGTCTTGGTCTAGTTTTGGTCTAGTCTTGGCTCTAGTCTCGGTGTCTTGTCTAGTTCTCTTGTTAGTTTTTGGTCTACTTGGTCTAGTCTTCGTCTAGTTTGGTCTAGTCTCGGTCTGTTTAGGTGTAGTCTGGGTCTTTAGTCTTGGTCTGTCTTGGTCTAGTCTTCTGGTTTTGGTCTAGTCTCGGTCTTCTTGGTTTTTGTCTAGTCTCGTTAGTCTTGGTCTAGGTCTAGTTCATCTTAGTCTTGGTCTAGTCTTGCATGTAGTCTTGGTTTAGTCTTGGTCTAGTCTCGGTTAGTCTTGGTCTTAGTAGTCTTGGTCTAGTTTTGGTTTTAGTCTTGGTTTAGTCTCTAGTCTAGTGTAGTCTTGTTAGTCTTGGTGTAGTCTTGTCTGTCCATCCGTCTAGTCTTTGGTCTAGTCTTGGTGTAGTCTTGGTTTAAGTCTTGGTCTAGTTTTGTCTCGGTCTAGTCTTGGTCTAGTCTTGGTCTAGTCTTGGTCTAGTCTCGGTCAGGACCTGAGTTGGAGGATTTGACGTGTTGTGGAGGTGTAAAAGTGTAAATATTGAAAATCGTGTGGAACATTGTGGAATCTTGTGACAGTCATGTTCTTCTGTCGCTGCATTTTTCTGCTTTTTCATTCACAAACATGTTTTTCTCTATTTCAGCAAAACAATCCACAATTTATGATTTTTTTTACTCTTTTATTTACTTTAGTCCAGTTTTAGTCCCGGTTTAGACCTGAAGTAGTCCTGGTTTAGTCCTGGTTTAGACCTGAAGTAGTCCTGGTTTAGTCTTAGTTTATCTGGTTTGGTTAGACTTCCTAGTTTAGTCCTGAAGATGTTTAGTCCTGGTTTAGACTGAGTTTAGTCCTGGTTTAGACCTGATGTAGTTCTGTTTAGTTTAGTCCTGTTTTAGTACCTGGTGGTAGTCCTTTATTTTTTAGTCCTGTTTTAGTGATGTTTTGTTCCTGATGTAGTTTTAGTCCTGGTTTAGACCTGGTTTAGACCTAATGTAATCCTGGTTTAGTCCTGGTTTAGACCTGGTGTAGTCCTTAGTTTAGTCCTGTTTTAGTCCTGGTTTAGATTTGATGTAGTCCTGGTTTAGTTCTGGTTTAGACCTGATGTAGTCCTTAATTTAGTCCTGGTTTAGATCAGATTGGTCCAAAATAGCGACATTTGGGACATTTCTTATATAAATAGGGACAAATCAGTGGTTTTGTGTAAATCTGTAGGACACTGGGTCAAACTGGGACTGTCCCGGGTCATCATGGTGGGCTGGTCACTTGGGTGTGGTTTCTGGTGTAGTTTTCTGGTGCGGTGATTTTCTGGTGCTCAGGTGGTGTAGTTTTCTTGTGGGTGTTTTTCTGGTGCGGTGCAGGTGGCTCTGGTGTAGTTTTCTGGTGTGGTGCAGGTGGCTCTGGTGTAGTTTTCTGGTGTGGTTTAGTTTTCCTTGGTGTAGTTTTCTGGTGTGGTGCAGGTGGCTCTGGTGTAGTTTTCTGGTGCGGTGCAGGTGGCTCTGGTGTAGTTTTCTGGTGTGGTTTAGTTTTCCTTGGTGTAGTTTTCTGGTGTTGCAGGTGTGCAGTGGCTCTGGTGTAGTTTTCTGGTGCGGTGCAGGTGGCTCTGGTGTAGTTTTCTGGTGCGGTGCAGGTGGCTCTGGTGTGTTTTCTGGTGTGGTGCAGTGTGGCTCTGGTGTAGTTTTTGGTGTGGTGCAGGTGGCTCTGGTGTAGTTTTCTGTGTGGTGCAGGTGGCTCTGGTGTAGTTTTCTGGTGTGGTGTAGTTTTCTGGTGTGGTGCAGGTGGCTCTGGTGTAGTTTTTCTGGTGCTGGTGCAGGTGGCTCTGGTGTAGTTTTCTGGTGTGGTGCAGTTTTCCTGTGGCCTTGGTGTAGTTTTCGGTGTGGTGCAGGTGGCTCTGGTGTGTAGTTTTCTGGTGCTGGTGCAGGTGCTCTGGTGTAGTTTTCTGGTGCGGTGCAGGGTGTTGTAGTTTTGGTGCAGGTTTTCTGTAGGTGGCTCTGGTGTAGTTTTCTGGTGCGGTGCAGGTGGCTCTGGTTGTAGTTTTCTGGTGGTGCAGGTGCTGGTGGGTGCTCTGGTGTAGTTTTCTGGTGCGGTGCAGGTGGCTCTGGTGTAGTTTTCTGGTGTGGTGTCTGGTTAGTTTTCTGGTGTAGTTTTCTGGTGCGGTGCAGGTGGCTCTGGTGTAGTTTTCTGGTGCGGTGCAGGTGGCTCTGGTGTAGTTTTCTGGTGTGGTGCAGGTGGCTCTGGTGTAGTTTTCTGGTGTGGTGCAGGTGGCTCTGGTGTAGTTTTCTGGTGCGGTGCAGGTGGCTTCTGGTGTGGTGGCTGGTGAGTTTTCTGGTGCGGTGCAGGTGGCTCTGGTGTAGTTTTCTGGTGTGGTTTAGTTTTCCTTGGTGTAGTTTTCTGGTGCGGTGCAGGTGGCTCGGGTGTAGTTTTCTGGTGCGGTGCAGGTTGGCTCTGGTGTAGTTTTTCTGGTGTGGTGCAGTGGCTCTGGTGTAGTTTTCTTGGTGCTGGTGCAGGTGGCTCTGGTGTAGTTTTCTGGTTGGTGCAGGTTTTCTGGTGTAGTTTTTCTGGTGCGGTGCAGGTGGCTCTGGTGTAGTTTTCTGGTGCGGTGTAGTTTTCTGGTGTGTGCTGGTGTGGTGCTAGGTGGCTCTGGTGTGTAGTTTTTCTGGTGTGGTGCAGGTGGCTCGGGTGTAGTTTTCTGGTGCGGTGCAGGTGGCTCTGGTGTAGTTTTCTGGTGTGGTGTAGTTTTCTGGTGCGGTGCAGGTGGCTCTGGTGTAGTTTTCTGGTGTGGTGTAGTTTTCTGGTGTGGTGCAGGTGGCTCTGGTGTAGTTTTCTGGTGTGGTGTAGTTTTCTGGTGCGGTGCAGGTGGCTCGGGGAACCTCAGACCTTGTAGACCTTCTTGACGAGCTCGGTGGAGGTGCAGCCCGTCGTCTCCGCGTCCCTCACGGCCTCCAGGATCTGCTCCTCTCTCTGGTTTCTGTGGGCGATGTACTGCTGGATCTTCGAGAGAGCGTCCTGCACCACCGGACCGTGACCTGGAGACACACGAGGACCCGGCAGAACTTTACGGTTTATAAAAATGATTCTTCTTCATATTTGTGCTGCAGTTTGTAACAGAGTCCTGAATCTGAAGAATCCATCAGAATATGAATTTGAAAAGTTACGACTTCAAGAATTACAATCACCAAATGAAATGAAACGGTTTCACTTTTTTCAGTACCAGAACCAGGACTAACCCAGGACTAAAACCCGGACTAAACCAGAAGGACTAAACTAAACCAGGACTTTAGGTCCTGGACTACCTGGTAAACTTAAACCAGACTAAACCAGGACTAAACCAGGACTTAAACCTGGTTTAGACCTGGTTTAGTCCTGGTTTAGAGTGCCTGGTTTAGAGACCTGGTTTAGACCTGGTTACCTGGTTTAGTCCTGGTTTAGACCTGGTTTAGAGACCTGGTTTAGACCTGGTTTAGACCTCCTGGTTTAGTCCTGGTTTAGTCCTAGTTTAGTCCTGGTTTAGACCTGGTTTAGTTTTAGTCCTGGTTTAGACCTGGTTTAGTCCTGGTTTAGTCCTGGTTTAGACCTGGTTTAGACCTGGTTTAGTCCTGGTTTAGACCTGGTTTAGTCCTGGTTTAGTCCTGGTTTAGTCCTGGTTTAGACCTGGTTTAGACCTGGTTTAGTCCTGGTTTAGACCTGGTTTAGAGTCCTGGTTTAGACCTGGTTTAGTCCTGGTTTAGTCCTGGTTTAGTCCTGGTTTAGACCTGGTTTAGTCCTGGTTTAGTCCTGGTTTAGTCCTGGTTTAGTCCTGGTTTAGTCCCCTGGTTTAGTCCTGGTTTAGTCCTGGTTTAGTCCTGGTTTAGTCCTGGTTTAGTCCTGGTTTAGTCCTGACTCACTACCTGCCCATAAAATTCCAGAACGTTAAAACCCTCGTGGACCAGACCCGGTGCAGGACTCTGGTTGGGTTTAGGGTTTCAAATCTCTAGACTGGAGTCGTTAGTGATTCACTCCACACGTCAGTCTGAGCCGCCTCCGACCAACAACGCCAAACTTTCACCACATTCAGACTTAAAGCGGTTGAGGCGTCTTGTCTAGAGCGACACTGGGACTGTCCCTGTTCACCCGGGACAGTCCCAGTGTTGATCCTGTGTCCCCTGTCCCAGCAGATTTACACAAAAAACACTGATTTGTCCCAGTTTTATACAAGAAATGTCACTATTTTTGACCAATCTGATCCCTGCCGACAGTAAACAAAGACATACATTGATATTTCTTTAAAGGTTGTATGGAGGATTTTTTGTTTTTGTTTCAAATTGTCAAAGAAAATTTAAAACACCATTACAGAGACGCAGCAGCCTTGGAATTATGATGAACAAAAAAAAAAAAAAAAAAAAAAATCTATCAACTGTGGACGTGTTGAGACCAGATAAACATCAGCCAATAGAAAACCAGGCTCCCTCATTTCCTATTGGCTGTTGGGTTGTCAATCAAACTCCCTACGTTTCTAGTGTAACTGACTCGTCGGCGCGCGGGGATTATGTGGTTTATGCGTCGGTTCTTGGAGGCTTTTTCAAACCGTCGCTTTCTCACATTTCGTACAAAGTTTGTCGCGACGGCGGACGAGAATCCACGACCAGTTCGCCGCGAAACAAAGTCGGTTTTTGAGGTCGCCGAAAGAAGAAGAGAAGAAGGAGAAAAGGAGCGAAACACACTGAGGTGATTCTTGGAGATTTCTTCCAGCGACGGCGCGACTGAAGCAGACGAAGAGTCTAAAGACGGATTCATCGGTCGCTCAATTATTTCTAGACAAGTCACTTCAACAGTAATTTTGAACGTGCACTGGCTGTAAACAAACGTGATTTCTAGAGTAAAGAGGCGGGAGGAGGTGTTTCTACTGAGGCTGTGGAGGAGGAAGGTGATGTCGCTGTATTTCTCTTCCCTTAAAAAATCCTCTATACAACCTTTAAGTAAAATACAGAAAAGCTGCTTAAAATCGACCAAAACACCAAGAAAATGTGAATATACCAGGGACGTAACGATATCCAAATATCTCAACACGATATTATCACGATATGAATCTCACGGTACGATATTTATTGCGATATTCTGGAGAGGCTGATATAATTGTAGACAGGAATAAGAAAGAAGAATTTGGTGTGAATTATTACCGTCATAATCCCAATCTTCATGTTGTCTGCGCTGAAATGAATCGTGGGATATGTAGTTCCCAATGTTTAATAGATGTTGTTACTATAAAACAATGAATTTAAGCAAAGGATTTTGAAATTCCATATATTGTGACGGCCCACGATATTATTGTGAAACTTTTGACGATACGATATCACGATATTTAAGTTACTGTTACATCCCTGGAATATACTGACTCATGTTTGTCATGAATGAACCGAGTGCAGAACTATTCTCTTTAGTCACGCGCTCGTTTCACAGTTTTATTTTTACCAACCCCCACAAACCCAGAGTGTCCCAGTTTTTGATTCTGAAAATCTGGTCCCCCTCGTCTTGCCCAAGGACACAACAGCCTGTACAGCTCCGAGCAGAAAAAGCTTGGCTAAAATGTAAAATACAAACACTTAAATCTATCATCTAAATCACAGGTGTCAAACATACGGCCCAGGGGCCAGATCCGGCCCTCCAAGACCTTTAATCTGGCCCTCGGCTGATTTTCTACTCAAATATTTTAATGATATTTTCTATTAAAATCGTGTTAATTTTCTGTGGTGTTTATCACAGCAGCGTCTCCAGCGTCTCTGTACGTGGCCCCTCCCACCAGAGCAGCACAAATGAAGACTTGTCTCTGTCCAAACGCTCTTAAAGGACGATCGTTTTGACTGTTGACCGTGACACCCTCATCAGAAAAATGTCCAACATGAGAAAAGTGGAGCCGAGTGCAGGATTTTACAACAAAAATGGATTTTATTCCTGTTTTCATACAAGCTCATGTTGTGTTGAAATTGTATTTTTTCTCAAAGTTTCAGGTTTGTTCATAAATATTATAATATTTTGTAAAAGAAAGAGTTCATCAATTCAAAAAAGATTTCTGTAATAGATTTGTGTTTCTCTGCACAAAATATTTGAACTTATTGTTATTTTTTGGGGTTTATATATGACATGAGTTTTCTGATCCGTTTTTTTCCATTTTTCATTTAAACACAAAATCGAAAACTGAAAAAACAAATCATTATCGTGTTTTTTTTTCATTTTGGATTTGGAGACAAATAATGAAGAAAATAGTTGTTTTTGCGTTTCCTTATTTTTGGTTTTATATTGAAAAACAAATGAACAAACAACACACAGATTTCTTGTGCAATAACTGTGATATATTCTGTATTTATATCTCCATATTTGTGTTTTACTCACTGTACAAACATTCTTATAATTTATGTTTTATTTACTAGTCTCTGGTTTTTTTGTTACCTGGTTTTAGTCNTCCTGGTTTAGTTTAGTCCTGGTGGTTTAGACCTGGTTTTGGTTTACCTGGTTTACCTGGACCTGGTTTACCTGGTTTCCTGGTTTAGTTTCCTGGTTTAGACCTGGTTTAGACCTGGTTTAGTAGACCTGGTTTAGTCCTGGTTTAGACCTGGTTTAGACCTGGTTTAGACCTGGTTTAGTCCTGGTTTAGTCCTGGGTTTAGACCTGGTTTAGTCCTGGTTTAGTCCTGGTTTAGTCCTGGTTTAGTTTCCCTGGTTTTAGTCCTGGTTTAGACCTGGTTTAGTCCTGGTTTAGTCCTGGTTTAGTCCTGGTTTAGACCTGGTTTAGTCCTGGTCCTGGTTTAGACCTGGTTTAGTCCTGGTTTAGTCCTGGTTTAGTCCTGGTTTAGACCTGGTTTAGTCCTTTTCCTGGTTTTAGTCCTGGTTTAGTCCTGGTTTAGACCTGGTTTAGTCCTGGTTTAGGTTTAGTCCTGGTTTACCTGGTTTAGACCTGGTTTAGTCCTGGTTTTAGTCCTGGTTTAGTCCTGGTTTAGACCTGGTTTAGTCCTGGTTTAGACCTGGTTTAGTCCTGGTTTAGTTTAGTCCTGGTTTAGTCCTGGTTTAGTCCTGGTTTAGTTTAGTTTCCTGATTTAGTCCTGGTTTAGTCCTGACTCACTACCTGCCCTCATACCTGCCCATAAAATTCCAGAACGTTAAAACCCTCGTGGACCAGACCCGGTGCAGGACTCTGGTTGGGTTTAGGGTTTCAAATCTCTAGACTGGAGTCGTTAGTGATTCACTCCACACGTCAGTCTGAGCCGCCTCCGACCAACAACGCCAAACTTTCACCACATTCAGACTTAAAGCGGTTGAGGCGTCTTGTCTAGAGCGACACTGGGACTGTCCCTGTTCACCCGGGACAGTCCCAGTGTTGATCCTGTGTCCCCTGTCCCAGCAGATTTACACAAAAAACACTGATTTGTCCCAGTTTTATACAAGAAATGTCACTATTTTTGACCAATCTGATCCCTGCCGACAGTAAACAGAGACATACATTGATATTTCTTTAAAGGTTGTATGGAGGATTTTTTGTTGTTGTTTCAAATTGTCAAAGAAAATTTAAAACACCATTACAGAGACGCAGCAGCCTTGGAATTATGATGAACAAAAAAAAACAAAAAAAAAAATCTATCAACTGTGGACGTGTTGAGACCAGATAAACATCAGCCAATAGAAAACCAGGCTCCCTCATTTCCTATTGGCTGTTGGGTTGTCAATCAAACTCCCTACGTTTCCAGTGTAACTGACTCGTCGGCGCGCGGGGATTACGTGGTTTATGCGTCGGTTCTTGGAGGCTTTTTCAAACCGTCGCTTTCTCACATTTCGTACAAAGTTTGTCGCGACGGCGGACGAGAATCCACGACCAGTTCGCCGCGAAACAAAGTCGGTTTTTGAGGTCGTTGAAAGAAGAAGAGAAGAAGGAGAAAAGGAGCGAAAACACACTGAGGTGATTCTTGGAGATTCCTTCCAGCGACGGCGCGACTGAAGCAGACGAAGAGTCTAAAGACGGATTCATCGGTCGCTCAATTATTTCTAGGACAAGTCACTTCAACAGTAATTTTGAACGTGCACTGGCTGTAAACAAACGTGATTTCTAGAGTAAAGAGGCGGGAGGAGGTGTTTCTACTGAGGCTGTGGAGGAGGAAGGCGGTGTCGCTGTATTTCTCTTCCCTTATAAAATCCTCTATACAACCTTTAAGTAAAATACAGAAAAGCTGCTTAAAATCGACCAAAACACCAAGAAAATGTGAATATACCAGGGACGTAACGATATCCAAATATCTCAACACGATATTATCACGATATGAATCTCACGGTACGATATTTATTGCGATATTCTGGAGAGGCTGATATAATTGTAGACAGGAATAAGAAAGAAGAATTTGGTGTGAATTATTACCGTCATAATCCCAATCTTCATGTTGTCTGCGCTGAAATGAATCGTGGGATATGTAGTTCCCAATGTTTAATTTAGTTGTTACTATAAAACAATGAATTTAAGCAAAGGATTTTGAAATTCCATATATTGTGACGGCCCACGATATTATTGTGAAACTTTTGACGATACGATATCACGATATTTAAGTTACTGTTACATCCCTGGAATATACTGACTCATGTTTGTCATGAATGAACCGAGTGCAGAACTATTCTCTTTAGTCACGCGCTCGTTTCACAGTTTTATTTTTACCAACCCCCACAAACCCAGAGTGTCCCAGTTTTTGATTCTGAAAATCTGGTCCCCCTCGTCTTGCCCAAGGACACAACAGCCTGTACAGCTCCGAGCAGAAAAAGCTTGGCTAAAATGTAAAATACAAACACTTAAATCTATCATCTAAATCACAGGTGTCAAACATACGGCCCAGGGGCCAGATCCGGCCCTCCAAGACCTTTAATCTGGCCCTCGGCTGATTTTCTACTCAAATATTTTAATGATATTTTTTATTAAAATCGTGTTAATTTTCTGTGGTGTTTATCACAGCAGCGTCTCCAGCGTCTCTGTACGTGGCCCCTCCCACCAGAGCAGCACAAATGAAGACTTGTCTCTTTCCAAACGCTCTTAAAGGACGATCGTTTTGACTGTTGACCGTGACACCCTCATCAGAAAAATGTCCAACATGAGAAAAGTGGAGCCGAGTGCAGGATTTTACAACAAAAATGGACTTATTCCTGTTTTCATACAAGCTCATGTTTGTGTTGAAATTGTATTTTTCTCAAAGTTTCAGGTTGTTCATAATATTATAATATTTTGTAAAAGAAAGAGTTCATCAATTAAAAAAGATTTCTGTAATAGATTTGTGTTTCTCTGCACAAATATTTGAACTTATTGTTATTTTTGGGGTTTATATGACATGAGTTTTCTGATCCGTTTTTTCCATTTTTCATTTAAACACAAAATCGAAAACTGAAAAAACAAATCATTATCTGTTTTTTTCATTTTGGATTTGGAGACAAATAATGAAGAAAATAGTTGTTTTTGCGTTTCCTTATTTTTGGTTTTATATTGAAAAACAAATGAACAAACAACACACAGATTTCTTGTGCATAACTGTGATATATTCTGTATTTATATCTCCATATTTGTGTTTTACTCACTGTACAAACATTCTTATAATTTATGTTTTATTGATACTAGTCTCTCTTTTTTTGTTTTGTTTTATTCGTTGCTGTTGTAATATATTAATAAAATCTAAGTCTAAAACGTCTTCATGCAGGTTTTTGAAGAGGGAACGTTATAACCTGTACAGTGTAGTGGAGTAACAGATTACATGTACCAGAGTTAAGTAACCAGAGTTTACAAACCTGATGAGTAACTGTATTCAGTTACAGTTACTTTCAGTGAGTGGTAATTGGATTACAGTTACTTTGTCCTGAAATAAATGGATTTACACCAGAGGGATTTTACTGTTTTCAGATTTGGGCTATATCCCCTTTTCCTTTTTTTTTAACTCTGCTGGCACTAAACCTCTAAACCAGGCACTCTAAACCAGTCTAAAAAAAACCAGCTTAAACCAGGACTAACCAGGACTAAAACAGGTAAAACCAGGTCTAAAACCAGGACTCCAAAACCAAACTCAAACCAGGACTTACCAGGACTAACCACCAGGACTAAACCTAAAACCAGGTCTAAAACCAGGTCTAACCCAGGACTAAACAGGTTAAAACCAGGTCTAAACCAGGTCTAAACCAGGTCTAAACCAGGTCTAAACCAGGACTAAAGCAGGACTAAACCA